>NW_008240122.1:6168503-6189261 GCF_000691975.1 Corvus brachyrhynchos
AGGGCCTCTGTTCTTAGAGATGAAATGCTCCCAGAGATGGGTGAAGAGAACTTTTGTTTCTGGACGTTTGTTTCTTTAAATTGTATCCCAAAAAACTTCAAGAGTGGACCCTCGAAAGCAGTTGTGGGAAAAGCCGCAGGTTGGGGGAAGGGACTCACATGCGAGCAGAGAGACTCCTCTTCCTAAATGGACTGAACAAAGTTATTTGGAAGTGGGCGGCTGTCTTGTTGTGATAATGTGTTCATAGCATGAGCAAGAAAGACTTCTCTTCCTAAATGGATTGACCAAGATTATTGTGGAAGTGGTAAACAGACTGAACATCTTGAGGGTTGTCTTCTTATATTGTCAGCGGGAGAAGGGAGGAAGGTGGGGGGAGAAGAAGAATTCTGAAGGTGTGGTATAATTTTTTTTTCTTCTTTTAGGTCTGTTAATAAACTTCTTTATATTCTTTCAAGTTTGGTGCCTGCTTTGCATTTCTCCTAATTCTTATCTCACAGAAGATAAACAGCAATGAGTATCTTGGACCAAACCACTACAGTTATACAATTGCAAAGTTGACATAAAAAGCTGTCAGACTGAAACGTGAGATTATTTGATGGTGATATTTTATACTGAACTAAACCATGACCCTAGGAAGAAAGCAGAGAAAAAAAGATGATGCTGGTCTGTTGTTAGAGCAATAGTAGGTCCAAAAATTCTACCATTAAGAAAGGCACAGCTACAATGAGTTACAACAAAAGAGCATTTGATGAAGAAGCTAGCAGGCTTGGTGCATGTGCCAAATTCCCAGTGAACATAAATCAATACAGCCCTGCTAACTTCAATGATGTTGATTCACAACAGCTGATAAATGAACCAGAAATGTTTCCATTTAATTGGGAGAGAGGGAAAAAAAAATAAATCTCAGGGATACACTTCGGTAGCTGACCCAGAAGATTTGTGTCTGGGTCCTATTCATACATAATCCACAAAAGGAACAGCTTGCAAAAGTAGACCTTGGACTGAGAAACGCTACAAACAGAGCTATCAAGCACAGGATGTCTTGAAACAAGCAATGAGTTGAAAATGTGAGGCCAGTTCAGAAGAGAAATTTAAAACAATGATGTTTTCATTGCAGTAAATGAAAGGGCTCACTTGGCATCTGCCACTACAAAACACAAAAAAATGCCATAAATCCCAGAAGACTGAGCCCATGTAATTTGTCAGATAGCAAAGAAAGCAGCTTGGACGCTGCTTTAGCACAAGCTGCTTTATAGAAGAGGTTTAGAAAGGAAAATTATGACTACAAGCAAATCGAGTCAATAAACGAGAATAAAGGAGGCTTCTGAAGGACATGACTCAGAAAGGGCAAGGCATGCCTAGAAGAGACAAAAAAAGATGCAATGAAGCCACAGAATTTCAAAGGACAGGCAGAAATCACATCTGGATTTGCTACAGTATTCACAGGACCAGTGTCTTTGGTGTGTGTGAACAAGTCTGCTCCTGCCAGTGCTGAGGCAAACCATAGCAAACCAGCTGAGGATCTGACTTAGTGCCTGGATGTAAATCCCCAGCAAACTTTAAATAGCCCTCCCAAAGTGCCTCCTGTCAGGGCTTGTATTAAGGCCATGGCAAAGCAAAATGGATAAAAGCAAGATGCTGGATAATGAGATGCTAACTAGGACTACAGTTTTCAGAGTTTCCTGGGAGGCTCACTCTGGGATAACAATTAAATAACCATTCCCTAGCTAAACTTTATCTGTTTGTGCAATGCAAGGTTTACTCTGCCTCTCAGGATACAACCCTCAGACTCAGTGGCTCCAGGTGGGACACAGGAGAACTTCTAGTCAGAATGCCTAGAAGTTACATACTCATCATAGGTTAATAACAGTGGTCCCATGAAGACCTTTTACTCCATTTTTCCTTGATGAAAAGAATCAATATCTGGTAACGTGACAGTGTACCTACAGAATTCAGTAACATTTCAGCAGGTTAATGAAATGTTACCTGTTTTATTTTGTCCCAGCCCTCTGAGATCTTACAGGGAAGCCAAATGTTTTGTTAGAACTTTTAAAAATGCCATGACAACTAGCAAGGGAGATAAGCTACCTCCACATCAGAAAGTAGCATCTTGCAATCTTATTAAATGCAGCTATATATAGCATGGTGTACAATGTATATGTGGGCTGAAAAACTAATGAGGAGACATTTATTTGTGAAAAAGGGTAACTGGGAGGCCTCATTTATATAAAAGTACAGGATAATCAAAACTAAAATACCCTCTGTCCCCCATCAAATATGTCCCGTGTACAGGCACAAAACACATTGTGGAGAAGTTTGAAAACTTGGTAATAATTTTTGGCTAGGGAGTAGGAAAAATAAAACCAGATATCACCATAAAAACCCCTAATTATTTTTGCAGAAATATTTCTCACCTTGAAAGCAGCTCCTTTTACAAGTTCTTGATGGTGAAAGAAGAATTTGTCAGAGAAACTTTTCCTTCAGAATGTCACTTTTTGAGAGGTTTGTGCTGAACATAAAAGCAATTACGTAGCTTCTGGATGTTACATAGACAACTTGCTCTAATATATACTGCTTGAAATCTAGATTTAAAGCAGATTAAAAAGAAGAGAAATCTGGTTTACTGAGAAAAAGGAGTACCAACACTATGAAAAAAATGTTCAGACCCCATCTGTGTTTTCTCCCAAAGAGAATAATTACAATTTTTTCACATATGGAAGGAATCATAGATAGCTTTGATGGCATAAGGAAAAATGTGATAAGCACAAATTACAGAGAATCCATGGCAAAGCTAAACTTCAGATTTCAGACAGGTTCCTTGGTTCCTGCCACAGTCTTATAAACCCTGACTATGCTCCCTTTCTCATATCATTCACAGGTTCCAAACAGGGTCCAAAACTACTTAACTAGTAGTTAAATAATTTTCCTGCCCCCAATCTCTTTAAGATGTAGTTTTTACATTTGTGCAAAGTCCGAAAGTGTGATGGGGGAGGGAGCTGTGCATCTCAGAGCTCCCTGGCTACTGCCCTGACAGCACCTCACAGCCTTTGGCACTTGAGCTTCCTTTGGTGCTCCAGGCCAGAGGCAAGGAAAGTCAATCCTATTCCTTCCCATATCTGGAAGCCCTGTTGCAGAGTTTGGAACCTCCTAGTCATGGATCCTGGTGTTAAAACAGCTTCCCCAGCAATACATTATGTAAGTAAGACTTGATGACCCATAGCAGATCTGCATACTCCAGAATATTAGATCTTAAACTAACCTACAACATTTCAAAGTAATTGTTCACGTGCTTGGGATGGAAAAGAAGAGTTTGAGAAAAAGCACACCAAAATTATGTTCTGCAGCAACACTTGCTTCTAACATTGTGCTACTGTAGAGGAGCCTGCCTTGTACATTTAGCATGGAGAAAGCTGCAACTGCTCAGCTCTCTGTCTGCACCTTGGCCTTCAGCAGAACAGCATTAAATACCCTACAGTTGCCACCTGGATAAGCCAGAAAAGGAGAGAAAGCAATGAGGTAACTGGGATGATAGACAGAAAGTACTTTAGCTCTGAGTTAAAGCAGGCAAAACATTTCGTATGAACTCTGAGGTATCTCCTGGTCTGGGGAAACATATTTTATTCATAAACCTGTTGTATACGACAATAAAAATAATGATGACCAGGAAAATCAATCAGTTTGGTGGAAACTGTACTTTCTGTTGAAAAACTATTCCCAGGGAAAATTCCTGGCTAATCCTTTGCTCAACATTCTTGGAGGCAAGCATTAAAAATGCATCATATCTCCTGGGACTTGTAATAAGAGGCTCAGAGCAGGCAAGATGAAACTCCTGCCAGGGGAAAGATGGGATTGTGCTATTCCATTGAGATCAAAGCCTGTAAATGAGGAGCAGGGTCTCCAAACAGTGTTGAAGTAAGTTAACCAAGAAGGCCAGGTGTTTCTACAACACTTAAAAGGGAGGTGACATGAAGAGCATCTTCTTACCTGATTTACGTCACTGTCTTCTTCTTACACTCAAAGGTTTTTTCTAATTCACTGTGTGGTGAGAGAGTAGACAGTACTTTAAGCCTGCTCCAATCATTCTTTATTACTTTTAAAGTAGCTTACTTTTTGAGCTAGGGATTTCTTTTGAATATACAGGTGCAGATACAACCAGCTATGAAGAACAAAGCTGGCTAAGACCTCAGCAGCTACTTCTACTGTATTAATTATTACTATAATACTAATATACCCTTTAATAGTATTACTCTAATACTATTATATTAACTATAATACTAACTACTATTATAATAGCATTAATAATGTCTATGGCAACAGATATAATAATAATAATTCTAACTGCCACAGAAACTGGTGACTTAGTGAGTCTAAGATTCCTCTCCTCTCTCCTCTCCTCTCCTCTCCTCTCCTCTCCTCTCCTCTCCTCTCCTCTCCTCTCCTCTCCTCTCCTCTCCTCTCCTCTCCTCTCCTCTCCTCTCCTCTCCTCTCCTCTCCTCTCCTCTCCTCTCCTCTCCTCTCCTCTCCTCTCCTCTCCTCTCTTCTCTGCCCATATAAGTCCTTCAAAAATAGTGTAATTTTTCAGCAAGGAAAGACCCATTGAAGTCAGCTCCCTGATTATTCCAACTTGAGTATGAAGGTCTTTGGGTTATAGAAAGGAAGAAAGGAAGAGAGAAAGGAAGAGAGAAAGAAAGGGAGTAAGGAAGAGAGAAAGAAAGAAAGAGAGAGAGAGAGAAAGAAAGAAAGACAGAAAAAGAAAGAAAGAAAGACAGAAAAAGAAAGAAAGAAAGAGAGAAAGAAAGAAAGAAAGAGAGAAAGAAAGAGAAAGAAAGAGAAAGAGAGAAAGAAAGAAAGAAAGAAAGAGAAAGAAAGGAAGAAAGAGAGAAAGAAAGAAAGAAAAGAAAGAAAGAAAGAAAAAGAAAGTCTTTTTCACCACTTTATTAGTGACAGAAGCATGGTTACACAGGGAATATGGTTCCTAACTCACCAGGAGCTGGGAGCTGCTGCTTTGTACAATGGTGTGAATTTTCTGCCCAGGGCTGATGTGAGGCTGTCTTGGTACCAAGCACCATTTCCCTGCTCTTTCTGGATTCCCCTGCTGAAAGAAAATGGGCAAACTGTCTCTCATTTCCACACTTTCAAAACTCAGCAGGGGCTAGAGGAAGGTAAGGCAAAGGGAAAATCTCTATTCCCACAAAAGGAAAAATCTCATCTTTGCATACAGTCACTCCTCCCTAGAGGGTCCTGCTCTGTTCAGAGTCAAGAAGTCACCCACCATCTGCTTGGCAATATGGTACCCCTGGGCAGAGCAGAGACCTGGTTTTCCCCTAAAATGTTCATAGTCTGATGATAAGAATCCGGCTCATTTTGAGATGTTGGCTTATACAGTGCTTATTCTCTTGGCACTGTGCTTGTGAAATACAGGCCACCACATACTGCAAGTTGGTGGATGATCTATATTATTGTATTATAAAATTAAAATAATGTCCTCCATACATTCCTTACAGGATACAATCTGAGCTGGCTAGCACCTAGCCGCATGCAGGGATGAAGGACTGAGCATGTGTTAAGAGCTCCCCTCCCTTCGTTCCATATTCTGCAGGCCAGAAGACACATTTACAGAGCAGAAAGAGCTTGAGGGATGCTTTATTGCCCTTGTCTACGCTACAGATAATGAGGAAGGTCTTTAGTCTCCAGGGCTGTCAATCTGGCAACTTCTCATCTGCATTAAAATTGGTCAAAAGATGTTTTTAAAAGAAAACATAATGAGGGGATGCACTTAGGATAGTGAAATGCTTGGCTGCTTTTTTATCACTTCCCAGGCACTTTGAATCCTTCTCTACGAGAGCTATTGTCATTCAGGGCAGCTCATCAACTCCTTGTGCTGGGAGCAGATATGGGCTTGGCACCTTCTTCCTCTCCTGGTGACAGCCAGATATACACTCTGCTCATTTCCTCTCTGATAAAGCTTGCCATCCCGCTTCCCAGTGTCTCATATTTCATTTGGTTTGTCAGATAGAAGGCCCCGGTACAGTATGCTCACGGAGATTATTTTTTGTTTTGGCATTATATTAGCAAAGGAAATTTCTGAATTGCCTTCCTCTCTTCCTCATTCTCCTTGTTCCTGGATAAGCATATGGCTGCCCTTTCCATCTTGGGTTCTTCCAAGTGCTGATGAGGTCTTGCTGCTCCCTTGTGTGATCCTTAGGTGTTATTATTTGAAGGTAAAACCTGTGTCTAAAAAACCAGTAGCCTTGTTTTCAGAAGCATTTACTGTCCACTGCTTCCATAGGGTGTTGTCCTTGACATTATGGCCAGGAGTGATGTGACTGCAAACAGTAAAGAGAGACAGGAGTTTAAAGCTGGATAAAATCTGTCTTTTCTGCTGCCAACTTGCTTAAGTGCTGCCAACTTGCATGTGAAGAGGAAGAAACAGGGAATATGTTCCCTTGTGAAATAAGCCAGAAAGAGTGACTGTGGTCCTCCAGAGGGATGGTCAATGCACATCCCAATGGCCAGGACTAAGGCCTGGCTGAAGCCCCCAGCTACCGTGAGAGGAAAGGGCTGCTTGGAGAATGCCATGGAGATATCAGATCTCGGCATGACAAGTAAAAGCTATGCCATGTGGCAGGAGAGGAGAAAACAAGGCCTGGAGAGTTAACATTATTACCTATGTGCATTATAACCTCTGCAGAGAAAGGGAAAAAGTGCATTGGCTGGACATCTTGGATTTCCTGATTAAGTTATTTAATGAAAAACTGCAATTACCAAAGATCATTGGAATATTTCTACTCACAGCAAAACCTTGCCTGGAAATGTGTATACACACTAATGTAGGGAAGACAAGAAGGAACTTCCCTCAAATATTTTGCTGTACTATGTACAGTGTGGGTTCCCATGTGATGCACCCAGATAAATTACTCAATCTGCCTTGTATCTCAGGTCCCTTTGGACCTATTTTGTCTTGAGTTTGACCTACCTATCTTCTAGAATGACTGTTGTCTTTCACCATGTGTTGGAGACTGTAATGTGTCGTGGCCCATCTGTAGGCAGAGGAGACCTTAGTCCCTTCTCCCAGGGGAAAAACCTATTTTATGGAGCCCCAGTACTGCAGAGGCCTAGCAGGTGCCACCACTTGAACAGAGAAGGATAAAACAGGGTCTACAGGAGAGACTGGAACCTGCTTCCGCCCCAGATTTAGCCTTTGGTTAGAATAAGATATCCATGTTTTATAACAGTTTTGATGCAAAGGTAGATTAAATTTGTGATACTTCTTTTTTGTTAAAGCATATGTCAGTAGTGGACCTATAAGAAGAAATATGTAAGCTGTGTAATAAGAACAAGCCGCTCCAGTGTTAACAAGTTCTGCTTCCCAAATAGTCAATATGCTGTCAGATTATAAAAAGAAACTTTTCCAGGATGGTCACGGTGCCCTTACTATCACAGAGATACATTTATATTACTGCTCTGATTTAATTTAAGCTCCTAACATGATCTATGAAAATGCTAGGTGCTCAAGGTGTTGGAGATACATAGCACCTACATTTACCAATAAAACTAGAGTAGTGGAAGCTGAGATCAGCCTGGCTCATTATATTCAGCTTCTGTATCATCCGTCCATGTTTTCCCTAACATTTATCTTACACGCACACTCAAAGTGCTTGCCGTTTGTTTTAATGCAAAGGGCATCGTGTATAGATCTAAAAAGATGGGCATTATTTTCCTGTTTGGCTTGTCTAGACTCAGCATGACAGAAACCTTCATCATTACTGGTACACCAATTAACAGATAGACCACATCAAGAGTAACAGAACTAGACAATTAAAAGGAAGTCACCAAACCAGATAATAGTCCCTTTTCAATGTTTGTCAAGCTGGAACTTTTTAAAAGGTCTCAGAAGCCCCTTGAGGAGAGCCATCTCTTCTCTCATTAAAGTATATTTCAAGCCACTGTAAAGACACAAAACAGGCTGTCTGAGCTCACAAAAAGATCTGTCTTAATCAAAATGGTGAAGAGTTGCAAATCAAAGTGGCAGTGACCATGCTGAATGACTTGGGAGTTCTGGCTAGGAGCAATGCCTGCTTTGGGTCTGCCAGCCCCAGGCAGGCTGAGTTTCCTCCTTCCTGGGGAGGTGCTGGGAGATGCCATGTATCATTATGGCCAGATAAGGAATCCTTCAAGAAAGCAATCTGATAAAAATCCACTTTTCATCTGCTCCTTCTGGTTACCACTTCTTCCCTCTTTTCCCTGAAAATTCTGTTGCTGAGTGTAGAGAGAAAATATAATAAAAAAACCTTTACCAACTTTGTAGAAGAGTGCAGGGTTTTAGGAGGCAATACCTTTGAGTGATGTAGCTCTTCCTACAATATCTGAATGTAAAAACTGGATTGTCTTTAGAAGTAGCTGCCACTTTACATTTATCTACAGCTATAGCACAGACACACACTTGCACACACTATGCTCTTCCTGTAAGATTCTTTTTTCCTTCTTGTTTTCCCAGGTTCCTCTTGAGAGAATACTGAGGGGCTGTTCAGTCTGTGTCTTTCTGTGTCCATATACTGTTGGACTCTACTGTAGGGCTGGAGCTACAGGTGTGCAGATATCTTACCACTCTCTGTGAGGACTTTCCAGTGTCCTCTGTGTTATCTATTCTTTTCCCTTAGTCCTTCTTACTTCCCTTGCTGTGGACACAAGGCATTGGTGAAGGACAGAAAGCAATACTTACAGGATAAGGATATAGACACAGAAGCTGCCTCTGCTCTCCAAGCAGGCTGCCAGCCTAGCTCCAAGATTTCCCAGCTGTTGCCATTCAGACTGCAGCAGTTGCCAGGGGTGAGTGACTTTGGAGCCTGGGTCCTGGCCAAACCACCCTAGGCAGCTCAGTACACTAATCCAAAACTGTAATTGGGAGGTAGGAGGGGGCATTGGGAGAGTGTCTTATCCCCACCACAGCCCTGAGTTTTTGCTAATTTAGGATTATAAGAATAATGAACAGACCCAGAAGCCTGTCTCCTTTATTTAGTTAGTTTGGGGGTTGTAACTAGCAGTCCATTATTGTCTGTCCAATGTATTCCCACTCCAGCCTGTTATCAGAGGTGCTCAGCCATGCAGTGCATATATGGATGCTCATCGGTATTGATATATAGATTCACAGCCCATCTATTGTGTTTAACATGCCTTGAAATTAGCTTTTGCTTTATCTGTTGTGTGTTTATCTTGCCCTGTGTATGCCAGGGAAAAGAAAACAGTGTGGAGAGGGGGAGCAAGTCTGAAGAATTAGTGAGTGAAAGTGGAAAGCAATTTGCACTCTGATGAAAGCAGTGCAGAGACAGATCATGCCAAACACTGTTTCTGTGGGGAGCAGCAGTAGGTCTGCACTGGCCAGGAGGATGCTTGCTGTAATAAAGAAACATTGGGAGCTCAGTAAGGCTTGAAGAGAATTTGGGGTGTGGAGGGCAAAACAAGATGTAACCCTTTAGCAACAGGGCTTGCATGCTGCAGTGATCAGATGGTTATGAGGAGAAGAGAGATATGAATTGACAAGACAGGGTGTTTTTCCTGATGCTCTGCAATATGCCGGATTTAGGCAGGTTGTACCCTTGGAGGCAAATAGCCTAGCTATAGGACTGACTTAAGGGATCACCATCAGCTTCTCCTTCATAGTCACTGCAGATTTTCCCTGTGGACAGTGCTGCCTCCTCTAACTGCTTGAACAGCCTAGTTTCCCTTATATGGCCTGCTCTCTGCAGCTGTGGGTTCTCAGGATCTCTGCTAGTCAGCTTTTCAAATGAGTCCAGACCCTCTTGCTGAGGGCAGCTTGCCATTTGTTCATAAAGAAGGACCTGGAAGAGGTGTGGTGTCAGGGCACATCAGTGGGATCTTTCCAGCACCAGCATGTTCCTTGGATGCACCACACACCCTCAGTGGTGCATCAGGTGCATTAGAGGTTGCATCAGGCACATGCCCCTTCTCCAATCACACTCTTCCCTCAGTTAAAGCATGTTCTTCATGCTCTGTGAGAAAAACTAGACATCACTGAAAAACCCAGGCCATTTTTATATCTAGAAGGGTCTGATTTGCTTTTCAATTTTACAAGTCTAGTCCATTACACCACAGTTATTTAACAGTCTACTATCAGGACATCACTGAATTATAAAACTCACTGGTCTCCAAGAAGTTTCATGCTGGTAGAAGATCCGCCTGCCAGCCTGGGGCCTGCCAGGTGAGAAACCCTTCCTGAGTGCCATGCCGCGGTGTGAAGACTGCTCCTGTGGGCACAGCTTAATCATTCAAATCTGGCTGAAGACTGTGCTGTGCTGAAGTCCTACAAGAGAAGAAATAGGATGAATTTTGAAGCTAATTAGGGCTTGCTCAAAAACCTCCAGCAATATGCTTAGTAGCAAACACAGAGCAGAGGACAATTCTAAATAATTTGGACATTTTTGCTCTCCTTTGTGCTGCCAAATGAAAGCAAAAAAGTCCCAGGGACACAGGAAAGACTCAGAGCAGGGGTCTGGGAGAATTCCCCTGCAGTGCAGTTGCTCACAGAGCTGGGATCCCTCTGCTTTATGCCCTTTGTGGTCATTCAGAGGTGGTAAAACAAGAATGTACTGCCAGAAGCCCACATGGGGAGCCTCTCACCTATACTCTTACTCTTCCTTTGTCAAGCAGAGGAAAACCAAAGGACTGACTGTATTGCTATTTCCACCTGGGTTCTGGAGAACCACATTCATCCTGTACAGTAATTTATTCCCTCTTTTTGCCCTGAATGTACTTCTAGCCTGTGTCAGACTTGCTCTCAGATGTGGTGCTGACCCTATTGAGGCCCCTGCTGTTAGCACTGCTGATAATTGGTTAAATTGGTGTTGAGGTGAAAAGGAAGAGATGGTGGACCTTCAAGACCTCTTAAAGTTCACGTGTAAGCAGTGCCAGGTGACTTTCCACTGACTGGGTATAACCCTTTTACCTTTTTCCATCACTCTGCCAGCTGACAGTTGGCAGACACAGCTGTACTGCTTTCAGCTCCAGCTACCACATGCCCTCAGAAAGGAGGAGGGGAAAGGGGCCAGAGGGAGTAGGGGAAGGAGTAGGTCCAACTAAAAGAAGTGTTGCTGCTTCATCTGTTTTTTTCTATTGTCACAGGCTTGGGCTGTTTCTGTCCATTTTTCAATTCATGCCGGGGTGAGCAAGAGCTATACGTGACTTCATCTGGCCCTTTACCTTTAATTATTGCCAGTGTTTCACATTTCCTATTTGTTACTAGTCCGTATCACTCACAATCTCGGACACTAATATAAGCAGTGCTGTCTCTTCTCCCCAGGAAACCAATGAAGAGTACACAGAGGAGGAAGGGGTGAGTGGTCAATGCATGAAATGTAGAGGAAAGAGCCAGGAGGACCGTTCTGTAAAGGTGTTGGGAAGTCAGTGAGGATATGCAGGGTGAGATTGCCAACTGAGGCTGCAATGTCTCTGTAAATTATTCTACTAGTAAAGACTCTGTGCAATTTTACAGAAATGGTGTCCTTTTATATTTTTATCCAGCCTGCAGTACATGAAACATCCACCAAATTATCTAACAGGAAATAAATCTGAAGAACTGCATAATAAATGCCACTGTAACATCTTCAACAACCTTCTTAAAAAATAGTCTAAGTGCCAAGGACTATAATATTACACATAACCAAAGACAGAACGGAATAAATAAATACAATATTGATTTCAAATTCCACTAAAAATCCACTTCCATTTAAGGAAAAAAATAA
Organism: Corvus brachyrhynchos; assembly: GCF_000691975.1. Taxonomy (NCBI): domain Eukaryota; kingdom Metazoa; phylum Chordata; class Aves; order Passeriformes; family Corvidae; genus Corvus; species Corvus brachyrhynchos. The sequence continues at coordinate 6,180,263 of NW_008240122.1, forward strand.
TTCACTCAAGGCAATACAGATTTCTCTTTCTTATTGTTTTAAAAGTCTCCCAGCTAGCCCACGCTATGAAGAAAGCAGGTATATTTAAAAATGCTAGAGGGAGGGAGGAGTGGCAGGGAAGGAGAGGAAAAGAAATACATCAGAGTTGAAGAAATATGTATGAGATCCTCATGTCTCTATATCAGGTTAAGGACTCCAGGTTAAAATAGTTTGTTCACTCTGTATTTTTTCCAACCATAATCAAAAAAGTACAGTCTAAAACTAGGTAAGAAACGGGGCAAAATTTTCCAATGGCCTGGTATATTCAGGCACATATTTCCATTTATGTTGATGTGAACTAGGTAAATTCCTACCCGGCCAGAAATACTTCAGCTGGAACCTACTATGTGTCTGATATTTGGGGCCTGTTTATAAAAATAGGAAGAGGCAGATCTTGTATATGAAACGAGGTGATTTGTGGTTTGCACAATTCAACTTCCAGTCTATTCTCTTTTACAAAACCCCTTTATAGACCTGGACAAGTTCCTGAAAGGTTGAAGAAGATGACGGGCATTTAGACACAAAGGCATCCTCTCTGGAAAGTCAAGTAGCTCCTTATTTGCATTTGGTAGTTGGTATGAAATGCTGGGCACAAGGCCTGCCTGAATTTCTTCCTCATCCTGCAGTGAAGAGCTGCACAAGGGGTATTGTTTTGGATGAGTGATCTTGAAGTCCTCCTCTGAGCAATCCCATCCTTTCCGAATACCTGGCTCTGTTCTCCAGCCTAGGTGCTGGCAAAACATGGGACGTGGATTTTGTACCTTTGTGGAATGTGATCCCACACAGGCTGCTTCCCAGGACTGGCTCTTCTAACTGGCCTGTGGGTAGATACAGGGAACAGAGGTGGGTGTTCTCTGCCCTGAATTTCTTTCTCAATGCATTAGACACTTAAAACACCTTTTGTAGTCTGAAGGTGAATGTTCTGTTTCCAGAATTAGGCTGGTGTATGATGTTTTGTGTCACATCTTTGAATTCCTCACCTGAATTTCTGATTTTGTTTCCAAAGAAAGTTTTTTAGATCTCTATTTTCTGACTGCAGCTGGCCTTCACCCTAAGCAGCTCTTTTTTTAATGCTCAGGTCTGATAATCTGCCTTTACTCTCTCATTTCATGTGAGGGAGAGACCAGCTGGCCAAAAGTCATCTTCCCACTTCTCTGTCTTCTTTTTCCACTTCTCTTTCTTCACCTGTGAAATGGAAATTACAGTGCTTTCCTGACTTTTGAAGATAATATGGGGGATAATGGACTGAAAACTTTCAGGTGTTGGGATATTTTCACAAAAGAACTGGTATAACTATCTGGAAGTGGCAGAAAATATGGTCTTTTACTGCAGCAGTTTTCTGCCTGAGAGTGGTTTTTTTTAATCGCCACAGAAGTTTTTTCATTGTCAAAGCCCCATTTAAACGTGACTGCAAGATATGTTTGAGGACAAAAGAAAAAAGTATTGCAGTAGCACTAATTAAAGATGAATTAGCAGACGTTAGTTAATTCTTCAGTTGAGGTCTTTCTAACTCAATGTCTGACAATCCTATTGATTCTTGCTGGTGGTTTACTTTCCTTTCTTGAACTACCGATATTATTAAATAGAATATTAAATTCATAAATCTCCTCTATATTTTAATAGCCTAGTCAAATAAATCCTTTTTTCCCCTAATATAACTGTAAAAATATTTGCTTAGCTAATATCCCAGGCTATCAGAGGATTTTTATTCAATTTAGAACAAAACGGACAGATCTGAATAAAATCTGAAAGTATTAATCTCCTGATGCTGTGGTATTTATTTCCCAGACCCTCTTTGTGCATTTAAAATTTCCAATAGAGTTTTTAACTCGGTAAAAGTTTAACATAGATGTAGTTGTTAGAGCTGTGTAGGCATGTGCATTTACCTTACTTCACTGGGATTCAGTACAGACATAAACATCCTGCCTTCAGAGACCAAATACAAGACAATACACTTGTAAAATCTTTTCATTACAAGAGTGAACGCTGCCACAATCTCTGATTGAGGCCTCTGCAAAAACTTACAGTAAAAATATTCTAACAGGGTGTTATGAATGGATGATGTAGGTTTAAATCAGCTCTTGCCTTTTTCCCAGGCCTCTGGCAGCAGGCAGTCATGTTATTGAGGTGTCCAGCATGCCGAGATCCACTTGGCAAGTTCTTGAATAATTGCTGATTCGGTCTATTATAGAATGAATTATTTATTAATAGATACAAAACTAACAGACATAAAACATAAAACATGCTATTACTACCCAGGGATAAGACAAAAAAGGTGATACTAGTATAATACATGCAGAGTTAAAGGTACCATTACATTTACCCCTAGCTAAGAAATAGTATAACTTAGGATCCAATGTTTCTTACCATCCAATCTTGATGGAGTACACATCAAAAAATCCTCTCTCTCAGTTCCCGGGAAAGTGACCTGAAGTTGCGTCCAAGCTCCAGGGAGGAATCCTCTCACACATTTCCAAAGAGTGTGTAAGAGACTTCTGCCTCTGTGATAAACTGTAATACTTTTATAGTGCAAAACCGGGCCTTTTGGTCACCTATGTATTTTTTTTATCTCTTCCCACATCTGTTAAGCTAGCAGACCTTTTGGCACCAGGAGACGATAACAGCTAGGGATTGCCTGCCTGCATTATCTCTCCTATCTAAACCAGCCATCTGTGCTGGGAAAGGGATGATATGCCCTGCAACACAGGGCCTATTTCATATCCGACGAGAACACTCATTGCCAATAAAGTCTCCTTATACAGAAAGGCATAGAAATACCTGTTCATTTTTTAATTCCAGAACAGGATAAAAAAGAGGTCTTCTAGAAACAGAAGATGGTCTCAAATGGAAAACTTAGCCCTAACTCTAATACGAACCATAAAAATGATGCGGTAACCCACAGTGGTAGGGAGGAGAAGAAGGATCCAGCAGGCAGGAATTGTGCAGCAAGATTCATAGTCTAAATGCTCAAAGGATCAGCCAACCCTTGGGGTGATTGGCTAAAATCCTAAAACATCCATTGTCAAAATATTTTTCCACTGTATTATAAACAAGGGTTTTGCAAGGTTGCAGGTGTTTCATAGTTAAAGAACTCGACTAATATCATCCCTGAGAGAGAAAAATATATCATGGGACTGGAAAGAAGCAAGGAAAATTGTTGCTACCAGCATATTTGTATCCATACAACCCTGGACCTAAGCCTAAACCTAAACCTAACCCTAACCATTCCCCTAACCCTGATCCTAAACCTAACCCTAACCCTAGTCCTAACCTAACCCTAACACTAACCCATACCCTTGTAAAATATTTTTTTACATGATTAAATGCTGCCACAAACACTGATTGAGGACTCTGCAAAACTTAATCTAACAGGGTCTATTTCATAATCACCAAGAATAGTTACTGTAGAGCAAATAATGCGCATTACACTAAAATGGATGGAAAAACTTATTGATTTTTGCTTTCAAAAAAATAACAAAAAAGAGATTTTCAAGAAACATAATATGATCCCAAAGCCAAACCCTAACGATAACTCTTACCTTAAACCTATCCAAACCATAAGCGTAAACCTAAACACAAACAAAACACAAATTCTAACCCCAAACCAAACGCTAACCCAAAAGCCAAACACAACTGTAACCATAAGCCTAACCTCAAATATCTACCTAACATGAAACCAAAACAGAACTAAACCATAACCCTAACACTAATCCAACCCTAAGCTTAAATGGAACCCCAAGGCTAACCCTAAACCTAACCCTAATTCAAATACAAACCCAAATCTAAAACCTTTCACTACCGTTAAACCTAAACCTAACCCAAACCATAAGCAAAACTAAAAACCTAAACATAATCTTAAACTAAACCCAAAAAAACCCCCTTAACCTAACCCTAAATATAAAGCTAAATTTAAACCCAACACTAACGCCAAAGTAACCCTAAATCTTAAGCTAATATTGACACCAAATCGAAAACCTTAGACGAACTCTAAACCCAAACCTACCACTAATGTTAAACATTATCAAAAGTCTAACCCTAACATTAACCTTAACCGCAACATGAACCCTAAGAGAAAGCCTAACCCTAGGTGGAGCAGTAAAAGCCACAAGGGGTAAGGCTGGTGCCAAGGTGAAAAGTGTGTTGGGCACAGTTTATGCCAGTGTCATCCAGGCCATGGCCTGCCTTTTGGAGGTTCAGTGTCCCTGAAGTTCTGAATGTTGTGGTTTTCTCAACCCTAACACTAACCATAGGCAGAGCAATAAAAGGTGCATGGTGTTGCTGTGACCCAGCCCACTGCGGGGCTGGGGCAGCGAGATGCCTGTCAATCCCAGCCACTCCCGTGGATAGAGTTTCCCCAAGACACAGACTTGGAGGGTGGGTCGAGGGGTGGCTCAGAAGCTTAAGTTGCATCTCCCCGGAGCTACGCCCCGGTCCAAGTTGCCTCCCCCAATTTGGGAAAATTCCCTCTTATTCGGTTTTCATTGGTTCTTTGTTGTATCTCCTGTCTCCTGGTTTCCCCCATTGAATTGTATCCTCCCCCCAGTTTGTAACTCATTGGCTGCTTTCCCCTTTCCCTGCAGTTTTAAAACCCCCTATAAAACTGAGGGAAAAGCCTCTCGGCGAGATCCCAGCTTAAGATCATAGCCATGTTCTGGTTGCAAAACTTCTGTCAATAAACCTGTTAGGAGCCAGACCAGAATCACCTCACTCTATCTCCAAACTAACGTGAGCCTATATTGTCAGCTCCTGCCGTGTCTCCTCTGTAAAGAAGCCAGCGAGCTCAGTCAGCAGCACCTTTCCTGATTCCGAGGTGTCATCTGCGACGCACAAAAGTAATGCAGCTGGACACTCTCGGATTGAGGGCACGCCAGAGCTCGTGCCACGAGCACAGAACTGCGTTACCATGGGATTCAGGCTGGTACAAAGGATAAAAAGGTGGAGGAAGAAATGTGAGATAGTACTGCCCTGGGCTTTACAGGTCTTTTAAAGCTGCAGTGTCTATGGAGCTCTGGGCTTTGTGGTTTTCTCCAACCTAACCCGGACCCGAACCCTAAACCTAACCCTAACCTTAATCCAAACCAAAGAGGGAGCAATAAAGCAGCATTGGGGAAAGGAAGGTACCAAGGAAAAAGTATGCTAGAAGCAATGTTTTGGCCAGTGCCGCCCTGGCCTTGGCCTGCCTTTTGCAGCTGAAGTCTCCCTGAAGTTCTGGGCTTTGTGGTTTTCCCAACCCTAAGACCAACCCAAGGCAAGCAATAAAAGAAGCACTGGGTTAAGGCCGATGCCAAGGAAAAAGTGGGTTGGGAGCAATGTTTTGACCAGTGCCGCCTAGGTCTTGGCCTGCCTTTTGCAGCTGCAGTGTCCCTGGAGCTCTGGGATTTGTGGATTTCGAAATCCTAACCCCATCCCTAGCCCTAACCCTAACATTAACCCTAACCCTAGGCGGAGCAAAAAAAGCCATATGGGATTAAGGCAGGTGCCAAAAAAAAAGTGTGTTGGGAGCAATGTTTAGGCACATGCCGCCCTGGCCATGGCCTGCATTTCGCAGCTGAAGTGTCCCTGGAGCGTGGGGCGTTGTGGGTTTCTGAGTCCTAACCCTAATCCAAACCATAACCCTAACCCCAACCCTAACACTAATCCTAACCCTAGGCGGAGTAATAAAACCACATAGGATTAAGGCAGGCGCCAAGGAAAAAGTGCGTTGGGAGCAGTGTTTAGATACGTGCCGCCCTTGCCTTCACCTCCCATTTGCAACTGCAGTGTCCCTGGATCTCTAGGCTTTGTGGTTTTCTAAAGCCTAACCCTAACCGTAAGACTAACCCTAGCCGGAGCAATAAAAGCAACATGGGATTAAGGCAGGTGCCAATGAAAAATTGTGTTGGGAGCAATGTTTAGGCCAGTGCTGCCCTGCCCTTGGCCTGCCTTTTGCACCTGCAGTGTTCCTGGACGTCTGGGCTTTGGGGGTTTCTGAACCCTAACCCTAACCCTAGGCAGGGCAATAAATGCCTCAAAGGATAAAGGCTGGAATAAAGGAAAAAGCATGTTTGTAACCTTGTTTATGCCAGTGTCAGGCTGGCCGTGGCCTGTCTTTTGCAGTTGCAGTGTCCCTGGAGCTCTAGCCTTGGTGGTATTCTGCACCCTAAAGGTAATCGTGAACCTAACCTGGACCCAAACCCTAGGCGGAGCAATAAATGCCACATAGGATTAAAGCAGGCGCCAAGGTAAAAGTGTGTTGGGAGCAATGTTTAGGCATGTGCCGCCCAAGCCTTGGCCAGCCTTTCGCAGTGGCAGTGTCCCTGGAGCTCAGGGCTTTGTGGTTTTCTCAACCCTAAGCCTAACCTAAACAATAACATTAAGCCTAGGCGGTTCAAAAAAAGTGGCATTGGGGTAATGCAGATACCAATGAAAAAGTGTGTTGGGAGCAATGTTTAGGCAAGTGCCACCCTGGCCTTTGCCTGTCATTTGAAGCCGCAGTGTCCATGGAGCTCAGGGCTTTGTGGTTTTCTCAACCCTAACCCTAAACATAGGGGAAGCAATAAAGGAATTGGGGTAAGGCAGGCACCAAAGAAAAAGTGCGTTGGGAGCAATGTTTTGGCCAGTGCCGCCCTGGCCTTTGCCTGTCATTTGCACCTGAAGTGTCCCTGGAGCTCTGGGCTTTTTGGTTTTCTCAACCCCAACCCTAACCCTAACCCTAGTCCTAACCCTAACCCTAACCCAAATGCTTACCCTAACCCTAGTCCTAACCCTAACCGGAACCCTAGGCAGAGCAATAAAAGCCGCAACGTGGAAAGTCGGGTACAAAGGAAAAAGCGTGCTTGTACCATTTAGGCCAGTGTCATGCTGGCCATGGCCCGCCATTTGCAGCTGCAGTGTCTCTGGAGCTCAGGGCTTTGTGGTTTTCTCAACCCTACTCCTAAGGTGGACCATAACCCTAACCCTAGGCGGAGCAATAAAGGCCACATGGGATTAAAGTAAGCGCCAAGGAATATGTGTTGGGAGCTATGTTTAGGCCAGTTCTGCACTCGGCTTGGCGTGCCATTCACAGCTGGAGTGTCTCCTGAGCTCTAGGCTTTGTTGTTTTCTTACCCCTAACCCTAACCCTTGTCCCAAACCTAGCCTTAACCCAAGGCAGAGCAATAAATGCCACAATGCAGAAAGGCTGGTCCAAACGAAAAAGTGTGCTTTTACCATTATTTAGGCCAGTGTCATGCTGGCCATGGCCTGTCTTTTTCAGCTGAAGTTTCTTTGCACCCCAGGGCTTTGTGGTTTTCTCAACCCTAGCCTTAGGCGGAGCAATAAAAGCAGTATTGGGTTAAGGCAGGTGCCAAGGAAAAAGTGTGTTGGGAGCAATGTTTAGGCAAGTGCTGCCCTGGCCTTTGCTCGCCATTTGCAGCTGCAGTGTCCCTGGAGCTCTGGGCTGTTGCTGCCTGCCCCTGAGGTGCAGGCATGCCCAAGACTGCACAGGCATGCCCCAACTTGCTTGAACCATGTGCTCCTGTTCCCGACACAGGTAAAAGTTGAAAAAAACACTGACTCTTCAGAGCAGTGTTTGATTGGCCAGTTACTCTGGGTCCTCCCCCTGCCTTCCCCTCTCCCTTCCCTTGAATAAAAGAGCTCAGAGTAGCTCTTGAGAGCTCAGAGTAGACCCGCCCTCATTGTGTTTGCTACACTTCTGTTAACAGTTTCTGTGTGTCTCTGTCTCCGACCGAGAGCTATCTACTAGCAGGATTAAAGCATAGAGTGAGAGCTGTATTTCTACCTCTTTGCTTCTGCTCTTGGTATTAGCTTTGCAGCTACCACTTGCTGCATTTTTGGAACTACTGAAGTGCTAGATGGCCCGTGCAGTCTCCCCAAGCAGCTCAGAGCTTTCTAAAGCGCTGAAATGTGAGCCTAGCAGATTAAGTGTGCTGTATATCCACAGTGGGTTCTGTGGTTTTCTCTACTCTAACCCTAACCCTAGGAGGAGCAATAAAAGCAGCATTGGGTTAAGGAAGATGCCAAGGAAAAAGTGTGTTGGGAGCAATGTTTTGGCCAGTGCCGCCCTGGCCGTGGCCTGCCATTTGCAGGTGCAGTATCCCTGGAGCTCTAGGCTTTGTGGCTTTCTGAACCCGAACCCTAACATTAACCCTAACCCTAAAACTAACCTAAACCCTAGGCAGATCATTAAAAGCCCCATGGGATTAAGGCAGGCACCAAGGAAAAAAAAGTGTGCTGGGAGCAATGTTTAGGCATGTACCGCCCTGGCCATGGCCTGCCTTTTGCAGCTGAAGTGTCTCTGGAACTCTAGGCTTTGTGCTTTTCTAATCTCTAACCCTAGGCGGGGCAATAAAAGCCACAGTGAATGAAGACAGATGCCAATGAAAAAGTGTGTTGGGAGCAATGATTTGGCAAGGACCGCCCTGACCTGGCCGACCATTTGCAGCTGCAGTGATGCTAGAGCACAGGGCTTAACGTAGCGTTTGGCACTCGAGGCACCAAGTCTGGCGTGCCCCAGGTCAGAGAGCGTCTAGCTGCATTACTTCTGCCCGTCGCAGAAGCGACTTCGGGATCAGGAAAAGAGCTGCTTGCTGGGCTAGCTAGCTGGCTTCTCGGCAGAGGAAACACGGAAGAAGCCGACGGGATCGGCTCACATTAGCTCGGAGACAAAAGAAGAGAGAGGCTGTTCTGGTCTGGCTTCCAACAGGTTAAATGCGATGGGATCATGATGAGGTTGGATTGCTGGGATCGGATGGGATCTCGGAGCCTTGTCCTCAGTTTTATAGGGAATTTGAAAACCCCAGTGAAAGGGGAAAACAACCAATGAGTTACAAGCCAGGAGGAGTATACAATTTAACAAGAACCACTGGGGTAAACCGAGAGGCGGGACTTATAACAGAACCAATGAACAGCAGAGTAGCTGAGAATTTTCCCGAACCGGGGGAGGCGGCTTGGGCCTGGGCTCCGACCAGGGGGGGCAGCTT
>NW_008240122.1:6189485-6190272 GCF_000691975.1 Corvus brachyrhynchos
TGACCAGTGCCGCCCTGGCCTTGGCCTGCCACTTGCAGCTACAGTGAACCTGGAGCTCTAGGCTTTGTGGTTTTCTCAACCCAAGCCCTAACCCTAACCCTATGCTGAGCAATAAAAGCCACATGGGATTGAGGACGGCGCCAAGGAAATAATGTGTTAGGAGAAATGTTATGCCAGTACAGCCCTGGCCTTGGCGTGCCGATTGCAGCTGCAGTGTCCGTGGAGCTCTGGGGATTATGTTTTTCTCAAAACTAAGCCTAACCCTAACCCTAGGCGGAGCAATAGAAGCAGAACTGGGTTAAGGTAGGTGCCAAGGAAAATGTGTGCGGAGAGCAATGTTTAGGCATGTGACGCCCTAACACTAACCATAGCCAGAGTGTGGAAAGCCGTGTGGTGGTAATGTAGGAGCCAAAAAAAACATGATGTTGGGAGCAATGTTTAGGCCAGTGCCATCCTGGACTAGGCTTACCATTTGCAGCTGCAGTGTCCATGGAGCTCGAGCCTTTGTGGATTTCTCAACCCTAACCCTAGGCATAACCCTAACCCTAACCCTAACCGTAGATTGAACCAGGAATCTGGCAATGGGCTGTGGCGAGTTCCAAGCAGAAAGAAGAGGAGGCGGCAAGATTTTGGCTGTACCGTACACAACTTGGCCTGCCTTTCGCATGGTGAGTATCCCTGGAGCTCCTGGCTTTGTGGTTTTCTCAAGCCTAAGTCTAGGTGTATCCATAACCATAAGCCCAGTGTGCGTCACAAATGACGCAGTGGGCTGTGGCGAGTTCCAAGC
>NW_008240123.1:0-524 GCF_000691975.1 Corvus brachyrhynchos
AAGGTGACAAAAAAGGGACAAAAAGGGACAAAATGGGACAAAAGGTGACAGAAAAGGGACAAAAGGTGACAAAAAAGGGGACAAAAAGGGACAAAAGGTGACAAAATGGGACAAAAAGGGACAGAAAAGGGACAGAAAGGTGACAAAATGGGACAAAAAGGGACAAAGAAGGGACAAAAGGTGACAAAAAAGGGACAAAAAGGGACAAAAGTGACAAAATGGGACAAAAGGTGACAAAAAAGGGATAGAAAGGTGACAAAAAGGGGACAAAAGGGGACAAAATGGGACAAAAGGTGACAGAAAGGGACAGAAAGGGGACAAAAAAGGATAAAAAGTGACTGAAAAGGGATAAAATGGGACAGAAAAGGGACAAAAGGTGACACAAGGGGTGCCAGGGGTGACAAAGGGGTGACACAGGGGTGACACAGAGGGGACAGAGGGGACAGAGGGGGTGCCAGGGGTGCCAGGGGTGACAGAGGAGGTGACACAGAGGTGACACAGGGGTGGCGCAGGGGGTGACACAG
>NW_008240124.1:0-467 GCF_000691975.1 Corvus brachyrhynchos
TTTCGAGATAGAGACTCCAGTGACAAAGGTAAATCCTGTTCCAGGAAGAAGGGCAGTCAGGAAAAGTCATCTAATATGGGAACCCAGAATGCAGAGAATATTTCTCTGCCTGTTTTAGAGGGTTCTACCCCCCCTGGACAACACTGTTTTTGACCTTCGAGTGTGGAGAAAATTGCCTACCCTCTGGGAAGAATTAGAATCTACACTGGTGTGAACTAGGTGATAGGATACTATGTAAGATTGTCACAGGGTGAAAAATTTAGAGGTTTTGGGTTTATTAATATAGTAAGTAGATAAAAGTAAAAAACATCAAAATGGAGGATTGTTGTTGTTCTCCAAACCTTCTTCTTCTTCTACTACTCCATATTCTGCAGTAAAAGTACTTTGGGACGATTGGACAAAGAATTCCGCAGTTCCTCATCAGATAATTTATTAGACTGTTGCAGTGGGGATACTGCAACACGCAT
>NW_008240125.1:0-727 GCF_000691975.1 Corvus brachyrhynchos
GCCCAGGGAGTCACCGCGGTGCCAAAAGAGACCCTGCCGGGCACCCGCTGCCACTGGCACCCTGGCAGCGCCACCGCCGCCCCGAAACCACGTCCCCAAGGGCCACATCTGCACAGCTCCTGACCACTGCGGGGACAAGGACTCCACCACCGCCCTGGGCAACTCCTTCCAGTGCCTCACGCCTCTCCCAAGGAAAAGCTCTTTCAGATATTGAATCTGAACCTCCCCTGGTGGCATCAAAGGCTACGGACAAGACTGCAGGACTTTGACTCAACAAGTGGAAGCTGACTTTAAGAAATAGTAATAGTTTAAAAAAAACCCCCCAGAAATTAAAAAAAAACCTCCTCATACAGGAAAAAAGAGGAAGAAGAAGATTATGATAATGAAGAAATAGTAGTAGTTAAAAAAAGAAAAAAAATTAAAAACCTCCTCATACAGGAGAAAAAAAAAAGAATAGGAATAGGACTAGGAATAGGAAGAAGAAGATTATGAAGATGAAGAAATAGTAGTAGTAAAAAAAAAGGAAAAAAAATTTAAACACCTCATACAGGAGAAAAAAAAAAAGGATAGGAATACAAATAGGAATAGGAAGAAGATGATTATGATGATGAAGAAATAGTAATAGTTAAAAAAAAGAAAAAAACAATTTAAAAACCTCCTCATACAGGAGAAAAAAAAAGAATAGGAATAGGAATAGGAATAGGAAGAAGAAGATTATGATGATGAA
>NW_008240126.1:0-248 GCF_000691975.1 Corvus brachyrhynchos
GGGTGACTTTGGGGTCCCAGGGGCCCTCATCCACCTCAGGAATCCTGAAAGTTGGGGTTATAGGAATTCTCCTGGGATTTTTTCTGTTAAAGATATTTTCCCCATACATGTTGCTAGGGGGACAAATTTCTGGATACTTAAAAAAAACAAAGACCTAACCATTGGGGGTGGGGTGCATCTTGCTACTCTTTTGTTTCACCTGGGTATGCAGTCAATCGGTCTCCGGTGTTTGGACAGAGAGGGAGGCT
>NW_008240127.1:0-258 GCF_000691975.1 Corvus brachyrhynchos
TGTGCACCTGACCTTGTCAGGGTCATTATTGTGCTGTCCATCCCTTCCAAAAATTACCTCTAGCACTGCCACTTCTCTCAGTGTTGCTATGACCCAGCCCACTGCGGGGCTGGGGCAGTGAGATGACAATCAATCCCAGGACGGTCCCGTGGCTCGAGTTTCCCCAAGACACAGACTCAGAGGGTGGGTCGAGGGGCAGCTCAGAAGCTTAAGCCACATCCCCCGGGGCTGCACCCGGGTCCAAGCTGCCTCCCCCTG
>NW_008240128.1:0-332 GCF_000691975.1 Corvus brachyrhynchos
AGATGTCTATGACCGTTTAAAATCACTGATATGGTCAAGGTCTCGTACCATGCCCAATTCGGAGCTTAAAGATCTTCTCTGCTGGGTACAGAAAAATTTTGCTGATGCGGACCCCACATCCACTTTTACCTTGTCTCTGCGGCAATCGGTTGGAGTTAAGCTCTATGACGCAATTACTCGCTGTGATTTTCCGGCTGCTAAGTTGCTTCCGGCATCTCGAGTGCTTATTGAGATCTTTAGATCACAGTCTCATCCCACCGCGCCCTCACCACCTCCTTCAGGTTCACTGCAGCCTCCGGCAGTTCCCTCTACCCCTCCGCCAGTACCACCAC
>NW_008240128.1:352-1280 GCF_000691975.1 Corvus brachyrhynchos
CCGGCTCCCACTAACACAGAGGAAGGGGAACAGCAACAGGGAACCGGAACCTCCAGAACCGACGCACAGGTTGCAACAGAGCAAGACCTAGAAACTGATTCCAGTTCTGAAGAAGATATTGATCCATTAGACTCGGGTCTGGTAAATCCGGAACAGGAAGCCAGTAAAGCGATAGTCTACCCCGTAACAGATTGGGTAGCAGAGAGACATAAAGTGATGAAGGAGGGGGATTTTGATATGTTGCATGGTCCGCTTCTAGCTATGCCTGTTAGATACAACAGACAGAATCAAAATCCAAAATGGGAGAATATGGGACATGCCAAAATTAAAGATTTATGGAGAGCTATAAAGGGAAGTGGACTGAGTTTGCCATATTTTAAACAATTACTGAAAGGTATATATGCTACTTTTGATCTAACACCGTTTGATTGCCAATATGTCTCACAGATGATCTTAACAGACACACAATATCTCATGTGTGAATCCAAATGGCAAAGGAACCTTAATAAACTTTTAGAGAGCTATGCTGGCTGTCCTAATCCAGTGCTCCAGTGCTTACAATGTCCCAAGTAGCTGGCGACCCGCCTCATGACTGAGCAGAAGACCAAGCGGCTGATTTACCCAGAGACATGCTTGGTGATATTAAAGGGGCAGCTCATAAAGCTCTCTTGCAAATCCAACTGGCAGGGTCCCCTGAAGGTCTTTATACACAAATACGCCAGGGGGTTTCGGAGCCCTAGACCACCTTTATTGATCGCTTAACTCAAGCGATCAAGAGACAATGCGAAGACAACACTGCCCGTCCGCTTTTGCTCCATAGCCTTACTTTTGTTAATGCCGATGATGATTGCAAGAGAGTTATCGGAGCTTTACCTGATCCAGAGCCTACCGGACTTCAGATGCTAGAGGCTTTTCTCACAAACAGACA
>NW_008240128.1:1712-3095 GCF_000691975.1 Corvus brachyrhynchos
TTGGTGATTCCTGCAGGGACGAAGATTGCCACAGCTGTTGCAGTACCCACCACAACTACATACCAGGCCATAAAAATGGAATGTCAGCAAGGTCTGCATTCAATAACAAATTCTACTCCATCACCTGAAGTTTATTGGACCGAGCTCATAGGCTGTAACTGGCCACAGTGAACCTTCAGCCTGACACATAACAACAAGACAATTAAGATCACAGGTCTGCTAGACACAGGTGCAGATGTCACAATCATCTCTCACTCATTTTGGCCAAGTGATTGGAAGCTAATCATACCTTCAGATTCTCTTACAGGTATTGGTGGAGTTGCAGTGTGCTTGCAGAGTGAATTCATGATTGCAGTCAAAGACCATGAAGGGAAAACAGCAGCCATTCATCCCTTTGTTGTGAGAAAGCCCATCACAGTTTGGGGAAGAGACTTGCTATCTCAGCGGGGAGCAAGGTTAGAAGTGGATTTTTAATAGGGGCCACTACAGCACTCACTGCTCCAAAGCTGTCATGGAAGACCAATGACCCTGTTTGGGTGGCACAGTGGTCCCTAGAAGAAAAGAAATTGAGTGCCCTCAAAAAACTGGTAGCTGAACAACTGCAAAAAGGCCACATTAAACCAACAAACAATCCCTGGAATTCACCTGTATTTGCCATTCACAAGAAAACTTCTGACTCCTGGAGATTGCTTCATGATCTCAGAAGAATTAATGAAGTGATTGAAGATATGGGACCTCTCCAACCTGGACTTCCTTCCCTCTTGATGATTCCAAGAGACTGGCCTATTGTCATCATTGATCTAAAAGATTGTTTCTTCAGCATTCCGCTTCTCCCAGAAGACGCTCCACGGTTTGCATTTTCAGTCCCTAGTGTCAACAGACAAGAACCACTGCAGAGGTACCACTGGGTAGTCCTCTCTCAAGGAATGAAAACTTTATCCACAATTTGTCAATGGTTTGTAGCACAAGCCCTTGTGCAAATGTTTTGCATTTCCAAAATTGTAAATGCCTGCCCTGATTGTCAACTGGTGCAATCCCCTGTTTCCACAGGAGCCGTTAACCCGCGAGGGTTGCAGAGTTTACAATTATGGCGAACAGATATCATTAAATACCCATCCTTTGGAAAATTTAAAAATATCCATGTGTCAGTGGATACCTTTTCTGGCGCAGTTTTTGCTTCTGTACATGCAGGAGAAACAGCTACCCATGCTTGCCAACATTTTTTGCAAGCATTCGCCTCATTAGGCATTCCCCAAGAAATAAAAACAGACAATAGTCCTGTGGATACAGCTCAAAAATTGCCCACATTTCTAATGGATTGGGGTGTTCACCACACTTCTGGTATTCCCTACTCTCCCATGAGTCAAGCCACCATTGAAAGAA
>NW_008240128.1:4243-5583 GCF_000691975.1 Corvus brachyrhynchos
GAAACAAGTAGAACCCACCAGTGAAAAGTGACCTAGAGGCAGGCCCAGAAAGTGGCTGCTCCATAACTAGGCTGCGAGTTTTGCAGACTGTAGTTTATGTATCAAAAAGAGTTACAGTGGGAAAGATGAAATTGAGTTGGATGTTATGTTTATGCTTTTTTGCTTTGCTTGCTTTTAACGACGCAGGTATACTTGTTGACCAGCCCAAAACAAATGTTTGGGTGACTGTAGCTAATGCATCAGGTCTAGATACCATGTGTCTTTTGACCACAAGCCCCGAGAAACCATTTCCAACTTGCTTAGTCGATATGCCAGTAGATGCTTGGCCAATACCGAAAAAACTTAAGGCAGTGAGAGGCACTCTAGCTGGGTCAAACCAGTGGGATTTCTGGACACGAGTAGCCAAGTGGGATTGGTGGACTCCTCACCTTCCCAAAGCACCCTTTGAACCACAAGAATTAGAGCTTCTTGCTTCAGTAAAGCTGGATTCCTGTGTCAAGTTCAACTATATAAGAAAAGATCAGTCAGCAGTCAAAGATGTTTCTCCACATCACTCTGTCTTTAAAAATCAGACATTTTGGTGTAACTATACTTCTTTAACTCCATCTGTATCTAGCACAGTTCCCCTTTTATTACCACAGGGAATGTTCTTTATTTGTGGAGACAGAGCTTGGTCTGCTATCCCATCGCACATCAGGGGCGGACCATGTAGTTTGGGAAAGCTTACTTTATTCACACCTAGTATAAAAATAACTAGCCAGATGAGATGCAGAGAGAAAAGATCATTTGTCCATCAATATGGACCAGAGTGCACTAACGATTTTAATCCTTGGGGTTCTGGGAAAAGATTTACTGCATCATTGTTTTTACCTCAAGTAGCCTCTAGACAAGCATTAAATCAATTAGATCAATTGGGGTGTTGGCTGAGTAAACACGCCAATTGCATTGAGTGATTTGCTAACAGACGTTAAAGATACCAGACATGCCACCTTACAAAACAGAGCTGCAATTGACTATCTTTTATTGGCTCATGGACATGGCTGTAAAGATTTTGATGGAATGTGCTACATGAATTTATCTGATCACTCGGAGTCCATTCATAAGAGCATACAACAGTTAAGAGAAGGCGTGTCCAAAATCAGAATTAATGATGGAACTTGGTTAGATGACTTGTTTGATGGATGGGGTTTAGCATCCTGGTTAAAACAGCCTTTGAAAATAAGTCTATATGTATTACTTGCTATCATAGTTGTGTTGATAATGGCGCCTTGCCTACTTCAGTGCATGTGATGAATGGTCGACAAAGTTATCAAAGAGATTTTTGTAGTTCAACAGAGGGA
>NW_008240129.1:0-5131 GCF_000691975.1 Corvus brachyrhynchos
CTAAAACTCAACCCCTTCAGAGCTGAGATAGTATCGTGAGAGTGGTGCCTTGCCCATTCGCCATATTGCAAATAACTACAAGAATTGGGAGCAGGCTTTGATGCCAGCTGACTCAGAAACAGGAGAAGCTTTTAGTCCAATGAAACTGTGAAGAAACTGTGCTGTGTGAGTAAACTCTGATCACTTGCCAAAAACACCTGCTTTCCATGACTGCATCCTTCCTGCTATCTGCCAGCAAGCCTCCTTCTGCCTCTGCCTCCAGCCCTGGCATGGCAGTGAGCTGGCAAGGCATAGAGTGAGGCTGAGGTTGTAATCCTATTGTGTTTACAAAGTCTCACACCGTTTTGGGAAGCACTCTCACGCTCTTTGTCAAAGTTGTTCAATAATATCCTCAGACAGCAGAGCTAGGAATTATAAATCCAGCACCAACGCAGGCAATGCAGTCAGTGCAGAAAAGTTCAATGACTGCTTCGCTGTCCTGGTGAAACAGGAGTGGAGCTGGCTGTGCAAGGAAGGAGCTATGCCTCTTAATTAAAAAAACAAAAACCCAAAAGTGTCCTTTTCCACTGATGAATTGTGGAGGAGGATGGAAAGATAAGAGGCATGGAATACAGCAGAGGAAAGGTGTGGAGAACTGCCGGAATACAAATGCAAAGCACGAGGAGAGCTTGCACCAGACCTCTGAAGATGAGCTTCAGCTTCTCAGGCCCTAAATGCAGTGAAGGAGGAGCTAGAGAAGTGGGAATATCTCTCAAAACAAGTCACACTTTTAGCTTGGCTTTCACTGCAGGGAAGATGTCCCCTGAAGCTTCTAAATCAATGTTCTGATGTTCTGTCATGGAAACCCCTCTCAGTATATTTAATGCAGAACAGGACCTTGCAACTCTACTGTCACCAAGGGCACAGGAGCCCCCTCTGGGGCTGGTTTAAATGCCCACTTCCTAAGGGGTTTTTGTTGTGTTTTGGCTGCAGCAAGCAGGTGTTAAGAGATATTACAGGCTGTATCCCTCTGGGAGGGCCTGGTATCTGGGAAAAAAGTAATAATCACTGATAATTTGTAAATGCCTTCCTTTGCCCAGCACAGAAGTGTCTCTTCTGCACTTCTCCTTTTCCTCAGAGGGCAGGAGTTATGAATCACCAAGGGAGGAAAACAACATAAACTTCTTTTGCTACCAGTTGATTCTGAACCACCCTTGGAGTAATTTTGGCAGTCCTGGATCCATAGCAAATCATATAGGACTTGATTCAGTCACAAATCCAAAACCTGTGGAGATAAACCTTCAATTTGGGAGCGCTGGGAGAGGATCTTGCAGCAATAACCTTGCCTGTCTCTCTCTCTCCTCCCACAGTATAGCAAAATAAATGTGTATAGATACTTCTTATTTGCTTGTTTACACTTGTTTCTCAGAGCACTGAACTATGCCTCACCCATTTTTCTGTAATCAAAGGGAAGTGGGAGGAGGAATTGTGTTTCTGTGCCAGTCTACATGTTTTACTGCTTCTGCAAGATAAAGGAAACGAGGATCTGTCTGTCTGCCTGATGCAGAGGGTGATTCACACACCTATTACAACAGAAACACAAAAGCCATGCAGCTGTAAAGCCAATACAATTAAAACTGGGTATAATTAAAACAATTGTCTGATGGCAAACAGGCACTACAGCCCTGTACAGCTATTCTCAAAGGAGAATATAGACAGATAAAAGGTACCTTTTTGGCAGAGCAACACTGCTCAGTAGATTTAATTTAAACCATATGAGATTATTATGTCATATTAATCAGAATACTTTTGCAGAATCTTTCAAGTAACAAGCTTTGTGTTATGGTCTCTCAGCTGCTTTTCTCTGCCCAAGTAGCACTGTGACTATGATGGCTGTGTAATATGAAATTACTGAATTTATGGACATAAAAGATTTTCTTCATGTCTGAAAATGTTTATGAAAGGTCTTAATATGACTAAGAGGAAAATCTACAAAAAAGGAATAAAAAAAAAATCTTCATTCTCCCAGAAAGGGCACAGGTAATGAAAACAGAAAGGTAAAATCTTCTGAAAAGGGGCAAGAAAATGCTTGCCTTTTTTTTTTTTTTTTTTTTTTTTTAATCCAGAAAGAGTGATATTCATGGTAAGTCCACATGGCAAATTATATTCACATCTTATCACCCTTAATGAGATTAGAAGTGCCATGAAAGGGCAAGTCAATGCAAAACCACAGGTGACCCTACTGCTGACAGATGCAGAAAATGAATCACTGTCCTGTTAGTCCCTCCAGAAATGCTTCAGGGGCCTGCTTAATGCTTAATGCCTTCCTGGCCTGCTAAAAATAAATCAGCATTAATTCTGCTAAGGAAAAACTGCCTTTCTGTTGAGTGAAACAAGGACACCCGCTTCAGGCAGTGGGGAAAAGAAGAGAAGCCACCCAAAGAAAAGCCACAGAATTCCTCAGTGGAGCCACGTGGTCCAACAAACAACAGCAGCAAACACACACTGCTAAAGGAAAATGCATGCAGCATCAGTGATCAACTGATGTAAGTTTCATTCTTCACACAGGAAGAGTTAAGCAACAAACAAAATTACAGCAACGGGGCAGTTCAAGCAGGAGTCCATTGTGGCTCATTAGAATATTCAAATGTTTCTCCCAGGAAAGAATCATTCCACCATGGTTATAAAGCCTAAGCCCTTTCTGAAGGCTAAATCAGGTGCTGCAGGGGGAAACCAAGGCACAAGGCAGGAAGGGATGAAAGGGCTGCTCTGGTCTCTCTCCTCCCACCACATGCCCAGGAACACCTGCCTCAATGCTAGCAGAAGAGCAGTGTCACTGGGGCAGGACAAAAGGACACTTTCTCACACATCACAGACTCTGAAATACCCCGTGTGCTCCAATGGCTCTGACATTCATGGCACACATCTGTTGGAATGATATCAAGCTCCAGCCCAGACACTGTGACGCAGAACAGATGCCCATGGCTCACTCCTACAGCAGGTGGTACAGCCTTGTTAAGCATGGAAATGGAAGGGGGAAAGGGGCCAGGGATTGCTGAGGTGTGGTGAGAAAGTGGGCTGGATTAGCCTCTGGGATTTTGCATGGCATGGCACATGTGATAGAGAAGTGATAAAAAGAGGAGCAACCTAAGCTAAACTGACTCTCATTTGCCCCAAGCTGGAGACACAAGTGTGGCTCCCATGGCTCAGAATGACTGGGTTTGAGTCCATGGCCATGTCTGGACAGGTTGATGAATATCTAATCTCTCCAGAGAAGCAAACCACATATTTCTTTAAACTGCTCTTTTAACCCTGCAGGAGGAAATGACCATTTCTTTAACACATGCGTCACGAAAGTCAAACCATTATCCTTGTCCTGTGTGTACCAACTATTTTTCTCTCTCTTTGAAATATCTGCAATTTTTTTTGTGATTTGGACCAGGAACCTCTGAGCACCACCAGACCATCACCCTCAGGAGGCTGGTAAAACCCTGAGCCAGAGAAAATCCAGCATCAAACACGTTTCAAAGCCACCTAACAGTGCTGACTTAACTAAAACATGTGTACAGAATCTGCTAATCTTTCACTCAGAGCTGGCACACCTGAAAGGAGCAGCTGTGATCCTGTGTAGTCTTTGTGATACAGATTATATGCCAGTGATGTTGTGTTAAGCATAAAGAAGAAGAAAAGAAAGATAAAAGAAGTTTATGCATAAGATTAAGCAACTGGGACCTCTAAAATACCCATTTTACAGCAGTAAAAAATGTGAAATCAGGAGGAGTGCAGGCTGAGCTCTCCCAGCAAGCATCTGGGGCAGCTTGTGCACCAGGGTTTGAGTCATGCAACCTGTACTTTAACGCACCAGTTCTCCTACATATCTACTTGTTACAGACCAGACTTTTATTGCATTCACAAGCTCAGTGTTTCCCTGACAATCTGGGGAAATGACTCATATCACAACCTGAGTGCAAGAGGTGCAAATCTCACAGGCTGGCCATGGGGCAAGAAAACCTGTGAGGGGCAAATTTTATCCCAAGCCCTGGTGGTCAGGAGGCTGAGAAGGACATGAGCACTGAGGATGCAACAGAAGCCTTATTTTCATGCAAGACATAAAGGATTTGAGCATATAAATCAGAGTGACAGATGGTTGAAAAAGACCTGGAATAGGAGTCTTAGTGCTGCAATGGATAAACCCCTTCAAACAATTTTACGAGGAACTTCATGGATATAGTTGGCCATGGCATTTTTTATATTTTGCTGTGCAATTTGCCTAAACTTGGTGTCAATGTTTTTATTGCTCTCACCCCTCATCATTCAAGAGCAATATTGAAAATAATTCAATATGGAGAAGGACTGGCCTACAGAGTTGTTACGAATTGAGATGTTGAAACCCTTGGTGAAATTGAATAAAAATTATATTTTCAAGACTTGTCTTTCGTTATTATATTTAGCAAGATTGAGGTCCTTGACTCTCAAGCCTGATGCACCCCTTTGTACATGTAATGAGTGCACTAGGAAAGCAAACACTTTGTAATTTTCAGAATTAAAGAGAACAAACAATTACATAATTTATTGAAAGCCATCCAATAAATGTACTGCTCTGATGTTTTCTGCATCATATCTGTAATTATAAATAAATAGCAGATCTCATATGCCCTTCTTGGAATAGCAAAAATGGCTAAATACTGAACAAGCAATGTTTACCATTCAAATCCTAGAGCCTTTCCAGTTTTGCCATGTGTGGTGGATTTTACTCATATAGGAAATATTTTTTAAATATTTGTTGTTTGTTTTTTCTTCCATAAATATGTGGGAATAGCTGGTCTCAAGTAAAAAAAAAATCAAGTCAGAAAATATTTAGGCAGAAATGTGGGGGTTTTTTTCCATTATTGACACGTATAATGTTTTATTTATTATACAATAGTTTCAAGAGAGGCAAAATTTCCAATCTGGGAGCAAAACAGGGCAACCAGTCTTTGATTGATCGAGCATACATTGCAAATAATAACTAAGATTAAATGTTTCCAAGAATTTAACTGCTCTGAAATTAAAACTGCTGTGAACTTGGGTTCGGGTTTTTCAATGTATCGAAGTGCTGCTCTCCAGCCTTTCCAAACAAACTGACTGTCCTGGGTTGCAGTGTATTCTATTA
>NW_008240130.1:0-1365 GCF_000691975.1 Corvus brachyrhynchos
TCCAGCCTGAATCCCATCAATTCCTCCCTCTTTCCCGTGGATTTCGGGCCGGAATTCCCAGCGGAATTCCCTTTCCCTCTTTTTCCTTGGAGCCCTCCCAGCCTCTGGAATGTTCCCCTCTGTTCCCAGAGATCGTCTGCGATCCCCTCCTGGATTACAACGTCTGGAGCTCCCTGCATCCCATCAATTCCTCGGGAAAGGTGGATCCCGGCCAGCAGCTGATCCTGGCGGCCACGCGGGTGCGTCCCCTCGGAAAATCCCGGGAAAATCCTGGCAAAAGCCCGGGAAAAGCCCAGGAAAACGGAATTGCTTTCCCTGAACAGAATTCCCGGGGTTTTGGCTGGGATCAGTGGAGAATTGCCGAGGTGTTGGGTGGGATTGGGGCTGGAATTCCCAGGTTTTTGGGTGGGATTTGGGCTGGATTGGCATTCCCGGTGGTTCTGGGTGGAATCCCTGCAGAATTCCCGGGATTTTGGGTGGGATCCATGCAGAATTCCCAGTTTTTGGGTGGGATTGGGGCTGGATTGGCATTCCCAGTTTCTGGGTAGAATCCCTGCAGAATTCCCAGGTTTTTGGGTGGGATTTGGGCTGGATTGGCATTCCCGGTGGTTCTGGGTGGAATCCCTGCAGAATTCCCAGGTTTCTGGGTGGGATCCATGCTGAATTCCCAGTTTTTGGGTGGGATTGGGGCTGGATTGGCATTCCCAGATTTTGGGTGGGATCCACGCAGAATTCCCGGGATTTTGGGTGGGATCTATGCAGAATTCCCAGTTTTTGGGTGGGATTTGGGCTGGATTGGCATTCCCCGATTTTGGGTGGGATCCACGCAGAATTCCCGGGGTTTTGGGTGGGATCAGGACTGGATTGGCATTCCCAGTGGTTCTGGGTGGGATCCACGCAGAATTCCCGGGATTTTGGGTGGGATCCCTGCAGAATTCCCAGTTTCTGAGTGGGATCCATGCTGAATTCCCAGTTTTTGGGTGGGATTGGGGCTGGATTGGCATTCCCAGATTTTGGGTGGAATCCCTGCAGAATTCCCGGGATTTTGGGTGGGATCCCTGCAGAATTCCCAGGTTTTGGGTGGGATCCCTGTCGAATTCCCAGTTTTTGGGTGGGATCCACACAGAATCCCCAGTTTTTGGATGGGATCCCTGCCGAATTCCCAGTTTCTGGGTGGGATCCCTGCAGAATTCCCGGGATTTCGGGTGGGATCCCTGCAGAATTCCCGGAGTTTTGGGTGGGATTGGGGCTGGAATTCCCAGGGTTTTGGGTGGGATTTGGGCTGGATTGGCATTCCCGGTGGTTCTGGGTGGGATCCACGCAGAATTCCCGGGATTTTGGGTGGGATCCCTGCAGAATTCCCAG
>NW_008240130.1:2589-3698 GCF_000691975.1 Corvus brachyrhynchos
ATCTGCTTTTCCCGGATTTTTGGCTGGGATTGGCTCCGGTTCCTTTTCTTTTCGTTCCCTTTTTTTTTCCTGTCTTTTCCATTTCTTTTCCTTCCTTTTTCTTCTCCTTTGTTTTCCCTCCTTTCCCTTTCTTCCATTGGATCCCTGGGATCACTCCCAGATCCCGGATCCGCCCTTGGGATCGGTTTTTTTCCATGGTTTTGGCTGGCGTTGGCTCCGGCTCCTTTTCCTTTCTTTTCTTCCCTGTCTTTTCCATTTCTTTTCCTTCCTTTTTCTTCTCCCTTCTTCCCCTTCCTTTCCCTTTCTTCCATTGGATCCCTGGGATCACTCCCAGATCCCGGATCCGCCCTTGGGATCGGTTTTTTTCCATGGTTTTGGCTGGCGTTGGCTCTGGCTCCTTTTCTTTTCCTTTCTTTTCTTCCCTGTCTTTTCCATTTCTTTTCCTTCCTTTTTCTTCTCCCTTCTTCCCCTTTCTTTCCCTGCATCCCTGGGATCCCCCCCGGATCCCTGGGATCACTCCCAGATCCCGGATCGGCCCTTGGGAACGGCTTTTCCCGGATTTCTGCCTGGGATTGGCTCCAGTTCCATTTTTTTTCCTTCCTTTTCCCTGTTTTTTCCTTTTTCTTTTCCTTTCATTCCCATTTTTCTTTTTCTTCCCCCATTTTTCCTTTTTTCTCTTTTTTCCCCTCATTTCTCTCTTCATTTTCCTTCATTTTCCTTGCCTTTCATTCCCTTTTTTCCCCCTTTCCCCCCCGTTTTTTTCCTTTTTTCCCCTTTTTTTCCCCCTTTTCCCCTTTTTTCCCCCCTTTTCCCCTTTTTTCCCCTTTTTTCCCTTTTTCCCTCCCTTTTTTCTTCTTCTTTTTCCCTTTTTTCCCCCTTTTCCCCTTTTTTCCCCTTTTTTCCCCTTTTCCCTCCCTTTTTTCTCCTTCTTTCTCCCTTTTTTCCCTTTTTTCTACCTTTTCCCTCTTTTCTCCCCTTTTCCCCCCTTTCCCCCCTTTTTCCCCCCCTTTTTTCCCTTTTTTTCTACTTTCTCCCCCTTTTTCCCTTTTTTCCCCCTTTTTCCCTTTTTTCCCCCTTTTTCCCCTTTTCCCCTTTTTTCCCCTTTTTTC
>NW_008240131.1:0-427 GCF_000691975.1 Corvus brachyrhynchos
GATCCAGAAATGAGCTAAAACCACCCAGAAATGACCCAGAAACGACCTAAAACCGCCCAGAAACGACCTAAAACGGTCAGAAATGACCTAAAACCCCCCAGAAATGACCCAAAACCCCCAGAAATGACCCAGAAATGAGGTAAAACCACCCAGAAATGAGCTAAAACCCCCAGAGATGACCCAGAAATCCCCCAGAAATGACACAAAATCCTCCAGGAATGGCCTAAAATCCCCCAGAAATGAGCTAAAACCGCCCAGAAATGAGCTAAAACCCCCAGAAATGACCCAGAATCCCCCAGAAATGACCCAGAAATGAGCTAAAACCCCCAGAAATGACCCAGAATCCCCCAGAAATGACCCAAAACTGCCCAGAAATGACCCAGAAATGACCTAAAATCCCCCAGAAATGACCCAAAACCCCCCAGAA
>NW_008240132.1:0-437 GCF_000691975.1 Corvus brachyrhynchos
GGCTTAAAGAATTGTCCAAATTCAAACTGGCCATCAGATAGGTTCTATCAGGTCATAGAGGAAGCTGTAAGAACATCACTTCCGAGACTCAGCTTGCTAACCTATGACAGACCCCAATTAAACAGGTGCAAAATGGGTCCCCTGGCGTGACCAGGCTCAAACACATGGAGTCTTGCCCCGTAATTCAGCTAGGGTGACCCACATGTTCTCTCTCTTTTGGATTGCTGTCAATATTGCGTGGGACCCGGTTAGGATGCTTACGAGAAGCAAACCTCTCAGAATGTTTGCGGGTCTAGCGCTGCTTTGTTGCTTCCCAGCGCTCAGGGGCCACCACATGCTGCCACAGGACACGAACCTGTGTGCTACTCTCTCACCCTAACACTGCAACACTCCGCACTGCCTTTACTTGATCTAAATGGGCGGACAGCTGATTGAAA
>NW_008240132.1:603-1237 GCF_000691975.1 Corvus brachyrhynchos
ACCCGGGCCAGCTGTTACATTCGCCACAGAGTCTTGCTATTTCTCCCGCTACGGAGAGTGGTAGATCTGTCAAGTCCTCAGCCCCCTCACTCAGCCACGTCTGCAGCCTCTTCCAAGGCTTCTCGGGATGGAGATCCCAGAGTTCCAGCTCTTATGGTAGTGGTGTCACTTTCCGCAGGAGCTGATGCTGACTGCGCCTTCTTGCTTCGGGGTCCTGTATGCGTAGCACGGCACCACTTGCTGGGCACCCCTCTGGTCAGTGCTGCGGCAATGACTTGTCCCTGTTGTTGCAGGACATTCTGCAGCGTTGCAGTAAAGGCAGCTGTTTGAGATGACTGTTCTGCACGGGTAGCACGTACGAGCATCTCATCTACACCTGCTGCCTGGGGCAGCGTGGCAAGAATTGTCTTAGTTTGCCTATTAGCATTTTCAAAGGCAAGTGTTCGGAACATTTGCTCTTGGAGCTCTTCAGAGAGCTCAGTTGCGTCCTTCAAGGCTGCTGACAGACGGTCGATGAACTGACCATATGGCTCTGACAGCCCCTGTCAGACTGCTGTATATGGAGGAGACTTCTTCTTTTCAGGTACTGACAACAAGGCTTTGTGGGCAAGAGTCTGTGACAACTGATGAATGA
>NW_008240132.1:2260-2975 GCF_000691975.1 Corvus brachyrhynchos
CCCACCCCAAAGCCGCCAGGGCCGGGGCGGCCACTGTCCTTTCTGCTTTCATCTCTGTGAGAGTGCCAGTTACTGCTCTCCAGGTTAAGCTGAGAGCTTTAGCTTCTTTAGCTTCCTTTCTACCCTCAATCGTGGACAGCCACAATTCATTCCCTACTTCCCGCCACGCTTCAGTTGAAAACAAAAGCGAAGTGTAATGCAATAATCCATGTTCCCAGGCCCACGTAATGAGGGCATTCAGATCTCAGTCTTTCACAATCTCGCCTCTCTTAGAGAGAATACTAGCTAAGAGTCGAGTCCCCGCCTCATAATCCATAGCTGCTTTGCTGCGGGTATGCGCTTAGCCACGCGAAATCGCGGTCTCCGGCCACTCGGCTTTGAGGTTTAGCCCCCGGCTTTACTCGGCTTTGGGGCTTATCCTCCG
Source organism: Corvus brachyrhynchos (assembly GCF_000691975.1). Classification (NCBI taxonomy): domain Eukaryota; kingdom Metazoa; phylum Chordata; class Aves; order Passeriformes; family Corvidae; genus Corvus; species Corvus brachyrhynchos. The sequence goes on from NW_008240132.1 coordinate 2,685, forward strand.
GCCTTCTATTCGGCTTTGAGACCAGGCCCCCAGCTTTACTCGGCTTTGGGGCCACCTGCTCTGGCTCCCCTGGCTCCGCCGCACTGATACGATGAATCGGAGTCTTACCGCATTTAAGCGAACCTGCATGTAGCAAAACTCACTCGGGCCTCACATTGGGCGCCAGCATTTTAGCAGGGGGAGGTCCCGGGTGCAGGGGAACCAGCCGGAGACACGACATGAACACTGATACGATTTGAGCATCGTGCTCCTGTTTTATTGTTTACTTACACCAAGTTATACTTTGCAAAG
>NW_008240132.1:3136-3469 GCF_000691975.1 Corvus brachyrhynchos
CCTTCTGCAACAACCCTGGGATGCCCAAGCTCTCCTGGGGTATCCTATGCCCCCGCTCCACAAGGAATTTCTCTACACAGCATCACATCATCACCTGCAGCATCCCAAATACAGATCATCCAACTTATTATGGATTCATCAGACTGCTGGGTGTAGTCCTTTCTTAGGCTGTGAAGGTCCTTTATGGACATGGACTCAGTAATGGTTTCTGTGCCTGAGTCGGTGGTTTTGAGGTTCCTTCCCCTGCGTCTTTTGAGCTTCCTTCCTCTGCATCATCCTCATCTTTCACTGGACGATCATTTTTGATTGTGTGCTTTTTCCTCGTGACAGGAG
>NW_008240133.1:0-540 GCF_000691975.1 Corvus brachyrhynchos
CCAATCCCAGACCTTGCTGTCGTGGTGGATGAGCCACAGCTCAAAGTCCGGCAGGATGTCCCTGTGGTCATCGATGTCCCCCCAAACCCCATCCTGGTGTCCCCAAACCCCATCCTGGTGTCCCCAAACCCCATTCCAATCCCATTCCCGACCCCAATTCCCAATCCCTGACCCCAATTCCCAATCCCTGACCCCCAATTCCCAATCCCAGACCTTGCTGTCGTGGTGGATGAGGCGCAGCTCGTAGTCCGGCAGGATGTCCCTGCGGTCGTTGATGTCCTCCAGGGCCATGCGGACGGCGGGCAGACACGCCTGACCCCCCGGCCACCCTCCGGACATCGGGAACAGCGCTCCCACATGGACGGCCTTCTTCCCTGTCCCCCCGGACATCGGGATCGATCCCAAAGCCAAGCTCAGCGCGGCCACCAGGAGCCACCGCGGGGCCACCAGGAAGCGCCGCGGGGTCAGCGCCGTGCCCGGGGGGCTCGGAATTCCCGGGGGTCTTCCCATGGTTGATTCCCGAGGGGATGGGAGGGGGGT
>NW_008240134.1:0-5747 GCF_000691975.1 Corvus brachyrhynchos
GGTGAATTCCCGCAGGTTCGGGGTCCCCGCGCGCGGATTTTGGGTGAATTCTCACAGATTTTTGAGTGAATTTTCGCAGATTTCGGGCGAATTCTCACCGATTTCAGGTGAATTTTGGCAGATTCTGGGTGAATTCTCACCGATTTCGGGTGAATTTTTGCAGATTTTCGGTTAATTTTCACCGATTTTGGGCGAATTGTCACCGATTTTGGGTGAATTCTCACCGATTTCGGGTGAATTTTGGCAGATTTTCGGTTAATTTTCACCGATTTTGGGCGAATTGTCACCGATTTCAGGTGAATTCTCACCGATTTCGGGTGAATTTTGGCAGATTTTCGGTTAATTTTCACCGATTTTGGGCGAATTGTCACCGATTTCAGGTGAATTCTCACCGATTTCGGGTGAATTTTGGCAGATTTTCGGTTAATTTTCACCGATTTTGGGCGAATTGTCACCGATTTCAGGTGAATTCTCACCGATTTCGGGTGAATTTTGGCAGATTTTCGGTTAATTTTCACCGATTTTGGGCGAATTGTCACCGATTTCAGGTGAATTCTCACCGATTTCGGGTGAATTTTGGCAGATTTTCGGTTAATTTTCACCGATTTTGGGCGAATTGTCACCGATTTCAGGTGAATTCTCACCGATTTCGGGTGAATTTTGGCAGATTTTCGGTTAATTTTCACCGATTTTGGGCGAATTGTCACCGATTTCAGGTGAATTCTCACCGATTTCGGGTGAATTTTGGCAGATTTTCGGTTAATTTTCACCGATTTTGGGCGAATTGTCACCGATTTCAGGTGAATTCTCACCGATTTCGGGTGAATTTTGGCAGATTTTCGGTTAATTTTCACCGATTTTGGGCGAATTGTCACCGATTTCAGGTGAATTCTCACCGATTTCGGGTGAATTTTGGCAGATTTTCGGTTAATTTTCACCGATTTTGGGCGAATTGTCACCGATTTCAGGTGAATTCTCACCGATTTCGGGTGAATTTTGGCAGATTTTCGGTTAATTTTCACCGATTTTGGGCGAATTGTCACCGATTTCAGGTGAATTCTCACCGATTTCGGGTGAATTTTGGCAGATTTTCGGTTAATTTTCACCGATTTTGGGCGAATTGTCACCGATTTCAGGTGAATTCTCACCGATTTCGGGTGAATTTTGGCAGATTTTCGGTTAATTTTCACCGATTTTGGGCGAATTGTCACCGATTTCAGGTGAATTCTCACCGATTTCGGGTGAATTTTGGCAGATTTTCGGTTAATTTTCACCGATTTTGGGCGAATTGTCACCGATTTCAGGTGAATTCTCACCGATTTCGGGTGAATTTTGGCAGATTTTCGGTTAATTTTCACCGATTTTGGGCGAATTGTCACCGATTTCAGGTGAATTCTCACCGATTTCGGGTGAATTTTGGCAGATTTTCGGTTAATTTTCACCGATTTTGGGCGAATTGTCACCGATTTCAGGTGAATTCTCACCGATTTCGGGTGAATTTTGGCAGATTTTCGGTTAATTTTCACCGATTTTGGGCGAATTGTCACCGATTTCAGGTGAATTCTCACCGATTTCGGGTGAATTTTGGCAGATTTTCGGTTAATTTTCACCGATTTTGGGCGAATTGTCACCGATTTCAGGTGAATTCTCACCGATTTCGGGTGAATTTTGGCAGATTTTCGGTTAATTTTCACCGATTTTGGGCGAATTGTCACCGATTTCAGGTGAATTCTCACCGATTTCGGGTGAATTTTGGCAGATTTTCGGTTAATTTTCACCGATTTTGGGCGAATTGTCACCGATTTCAGGTGAATTCTCACCGATTTCGGGTGAATTTTGGCAGATTTTCGGTTAATTTTCACCGATTTTGGGCGAATTGTCACCGATTTCAGGTGAATTCTCACCGATTTCGGGTGAATTTTGGCAGATTTTCGGTTAATTTTCACCGATTTTGGGCGAATTGTCACCGATTTCAGGTGAATTCTCACCGATTTCGGGTGAATTTTGGCAGATTTTCGGTTAATTTTCACCGATTTTGGGCGAATTGTCACCGATTTCAGGTGAATTCTCACCGATTTCGGGTGAATTTTGGCAGATTTTCGGTTAATTTTCACCGATTTTGGGCGAATTGTCACCGATTTCAGGTGAATTCTCACCGATTTCGGGTGAATTTTGGCAGATTTTCGGTTAATTTTCACCGATTTTGGGCGAATTGTCACCGATTTCAGGTGAATTCTCACCGATTTCGGGTGAATTTTGGCAGATTTTCGGTTAATTTTCACCGATTTTGGGCGAATTGTCACCGATTTCAGGTGAATTCTCACCGATTTCGGGTGAATTTTGGCAGATTTTCGGTTAATTTTCACCGATTTTGGGCGAATTGTCACCGATTTCAGGTGAATTCTCACCGATTTCGGGTGAATTTTGGCAGATTTTCGGTTAATTTTCACCGATTTTGGGCGAATTGTCACCGATTTCAGGTGAATTCTCACCGATTTCGGGTGAATTTTGGCAGATTTTCGGTTAATTTTCACCGATTTTGGGCGAATTGTCACCGATTTCAGGTGAATTCTCACCGATTTCGGGTGAATTTTGGCAGATTTTCGGTTAATTTTCACCGATTTTGGGCGAATTGTCACCGATTTCAGGTGAATTCTCACCGATTTCGGGTGAATTTTGGCAGATTTTCGGTTAATTTTCACCGATTTTGGGCGAATTGTCACCGATTTCAGGTGAATTCTCACCGATTTCGGGTGAATTTTGGCAGATTTTCGGTTAATTTTCACCGATTTTGGGCGAATTGTCACCGATTTCAGGTGAATTCTCACCGATTTCGGGTGAATTTTGGCAGATTTTCGGTTAATTTTCACCGATTTTGGGCGAATTGTCACCGATTTCAGGTGAATTCTCACCGATTTCGGGTGAATTTTGGCAGATTTTCGGTTAATTTTCACCGATTTTGGGCGAATTGTCACCGATTTCAGGTGAATTCTCACCGATTTCGGGTGAATTTTGGCAGATTTTCGGTTAATTTTCACCGATTTTGGGCGAATTGTCACCGATTTCAGGTGAATTCTCACCGATTTCGGGTGAATTTTGGCAGATTTTCGGTTAATTTTCACCGATTTTGGGCGAATTGTCACCGATTTCAGGTGAATTCTCACCGATTTCGGGTGAATTTTGGCAGATTTTCGGTTAATTTTCACCGATTTTGGGCGAATTGTCACCGATTTCAGGTGAATTCTCACCGATTTCGGGTGAATTTTGGCAGATTTTCGGTTAATTTTCACCGATTTTGGGCGAATTGTCACCGATTTCAGGTGAATTCTCACCGATTTCGGGTGAATTTTGGCAGATTTTCGGTTAATTTTCACCGATTTTGGGCGAATTGTCACCGATTTCAGGTGAATTCTCACCGATTTCGGGTGAATTTTGGCAGATTTTCGGTTAATTTTCACCGATTTTGGGCGAATTGTCACCGATTTCAGGTGAATTCTCACCGATTTCGGGTGAATTTTGGCAGATTTTCGGTTAATTTTCACCGATTTTGGGCGAATTGTCACCGATTTCAGGTGAATTCTCACCGATTTCGGGTGAATTTTGGCAGATTTTCGGTTAATTTTCACCGATTTTGGGCGAATTGTCACCGATTTCAGGTGAATTCTCACCGATTTCGGGTGAATTTTGGCAGATTTTCGGTTAATTTTCACCGATTTTGGGCGAATTGTCACCGATTTCAGGTGAATTCTCACCGATTTCGGGTGAATTTTGGCAGATTTTCGGTTAATTTTCACCGATTTTGGGCGAATTGTCACCGATTTCAGGTGAATTCTCACCGATTTCGGGTGAATTTTGGCAGATTTTCGGTTAATTTTCACCGATTTTGGGCGAATTGTCACCGATTTCAGGTGAATTCTCACCGATTTCGGGTGAATTTTGGCAGATTTTCGGTTAATTTTCACCGATTTTGGGCGAATTGTCACCGATTTCAGGTGAATTCTCACCGATTTCGGGTGAATTTTGGCAGATTTTCGGTTAATTTTCACCGATTTTGGGCGAATTGTCACCGATTTCAGGTGAATTCTCACCGATTTCGGGTGAATTTTGGCAGATTTTCGGTTAATTTTCACCGATTTTGGGCGAATTGTCACCGATTTCAGGTGAATTCTCACCGATTTCGGGTGAATTTTGGCAGATTTTCGGTTAATTTTCACCGATTTTGGGCGAATTGTCACCGATTTCAGGTGAATTCTCACCGATTTCGGGTGAATTTTGGCAGATTTTCGGTTAATTTTCACCGATTTTGGGCGAATTGTCACCGATTTCAGGTGAATTCTCACCGATTTCGGGTGAATTTTGGCAGATTTTCGGTTAATTTTCACCGATTTTGGGCGAATTGTCACCGATTTCAGGTGAATTCTCACCGATTTCGGGTGAATTTTGGCAGATTTTCGGTTAATTTTCACCGATTTTGGGCGAATTGTCACCGATTTCAGGTGAATTCTCACCGATTTCGGGTGAATTTTGGCAGATTTTCGGTTAATTTTCACCGATTTTGGGCGAATTGTCACCGATTTCAGGTGAATTCTCACCGATTTCGGGTGAATTTTGGCAGATTTTCGGTTAATTTTCACCGATTTTGGGCGAATTGTCACCGATTTCAGGTGAATTCTCACCGATTTCGGGTGAATTTTGGCAGATTTTCGGTTAATTTTCACCGATTTTGGGCGAATTGTCACCGATTTCAGGTGAATTCTCACCGATTTCGGGTGAATTTTGGCAGATTTTCGGTTAATTTTCACCGATTTTGGGCGAATTGTCACCGATTTCAGGTGAATTCTCACCGATTTCGGGTGAATTTTGGCAGATTTTCGGTTAATTTTCACCGATTTTGGGCGAATTGTCACCGATTTCAGGTGAATTCTCACCGATTTCGGGTGAATTTTGGCAGATTTTCGGTTAATTTTCACCGATTTTGGGCGAATTGTCACCGATTTCAGGTGAATTCTCACCGATTTCGGGTGAATTTTGGCAGATTTTCGGTTAATTTTCACCGATTTTGGGCGAATTGTCACCGATTTCAGGTGAATTCTCACCGATTTCGGGTGAATTTTGGCAGATTTTCGGTTAATTTTCACCGATTTTGGGCGAATTGTCACCGATTTCAGGTGAATTCTCACCGATTTCGGGCAGTGACACCAGTGACACCAGTGCCGGACATCGCTGACCAGTGCCGGACACCAGTGACACCAGTGACACCAGTGACAACAGTGCCGGACATCGCTGACCAGTGCCGGACACCAGCAGCACCCGCAACCACACACAACGCCGGACACCAGTGACCAGTGACAGCAGTGACCAGTGACACCAGTGACACCAGTAAACACCAGCGACATCCCGGCCGGACAGTGCTGACCAGTGACAGCAGTGACCAGTGCCACCAGTGCCACCAGTGCCACCAGTGCTGGACACCAGTGACCGGTGCTGGACATCGCTGACCAGTGACACCAGTGACCAGTGACATCTTGGCTGGACACCAGTGACACCAGTGACCAGTGATACCTTGGCCAGACACCAATGACCAGTGATGGACACCAGTGACACCAGTGACATCGGTGTCACCAGTGACCAGTGACCAGTGCTCCCAGTGCCACCAGTGACCATCACCACCAGTTCCACCAGTGACCTGTGCCACCAGTGACCAGCGTTCCCAGTGACCACTGACCAGCACTCCCAGTGCCACCAGT
>NW_008240134.1:10463-11177 GCF_000691975.1 Corvus brachyrhynchos
GTTGTTTTTGGGGTGTTTTGGGGTTGTTCATTTTTGGGGTTGTTTTTGGGGGGTTTTGGGTTTTTTAAGGGAGATTTTTCAGGAGGTTTTTGGGTTATTTTGGGGGAGTTTTGGGGTTATTTTTGGGGTGGTTTTGGGGTTATTTTGGGTTATTTAGCCGTTATTTTGGGGTTTTTTTCTGGGGAGGTTTTTCAGGAGGGTTTTGGGCTATTTTGGGGTATTTTGGGTTATTTTGAGGGAGTTTTGGGGTTGTTTTGGGGGCTTTTTGGTGGTTTTTGGGGTTGGTTTTGGGGTGTTCCGGGGTTTTTTTTTTTGGGGAGTTTTGGGGTTATTTTTGGGGTGTTTTTCGAGAGGTTTTTGGGGTGATTTTGGGGTATTTGGGGGAGTTTTGGGGTTGTTTTGGGGGTGTTTCTGGGGAGGTTTTGGGGCTTATTTTTGGGGTGGTTTTGGGTGTTTTTTGGGTTATTTTTGGGGTATTTGGGGAGGGTTTTGGGGGTGTTTTTGGGGTGGGTTTTTTTGTTATTTTTGGGGTGGTTTTGGGGAGGTTTTGGGGGGTGTTTTTGGGGTGTTTTTTGGGTTATTTTTGGGGTGGTTTTTGGGGTTTTTCTGGGGAGGTTTTTCAGGAGGTTTTTGGGGTATTTTGGGGTGGTTTTGGGGGCTCTTTTTGGGGTATTTGGGGGAGTTTTGGGGTTCTTTTTGGGGTGTTTTTGGGGT
>NW_008240134.1:12424-13570 GCF_000691975.1 Corvus brachyrhynchos
GGATTTTGGCTGATTTGGGGCTGATTTTGGGCTGATTTTGGGTAATTTTGAGGCAATTTTGGCCGATTTTGGGTAATTTCGGGTTGATTTTGGCCAATTTGGTGCTGGTTTGGGGTAATTTGGAGGTGATTTTGGCCGATTTTCGCCGATTTTGGGTAATTTTGAGGCAATTTTGGCCGATTTTGGGTAATTTCGGGTTGATTTTGGCCAATTTGGTGCTGGTTTGGGGTAATTTGGAGGTGATTTTGGCCGATTTTCGCCGATTTTGGGTAATTTTGAGGCAAATCAGGCCGATTTTGGGCTGATTTCGGCCGATTTTGGGTAATTTGGAGGCGATTTTGGCTGATTATGGCCGATGTAGCGTAATTTGGAGACGATTTTGGGCTGATTTTGGACGATTTAGGGTAATTTAGAGGCGATTTTGGGCTGATTTCGGCTAATTTTGGGCTGATTTTGGGTAATTTTGAGGTGATTCGAGCCGATTTTGGGCTGGTTTGGGGTAATTTGGAGGTGATTTTGGCCGATTTTGGGCAGATTTTGGGTAATCTGGAGGCGATTTTGGCCGATTTTGGGTAACTTGGAGGCGATTTTGGGCAATTTGGGCCGGTTTTGGGGTAATTTGGAGGCGATTTTGGCTGATTTTGCGTAATTTGGGCCGATTTTGGGTAATTTGGAGGCGATATGGGCCGATTTTGGGCCGATTTGGGCTGATTTTGGCCAATTTTGGCCAATTTTGGGCTGATTTGGGCCGATTTGGGGCCAATTTGGGGCCGATTTGGGCCGATTTGGGCTGATTTTGGCCAATTTTGGCCAATTTTGGGCTGATTTGGGCCGATTTGGGGCCAATTTGGGGCCGATTTGGGCCGATTTGGGCTGATTTTGGCCAATTTTGGCCAATTTTGGGCCGATTTGGGCTGATTTTGGCCGATTTGGGGCCGATTTGGGCTGATTTTGGCCAATTTTGGGCTGATTTGGGCCGATTTGGGCCGATTTTGGGTAATTTGGAGGCGATTTGGGCCGATTTGGGCTGATTTTGCCCAATTTTGGCCAATTTTGGGCTGATTTGGGCCGATTTGGGGCCAATTTGGGGCCGATTTGGGGCTGATTCGGGCTGATTTTGGGCCGATTTGGGCTGATTTTGGCCAA
>NW_008240135.1:0-268 GCF_000691975.1 Corvus brachyrhynchos
GTCCCCTCCCTGTCCCCACGCTGTCCCCTGTCCCCTGACTGTCCCTATGCTGTCCCCTGTCCCCATCACTGTCCCCACGCTGTCCCCACACTGTCCCTGCTGTCCCCATGTCCCCTCCCTGTCCCCACGCTGTCCCCGTCCTCTGACTGTCCCCATGCTGTCCCCACACTGTCCCCTGTCCCCTGTCCCCTGACTGTCCCCACGCTGTCCCCACACTGTCCCTGCTGTCCCCACGCTGTCCCTGCTGTCCCCTGTCCCCTCCCTGTCC
>NW_008240136.1:0-268 GCF_000691975.1 Corvus brachyrhynchos
ACTTGTGTAGAGTTACTTCGTTGCAGATCTGAGTGAAGCGCTGATATTTGTTCTTTAAGAAGTCTTCCAAGCTCTTGTCCAAAAGCATTTGCTTGGGATGTTGCAACATGCTGAGGTGTGCCCACCTTACTGCAAGCTTCTGTCATTTCAGTTATGGTTGCATGACGAGGTATAGCACTGAGTATACGTTTGCACTCTACATTAGTGTTTGCAAAAGCAAGACTTTGTAGCAGACATGGTTTTGCCGCTTCATCACTGATTTGTCTGT
>NW_008240137.1:0-643 GCF_000691975.1 Corvus brachyrhynchos
TGCCTACAAAACAAAAATCTGATAGCTGGCTGTAAATAGTAAACTAATTTTTAAACTGGAACTGAGTTGTGCCTAAATTTTCATTAATAAGTATTTCTTGCTATTGTACTACCATCAGTGAATTTTTGAGCACCATGGAATGAAAGCCCTTTAAATCTTCAAAGTAATTTAAGACTTTTTTTCTGTCTCCATTATGTATCCTGTACACTGCACTAGATCTCCTACAGTGGTTGATTGACCTCAGCAAATTGTGTAAACACAACTGCATTACTGCTCAATTAGCAGAAGAACTATTAAAACTCTTGGGTTTCGGGTTTTTGTTGGGTCTTTTCTTGGTTTGTTTTTTGCTTTGTTAATGATGAGCAAAGTGTTTGTAAAGCCCTGAGTTTAAATCAAGAAATAATGAACAGCTCATTTTAGGGAAGTTTTAAGTGAAGTACTCTGGAGGGTTTCTTTTAAATTCTTTTTAAATTAAACCAAATTTCAGCTTCACCATTTCAACTACTCAAATTATTTTCACTTTAAATATGTTCCATTAGAATTTTGTTTTCATTTATCTAATGTTTCCGTTAGAAATTCCACGAAATTACAATTCATGATTGCCATCAACATGAAGCTGCACTGAAGATCCTGGCTAAATACA
>NW_008240138.1:0-1021 GCF_000691975.1 Corvus brachyrhynchos
TTGGGGTGAATTGGGCTGGGTTTGGGGTGCCCCTGTCCCCAGATTTTCGCTGCGGGGCCGGCGCTGGATGTGGGGGAGGTGCTGAGCAGGGCCGAGGGCATCTTCCTGCAGCTGGCGGCCAGCACGGTCAGAGCCCAGAGTGACCCCTCAGTGACCCCTGAGTGACCCCACAGTGACCCCTCAGTGACCCCACAGTGACCCCTGAGTGACCCCAAGTGACCCCAAACTGACCCAAACTGACCCCGAGTGACCCCAAGCGACCCCAAGTGACCCCAAGTGACCCCAAACTGGCCCCAAACTTACCCCAAGGGACCCTGAACTGACCCAAACTGACCCCAGAGTGACCCCAAGTGACCCCAAGGGACCCCACACTGACCCCAGAGTGACCCCGAGTGACCCAGAGTGACCCCAAGTGACCCCAAGCTGACCCCAACTGACCCAAAGTGACCCCAAGTGACCCAAAGTGACCCCCAAGTGACCCAAGTGACCCCGAGTGACCCCACAGTGACCCCACAGTGACCCTGAACTGACCCCAGAGTGACCCCAGAGTGACCCCGAGTGACCCCAAACTGACCCTAAAGTGACCCCAGAGTGACCCCGAGTGACCCCTGAGTGACCCAGAGTGACCCAAACTGACCCCAAACTGACCCCGAGTGACCCCTGAGTGACCTCCGAGTGACCCCGAGTGACCCCTGAGTGACCCCAGAGTGACCCCAAGTGACCCCAAACTGACCCCAAGTGACCCCTGAGTGACCCTGGAGTGACCCCACAGTGACCCCACAGTGACCCCACAGTGACCCTGAACTGACCCCAGAGTGACCCCGAGTGACCCAGAGTGACCCCAAGTGACCCCAAACTGACCCCAAGTGACCCCCGAGTGACCCCACAGTGACCCCACAGTGACCCTGAACTGACCCCAGAGTGACCCCGAGTGACCCCAAACTGACCCTAAAGTGACCCCAGAGTGACCCCGAGTGACCCCTGAGTGACCCACACTGACCCCGAGTGACCCCTGCGTGAC
>NW_008240138.1:4220-5104 GCF_000691975.1 Corvus brachyrhynchos
GAGACCCTTAAACCAGTATGGAGACCCTTAAACCAGTATGGAGACCCTTAAACCAGTATGGAGACCCTTAAACCAGTATGGAGACCCTTAAACCAGTATGGAGACCCTTAAACCAGTATGGAGGCCCCAAACCAGTATAGAGACACCTAAACCAGTATAGAAACACCTAAACCAGTATGAGAACCCCCAAACCAGTATAGCGACCCTTAAACCAGTACAGAGGCCCCAAACCAGTATGGGCACTCCCAGACCAGTATAGAGAGCCCTAAACCAGTATGGAAAGTCCCGACCAGTACAGAGACCCTGAAACCAGTATAGAGGCCCCAAACCAGTATGGAAACCCTTAAACCAGTATGGAAACCCTTAAACCAGTATGGAAACACCTAAACCAGTATAGAAACACCTAAAGAAGTATGGAGCCCCCAAACCAGTATGGAGACCCCAAACCAGTATAGAAACACCTAAACCAGTATGAGAGCCCCCAAACCAGTATGGAGACCCTTAAACCAGTATAGAGCCCCCAAACCAGTATGGAGACCCTTAAACCAGTATAGAGCCCCCAAACCAGTATGGAGACCCTTAAACCAGTATAGAGCCCCCAAACCAGTATAGAAACACCTAAACCAGTACAGAGGCCCCAAACCAGTATAGAGACCCCAAACCAGTATGGGCACTCCCAGACCAGTATAGAGAGCCCTAAACCAGTATGGGAAGTCCCGACCAGTACAGAGACCCTGAAACCAGTATAGAGGCCCCAAACCAGTATGGAAACCCTTAAACCAGTATGGAAACACCTAAACCAGTATGAGAACCCCCAAACCAGTATGGAAACCCTTAAACCAGTATAGAAACACCTAAACCAGTACGGAGACCCCAAACCAGTA
>NW_008240138.1:5121-6229 GCF_000691975.1 Corvus brachyrhynchos
ATGGAGGCCCCAAACCAGTATAGCCACAGCCAGACCAGTATGAGAGCCCCCAAACCAGTATAGAGACCTCAAACCAGTATGGGCTCTCCCAGACCCGCAGACCCTGAAACCACTATGGGGGCCCCAAACCAGTATGGAGGCCCCAAACCAGTATAGCCACAGCCAGACCAGTATGAGAGCCCCCAAACCAGTATAGAGACCTCAAACCAGTATGGGCTCTCCCAGACCAGTATGGAAACCCCAGACCAGTATGGGCACTCCCAGACCAGTACAGAGGCCCCAAACCAGTACAGGCACCCCCAGACCAGTACAGAGACCCTTAAACCAGTATGGCCACACCCAGACCAGTATGAAAAACCCCCAAACCAGTACAGGTGCCCCCAGACCAGTATGGGCACCCCCAGACCAGTATGGAGACCCCAAACCAGTACAGACACTCCCAGACCAGTATGGAAATCCTTAAACCAGTATAGAAACACCTAAACCAGTATAGAGGCCCCAAACCAGTATGGACACCCCCAAACCAGTATGGAGACCCCAAACTTTGCGGGTACTGGGTGGGCTCCTGGGGCGGTCACTGGGAGTTACTGGGAGGTTACTGGGGATACTGGGAGGGCACTGGGAGAGCTGGAGGGTTACTGGGAGTGCTGGGAGAGCACTGGTGCTTACTGGGAGCTTTGGGGGGAGGGGTTACTGGGAACACTGGTGGTTACTGGTACCCCATGGGGGCTTACTGGGAGCACTGGGAGGGGCTTACTGGGAGCACTGGGAGGGGCTTACTGGGAGTACTGGGAGGGGCTTACTGGGAGCACTGGGAGGGGCTTACTGGGAGCACTGGGAGGGGCTTACTGGGAGCACTGGGAGGGGCTTACTGGGAGCACTGGGAGGGGCTTACTGGGAGCACTGGGAGGGGCTTACTGGGAGCACTGGGAGGGGCTTACTGGGAGCACTGGGAGGGGCTTACTGGGAGCACTGGGAGGGGCTTACTGGGAGCACTGGGAGGGGCTTACTGGGAGCACTGGGAGGGGTTTACTGGGAGCACTGGGAGGGGCTTACTGGGAGCACTGGGAGGGGGCCGGTTTACATCCGTAATTACGGTAGTGCCGTT
>NW_008240138.1:6936-8126 GCF_000691975.1 Corvus brachyrhynchos
TTACTGGGAGCGCTGGGAGGGGTTTACTGGGAGCACTGGGAAGGGTTTACTGGGAGAACTGGAAGGGGTTTACTGGGAGCACTGGGAGGGGCTTACTGGGAGCACTGGGAGGGGTTTACTGGGAGCACTGGGAGGGGCTTACTGGGAGCACTGGGAGGGGGTCGCTTTACTCCCGTAATTACGGTAGTGCCGTTACCGTATTAACCGCGGTATCGGCGCACTCACAATTGCCAATACCGTAATACCCGGTATAGCGGGGCCGCGAAATTACCGTAACGTCAGCGCGATGGCGTTAATTAATTCATTCATTAATTAATTAAGAGGTGTGACACGATGAGGGGGGGAGGTCTGGGAACCGGATCCGGGAGGAAGGTCGTGGGCCCAGGGATGGACACGTGGCCAAATGGATGGACACCTGGACAAGTGGACAGAGAGAGATGTAATTAACGTTATTAATTAATAAATTAGTAGCATAATGCGCACGTTACGTCTCACACCGTAAGTAACCTCAAATAAAACGCATTTTGTAGAATTCGGTTTTATGGAATTAAGTTTTAGGGAATTAAATTTTATAGAATTAAATTTTACAGAATTAGAGTTTTTATAAGTAAATATTTATTAATTAGCGGGCTGTTAATATATTTTATCCACTTATTAGCCATCGACATGAACGGATTCCTCTCAATCTGTGGTTTCTGCACATAAAAATTGGCATTTCCTGCGTTAAAAATGATATAAATTAATACCCACGAAATTAATATAAACCCATAAATATATTTCTATTAATTAAGCGATATTTCTATTAATAAATGATATTTCCCTTCTTTTTCCCCAAAATCCTTAAGATAGAATCCATCTCCTCACCCTCGTGTGGGTGCCTTGCACGTTTTCACATCTGTCAACTTAATTAATTAGCGCCTGTCCATTGAATTAATTAATGACACGAAATTAATTGGTGATTGATTTCACTTCGTTTGAATATATTTTGGGGACAATTTTCCTAAAAAAAGGAGCGGCCTCGGGGGTTTTTTTAATCTCTGGCTGGGTCAAAGGTCACCTGCCCGTGACCCAATTAAATTGATTATTAACGGTAATTAATTGTAATTAATTAATTAATGCTCCGAAGAGCTCAGTGGGGCCCCCTCCAGGAATTTGGGGATCCCAAGGGGGGTCTTGGGGTCCCAAGGGGG
>NW_008240138.1:10039-10667 GCF_000691975.1 Corvus brachyrhynchos
CCCCTTCTACAAAAGCCACGCCCCCTTAAAAACCCGCCCTTTCTTTGACCCCGCCCCTTCATTAGGCCACGCCCACTCGCAGAGCCCCGTGTCCGCACCGCTCCCTAATTAATATTAATGAGGGGGTGGAGCCACGCCCGACTAGGTATAGAGCAAGTCAACTGTGAAAAGCAGCTCATGAATATTTATGAGGGGAGGGCTGTACCTTGCAGCACCTCGTTAATAATCATGAGGAGGCGGGGCGCTGGGAAGCGTTGCTAATTGTGGTTAATGAGGGGCAATGGGTGTTCATGAATATGTATGAGGGAAAACTATGCGCGAAGGCCGTGATCGTCTCATTAATATTCACGGACCCGAGGCTTCCAGGTATATCAGGCTCATTAATATTCAACAGTGGCTGCCTATAAACAGCGGGGGCTCATTAATATGCATTAAGGTGGAGCATTGGTCACAACTGCATTAATATCATTGAGACGCTCATTAGCCGGTTAATTACACCTCACAAACCTGCGGCGATTAGAAACCGCTGGCTCATTAATATTCATAACCCACCCACCCCCCCCCGCCACAACTATGAGGGCGTGGCTAACGATGACCACCCCCTCATTAATATTCACGAGCGCTGGGC
>NW_008240138.1:12615-15363 GCF_000691975.1 Corvus brachyrhynchos
CACCCCGGGTGTCGCCCCAGTGTCCCAGTGGTGCTCCCAGTGTCACCCGAGGGGTCCCAGTGTCACCCCCAGTGTCACCCGTGGGGTCCCAGTGTCACCCCCAGTGTCACCCCCAGTGTCCCAGTGTCACACGTGGGGTGCCGGTGTCACCCCTGTGTCACCCACGAGTGTCCCAGTGTTACTCCCAGTGTCACCCCCAGTGTCCCAGTGTCACCCCAGTGTCACCCGAGGGGTCCCAGTGTCACTCCCAGTGTCATGTGTGGGGTCCCAGTGTCACCCCCAGTGTCACCCCCAGTGTCACGCATGTGGTCCCAGTGTCACTCCCAGTGTCACCTGAGGGGTCCCAGTGTCACCCCCAGTGTCACTCCCAGTGTCACCCGCGTGGTCCCAGTGTCATGTGTGGGGTCCCAGTGTCACTCCCGTGTCACTCCCAGTGTCACCCCCGTGTCACACGTGTGGTCCCAGTCTCACCCGAGGGGTCCCAGGGTCACTCCCAGTGTCCCCCGTGGGGTCCCAGTGTCACCTCTGTGTCACTCCCAGTGTCCCCCGTGGGGTCCCAGTGTCACCTCTGTGTCACTCCCAGTGTCCCCCGTGGGGTCCCAGTGTCACCTCTGTGTCACTCCCAGTGTCCCCCGTGGGGTCCCAGTGTCACCTCTGTGTCACTCCCAGTGTCCCCCGTGGGGTCCCAGTGTCACCTCTGTGTCACTCCCAGTGTCCCCCGTGGGGTCCCAGTGTCACCTCTGTGTCACTCCCAGTGTCCCCCGTGGGGTCCCAGTGTCACCTCTGTGTCACTCCCAGTGTCCCCCGTGGGGTCCCAGTGTCACCTCTGTGTCACTCCCAGTGTCCCCCGTGGGGTCCCAGTGTCACCTCTGTGTCACTCCCAGTGTCCCCCGTGGGGTCCCAGTGTCACCTCTGTGTCACTCCCAGTGTCCCCCGTGGGGTCCCAGTGTCACCTCTGTGTCACTCCCAGTGTCCCCCGTGGGGTCCCAGTGTCACCTCTGTGTCACTCCCAGTGTCCCCCGTGGGGTCCCAGTGTCACCTCTGTGTCACTCCCAGTGTCCCCCGTGGGGTCCCAGTGTCACCTCTGTGTCACTCCCAGTGTCCCCCGTGGGGTCCCAGTGTCACCTCTGTGTCACTCCCAGTGTCCCCCGTGGGGTCCCAGTGTCACCTCTGTGTCACTCCCAGTGTCCCCCGTGGGGTCCCAGTGTCACCTCTGTGTCACTCCCAGTGTCCCCCGTGGGGTCCCAGTGTCACCTCTGTGTCACTCCCAGTGTCCCCCGTGGGGTCCCAGTGTCACCTCTGTGTCACTCCCAGTGTCCCCCGTGGGGTCCCAGTGTCACCTCTGTGTCACTCCCAGTGTCCCCCGTGGGGTCCCAGTGTCACCTCTGTGTCACTCCCAGTGTCCCCCGTGGGGTCCCAGTGTCACCTCTGTGTCACTCCCAGTGTCCCCCGTGGGGTCCCAGTGTCACCTCTGTGTCACTCCCAGTGTCCCCCGTGGGGTCCCAGTGTCACCTCTGTGTCACTCCCAGTGTCCCCCGTGGGGTCCCAGTGTCACCTCTGTGTCACTCCCAGTGTCCCCCGTGGGGTCCCAGTGTCACCTCTGTGTCACTCCCAGTGTCCCCCGTGGGGTCCCAGTGTCACCTCTGTGTCACTCCCAGTGTCCCCCGTGGGGTCCCAGTGTCACCTCTGTGTCACTCCCAGTGTCCCCCGTGGGGTCCCAGTGTCACCTCTGTGTCACTCCCAGTGTCCCCCGTGGGGTCCCAGTGTCACCTCTGTGTCACTCCCAGTGTCCCCCGTGGGGTCCCAGTGTCACCTCTGTGTCACTCCCAGTGTCCCCCGTGGGGTCCCAGTGTCACCTCTGTGTCACTCCCAGTGTCCCCCGTGGGGTCCCAGTGTCACCTCTGTGTCACTCCCAGTGTCCCCCGTGGGGTCCCAGTGTCACCTCTGTGTCACTCCCAGTGTCCCCCGTGGGGTCCCAGTGTCACCTCTGTGTCACTCCCAGTGTCCCCCGTGGGGTCCCAGTGTCACCTCTGTGTCACTCCCAGTGTCCCCCGTGGGGTCCCAGTGTCACCTCTGTGTCACTCCCAGTGTCCCCCGTGGGGTCCCAGTGTCACCTCTGTGTCACTCCCAGTGTCCCCCGTGGGGTCCCAGTGTCACCTCTGTGTCACTCCCAGTGTCCCCCGTGGGGTCCCAGTGTCACCTCTGTGTCACTCCCAGTGTCCCCCGTGGGGTCCCAGTGTCACCTCTGTGTCACTCCCAGTGTCCCCCGTGGGGTCCCAGTGTCACCTCTGTGTCACTCCCAGTGTCCCCCGTGGGGTCCCAGTGTCACCTCTGTGTCACTCCCAGTGTCCCCCGTGGGGTCCCAGTGTCACCTCTGTGTCACTCCCAGTGTCCCCCGTGGGGTCCCAGTGTCACCTCTGTGTCACTCCCAGTGTCCCCCGTGGGGTCCCAGTGTCACCTCTGTGTCACTCCCAGTGTCCCCCGTGGGGTCCCAGTGTCACCTCTGTGTCACTCCCAGTGTCACCTGAGGGGTCCCAGTGTCACTCCCAGTGTCACCCCAGTCACACGTGTAGTCCCAGTGTTATTCCCAGTGTCACCCGTGGTGTCCCAGTGTCATGCGAGGGGTCCCAGTGTCACCTCTGTGTCACTCCCAGTGTCACCCGTGGGGTCCCAGTGTCACCCCCAGTGTCACCCGAGGGGGTCCCAGTGTCACCCTCCTGTCACGCGTGTGGTCCCAGTGTCACCCCC
>NW_008240139.1:0-554 GCF_000691975.1 Corvus brachyrhynchos
CTGTGTTTGTCCTTCTTGTGCCTCTCTGCCTGCATGCGGAGTCACTGCTGGAGCCGGCAGTGGTCCCTATTGATGGGCATGGAGGAGCTCTGGGCTGTGCCTGCTGTTGGCTTTTCCCCCCAACCTGTGTTCAAATGACTCTTGGTGAGAATCCTGGGGAGAAGTCTCCTCTCCACAGAGCTGGCCAGCCAAGCCAGATGTCCACTGCAGAGCAGGTTGTGGCTGGTGTTTGCGCTCTGCGGGACACCCCCACCATGCGTGGCTGTATCTCTGGCTTTCCAGTATGGAAAACAAATCT
The DNA here is from genome assembly GCF_000691975.1 of Corvus brachyrhynchos. NCBI lineage: Eukaryota > Metazoa > Chordata > Aves > Passeriformes > Corvidae > Corvus > Corvus brachyrhynchos. The sequence continues at coordinate 299 of NW_008240139.1, forward strand.
CAGAGCTGAAGTGGGGTAAACCCTTGCAGGCAGCAATCTCAGTGAGCAGCACGGGTGTGATGTCCCCATTCGTTCGGTGAGGTGTGATGTGGTTCCTAATTGCAAATCTTGAAGCAAGGCTCAGGTTTGCCTCCAGTGGAGTGGGCCTGAGCTGTCACGTGCTCAGTCTGTTTGGCCCAAACCAAGAGATGCCTTAAGGATCCTGCAGGAGAAACTGCATTAGTGCTGCTGCCTGCTCTGAGCTTCCCCTCCCCCT
>NW_008240140.1:0-213 GCF_000691975.1 Corvus brachyrhynchos
CGCTAAACACACAAGGTCCAAAGCAGGAAAAGGCGAGGAAAGAAGAACTTGCATTAGAAGCACCTCTGAGACAGGATGTGGGAAATCAAGGAGTCATTTATAGAAAAGTACCATTTTCTCTCTGAGAATTACAGCAGTGGAAAAACTCAATTGGGAAGTACAGGGACAAGCCAGAGAGAGTAGCTATGCATGTAAAAATGGCCATAAAATCCC
>NW_008240141.1:0-354 GCF_000691975.1 Corvus brachyrhynchos
ATTCTAGGAGAAGAAAGGGGAAAGAGGTGGTAGGGTCCGAATAGTTGTTTGTTTTGTTGGTTTTAATTTAAAAAAGTGGGGAACAAAGGCCTGGGAAGGATAGATAAGATTCTGAGAAAATGGGACATAAAACCAGCAAGCAAGAATCAGGAAATAAAAAAGGGAATAGAGGCATGCCAGCAGAGATACCCCAGGAAAGCCCTTTGGGAGTTATGTTAGCTAACTGGAATACTAACCCAAGTACAAAGAAAAAGAGCAAAGTCAAAATGATACCGTTTTGTATGTTTGATTGGGCCGAGAAGGAAATAAGATCCGACCATGTTTTCTGGCCCAGGTATGGCTCTTTTGAAGTTT
>NW_008240142.1:0-782 GCF_000691975.1 Corvus brachyrhynchos
ATTTCCCCCCCCTCTATCCTGAATCACCCACACGATACACTTTCCAGGCTACTTCTTACATTTTATTCATGTCTTGAACACCTTCTAACTTTTGCAACTTTCTTCTTATATCATTTGAACACTGCCCCATAAACAAATAAGCCAGATGATTTCCCCCTTCCGTTGTATCAGGATTTATGTTTGTGTATTTGATAGCAGCTTCTCTTAACCTATTCAAAAAATCAGTAGGATTTTCATTAGGACCTTGCTTCACTTTGTAAAGCTCTGCCCAGCTGAGAGCTTTAGGGACACCATGCTTTAACACATATACTATACGATCTTGATACCGTTTTAGTCTCTGCATTTCTGATGGCACATTTGGGTCCCACCTTGGATCATCTGTTGGAAAATTATCTGCAACCGTACCTTGTAGCGTCCCGTTAGCTATGTCTGATTCCACAGTGTCTATAATAGCTTTGTTTACCATCTGTCTTTCAGTGGGATCAAGCACAGTGGGATGAAGCAATGTCTCTATCATAGCTGCCAAATCACTCCAGTCAGGGTTCTGTGTTTGAATTGCTCTTTGTACCAAAGTAGCCACTTTATCTGGATTTTCTTTATATTTTCCCACTGTACTCTTCCATTACTCTAACTCTATGAGGGAGTACGGAACTTTCACATCGATTGGCCCTTGATGACCCACAGCCTGTCTCAGAGGGGCTTGCAAAGCTGGCTCCCTTTTCGCTCTGGTCCATTTAGCAATTGGGCTCCTCTCCCTTATTGCTTTTCTTGCTATCTTTCCC
>NW_008240143.1:0-680 GCF_000691975.1 Corvus brachyrhynchos
CCACCACCATGCCCATGCCCTTGACCACCACCAACACTTGACCATCACCATCACCATGCCCATGCCCTTGACCACCACCACCACCACTTGACCATCACCCTGACCCTCGCTTGACCATCCCCATGCCCATAAGCCCCATCCCCATACCTATTCCCACCACTTGACCACCACCATGCCCATGCCCTTGACCACCACCAACACTTGACCATCACCATCACCATGCCCATGCCCTTGACCACCACCACCACCACTTGACCATCACCCTGACCCTCGCTTGACCATCCCCATGCCCATAAGCCCCATCCCCATACCTATTCCCACCACTTGACCACCACCATGCCCATGAGCACCACGCCCACCACCACCACTTGACCATCACCATGCCCGTGCCCTTGACCACCACCATCACCTGACCATCACCTTGACCATCACTTGACCATCACCATGCCCATGAGCACCACGCCCATCCCCATGCCCTTGACCACCACCACCACTTGACCATCACCTTGACCATCCCCATACCTATTCCCACCACCTGACCACCACCACCACCACCCCCTTGACCTCCACCACCTCCCTTCCCCGTTCCTCCTTGGATCCACCACCACCCCACGCCCTCTTTGGGCTCCGCCCTCACCGCGCCGCGTCCCCGCAGTCCGGACGTGTCCCAAGACGCAGCT
>NW_008240144.1:0-398 GCF_000691975.1 Corvus brachyrhynchos
GTGAGCGCTCTCAATTGGTGTCTTTTTAAAGCCCACTGGTCCACCCAGACCTTTTTATCTGTGAGCCAATTCAATTTCTGAGTGGGGTGCTCCACAGTGGCCCCTACTAAAAATCCCGGGGTTGAGATGGGATCTCAACCCGGGCTCCCCACTGAGACATGAGATCCCTGCCCCACAATGTAAACCCAGAGTCAATAACAAATGGACGGACTGTTGCAATCCGCCCCTCTGTCCCCTCAATCTGGACAAGAGTCCTGCTTCTCTGGGCAGCCACGGATCCTCCCACATCCGTAACAATACCTTCCGCCGGTCGCAACCCCCAATGTGACGGCCAGTTGCTGGAGGCGATGACCATCATGTCTGCCCCCGTGTCCATCATCCCTGCTAGGCTGATGTCC
>NW_008240144.1:483-794 GCF_000691975.1 Corvus brachyrhynchos
TCTGGTGAACTTCTGGGCATGAGGATGGCCTGGGCGAGAACCTGGCCGGCTGCAAGAAAGAAAGGTGGATGAATACACTGTATGTTAACTGTAAAGAGTCCTTGTGACCCTACTTGGACGATCTCTGGTGTTATTGAGATCTCTGGTGGTGTACGCGTGGTGTCTCCTATAATAAACAAGCAGCAGTCTTTCAGTCCTTCGCAACTGACGGGGACCCGTTGGGGTGTGATGGAGCCCATCGTGGTTGCAGTAGCGGTAGTCACAGTTTTTCTGGTCATGGCTTCTTTATTTATGTCATCACATGGGGCTGC
>NW_008240145.1:0-268 GCF_000691975.1 Corvus brachyrhynchos
CTCTCTATTTGGTAAAAACATGTTTTTTATTTATTTATGTTCTTCTTGAGACTCATTTACTTGGTGAAAAACATGTCTTTGTTTGTAGTCACATACCTTTGTCCTAATCATAAAAATCTCCTTCCAACTCAGCTCCAACCTTTGCCTTCTCAGTTATTCAGTAATCACTGGTTCAGCAAAACATCTTTTACTCTATATCAAAACTTGCTTTCATTTCTATCTCATCCTCAGTTTCTACATTCAGAGATCTTTCTGCCAAGCCTACATA
>NW_008240145.1:500-1108 GCF_000691975.1 Corvus brachyrhynchos
ACAGATCATCTGAGTATTGTAAAAGTTCTCCAAGGAAGAACAAGAACAAGGCTAATGCATGGACACAAACGCTGATCAAAAGCACTTGATGCTCTTGGACAAAAATATGTAACCTTTACTTTTGGAAAGACAAGGTGACTATGGTTGTCTCTACAGTAATAATAGAAAAAAAACTCTGAATTTTTGCAAAACTTCTTTTCAGGGGTTTGTTAACTTAATTTTTGTTAAGAATTGGGGAACATAGAGAGACCTGTCACTTTTTTGCAGAAAGCCATAGAAACTGCTACACTCACTTCACCAACAGTCCAAGTAACCTTATCTGCAAATACTGACCACATGCAGTTCTGGTTAATACAAACCCCCATTACCTTAGAATGGAACAATTCGGCAAGCAGTTTGCAAAGATTAACAACTTAGCATGACTGTGGCTGATTACATGCCCTGACCTTTTTGCCTTCAGCTATGGATGCCGTACCATCCTACCCTCACACATGCCACTAAAAGCTCCTTGTGTAGAGCTCTCGAACCACCTATGCCCGCACCTCTGTGTTGGGGTTTTAAGAGGTCTAGTTTTTTGTTAAAGGAATTTTCCCCCATTCTAAGACGAC
>NW_008240146.1:0-535 GCF_000691975.1 Corvus brachyrhynchos
GCGCGTCCCTAATGCATGCACACAGCACTCAAAATAAAGGTAGTCTCTCTCTCTGTTCACCACTCGTATCCCAAACTACAAGCCAATGCTGCTTTTAAGCCACCGACCGGACCGGAGCCGATGGCACTCCCACTGACACCACCCGTACTCCTCTGGTGTGCAACCCCACGGTCCTTGCTCCCCTCTACAAGAACGAACCAAGCCGGAGTTCTTGCAGCCATTCAAACTCTGCAGCCATATGCACCGCCCTGCCACCCGCTCTGCGCTCCCAGCTCTCCTCCACGAGAGACCAAAGGCAGCGCCCCTCAACACACGCCGCACGGCCACCCACGCTGCACACCTATCTCTCCTCCACAAGAGACCAAGGCAGCGCCCCTGTACCTTGTTACCCTCCCTGGGAAACAGAAGCAGCTCTACTCCCCTTACGGGAGATGAACCTTCGGAGCCGTTACCTGGTCCGTTAAAAAATTACTGTACTTTCTGCGGACACTTACAACCAAAGTCTCCCAGGCTTCCGCTTCGCACAGGGTGTCCC
>NW_008240147.1:0-476 GCF_000691975.1 Corvus brachyrhynchos
GATGAAAGAAAAATTAACAGAGAGGTTTGGGCTAGGGAAGGGAATAGAGGTGGACTAGATATTGACCCCATAAGGGTCACGATTGAAAAAGAAGAATGTCCCATTCGTGTACGTCAGTACCCTATATCTTTAGAAGGGAGAAAAGGCTTAAAACCAGTAATAGAAGAATTAATAAAGGATGGGACACTGGAACCTTGTAAATCCCCTCATAATACCCCTATTCTCCCAGTAAAGAAATCTGATGGAAATTATAGATTAGTGCAAGATTTAAGAGAAGTAAACAAAAGAACACGGGCCTGCTACCCTATGGTTCCTAATCCCTACACTCTTTTAAGTAAAATTCCACCTCAACATCAGTGGTTTAGTGTGGTGGATCTTAAAGATGCCTTTTGGGCCTGCCCACTGGCAGAGGAAAGCAGAAATATTTTTGCCTTTGAATGGGGAGATCCAAACACAGGGAAAAAGAACCTATTGAG
>NW_008240148.1:0-498 GCF_000691975.1 Corvus brachyrhynchos
TGAAATTTGGGATCGGGACCCCGGAATTCGGGACTGGGACCCCGGAATTTGGGATTGGGACCCCGGAATTCGGGATGGGGAGCCCAAAATTCGGGATTGGGAGCCCAAAATTCGGGATCGGGAGCCCGGGATTTGGGGAATTTGGGATTGGGACCTGAAATTTGGCATTGGGACCCCAGAATTCGGGATCAGAACCTGAAATTTGGGATTGGGAGATCAAAATTTGGGATCGGGAGCCCGGAATTCGGGATCGGGACCTGAAATTTGGGATTGGGACCCCAAAATTCGGGATCCGGACCTGAAATTTGGGATTGGGAGTCCAAAATTTGGGATCAGGACACCGAAATTTGGGATCGGGAGATGGAAATTTGGGATTGGGACCCCAAAATTCGGGATTGGGACCCCGAAATTCGGGATCAGGACCGGAAATTTGGGGTGAATTTTGGGGATAAATGTGGGGGTTCTGGGCTGAATTTCAGCTGAATTTGGGCCGATTTT
>NW_008240149.1:0-466 GCF_000691975.1 Corvus brachyrhynchos
CTGGGGACAGGTGTGGGGTGACACAGGGCGGGCACTGCCTGTACCTGAACCTCTGTGTGCCCACCGAGGGCGGTACGGGGGCCTGGGGACACCTGGGGACACCTGGGATAGAGCTGGGGACACCTGGGATAGAGCTGGGGACACCTGGGGACAGCTGGGATGGAGCTGGGATAGAGCTGGGAACACCTGGGGACAGCTGGGGACAGCTGGGATGGAGCTGGGGACACCTGGGATAGGTCGGGGCACAGCTGGGGACACCTGGGGACGTGTGGGGACACCTGGGGACAGCTGGGACAGGTGTGGCACACCTGGGGACAGCCAGGAATGGGTGAGGGACAGGGACCCACCTGGGGACACCTGGGGACACCTGGGGACAGGTGAGGGAGGGGTGAGAACGGTGGGGTGGGCGGGGCTATGGAAAGGGGCGTGGCCAGGTGAGAGGGGAGTGGACAGGTGGGGGAAGGGC
>NW_008240149.1:528-877 GCF_000691975.1 Corvus brachyrhynchos
GGGGGGGCGGGGCCAGGTGGAGTGGGCGTGGCCAGCGAGTGAGGGGCGTGGCCGGCCCCAGCCAGGTGAGGGCGGAAATGGGGTGAAAAATGAGGAAATTGGAGCAAACCGGGAAAAATCGAAGGAAAAGTGGCGGAAATTGAGGGAAAAGGGGGCAGAGTGAAGGAGGGGGAGGGGCGGCTCCACCCCCAAGTCATGGTCCCCAAAATGGGGAGAAAAAGGGGAAAATTGGGAAAATTTTTGGGAAAAATGGGCTGAAAATGGAGAAATCAAGGAATAGGGCAAAATCCAGGGAAATCGGGCAAAAACGGCGGGAAAATGGGGGAGGGGCGTGGCCCGGCCTGGCCCC
>NW_008240150.1:0-241 GCF_000691975.1 Corvus brachyrhynchos
TTACTTTTTGTCTCGTTTCCTCATGGTTTGTACGAGGAAACTCTTGACTCCCCTCCTCCAAGGGATCCAATCCCTCCCCTGGAACCCAGTCCCAGTTAAACCGGGGGTTCTTTCACTCCTTTTATCTTTTGCTTCGCCTCTTTACTGACTGCTTCCCTTGCAGGAGAGCAGAAATGCAGCCTCAGAACCTCCTCACTCGCTTTGCAGATCTGGGGGTAACCAGCCCACGTCTCATACACAC
>NW_008240151.1:0-484 GCF_000691975.1 Corvus brachyrhynchos
CTGTTACCGTGCAGTCCTGAAAGGTCAAGGGGCAAGACCGGATCAGCCTTTTCCTTCGCCGCCTGGCTACAGTCACCTTGCACCCTGGGGCCAGAACCTCATCTGTCTCACTGCCTGACGATGAATCATCAGGCAAAGGCAACTCTGAGACGCTGGGCGCGAACAGAGGTGGACGGAGAGGGGCACTTTGGCTAGGTTGTCTAGGGGCAGAACAGACAGCACAGGCTACAGCTGGACAGGGTACTGCCACCATGCGGGATGGGTGAGGGCTGGGGAACCAGTGCACCAACCCCTTGAGGTAGATAATCTCTTGCATCTCTTGCACATTCTCTGAGTCGGAAATAAAGATGACGTACAAAGTCATCCAAAAGCTGAAAGCGATGGTGGAAAAATGAGGAATCAGATGCCTGTTGTTGTGGAATTCAAAGCTTTGAAGAAGGCGTACGAGAATTTGGAGTTGTACTGCTCATTGTAAAAAAATAAG
>NW_008240152.1:0-1355 GCF_000691975.1 Corvus brachyrhynchos
GGTGCATACTTGACTTGTAGGAACTCATCAGGTCGCTGTGGTCACCATCTATCGCTTGTCACGATAGTCTCACACCCCCAATACCCACAATAGCCGTACCCTGGATAGTTACAGTAGCTTTTACCTGGGTTTGAAGCAGGACACCAATAGGTTTGGTACAGTGAGAAATCACCAAAATTGGGGAATTGTAGATGCGAGGGAAAAATGTCTTTTAGCTTAAACTCGAAAGATGGGCTGTCTGGTGTGATGGTTTCTTTGATTGCTTTGTCGCCCGAAAGGTGGCATAGGACCCACCTGAATGGCTGGTGAGGGTGATGTTCTGCATCGGCTTGCCCTCTGCCAAGGAGCTGTAAAAGCAAAATTATGCAAAGATACCGTTGTTGCTTGGATTTCACTGGTGTAGGATTCTTGGGTGCTGCTGGGCTGCTCGATGACTTGTCGCTTCCCTCAGGCACAGGGATGTATGGGTCACGGGGGCATCCAAAGATCCAGTCCTGCAAACAAAACCTCGCAGCTTTCATTAGTCTTATTCTGAAGGTCAGGTTTGATAGACTTAAGTGGACACCATTTGACTCTACCATCTTTTTTAACAGCCGTGTACCCTTGCCCCGTGAGCACTAGTCTCCAGCCTTGCTCCCATTCCCCTAACTCATTTTTGATTACAACTTGCGGGCCTTCGTCTAGTGCTCGAGTGGCCCAGTGTTTTTGGGCGGGACTCTTTGTCTCATCCCCCCTAGGGAATTGGGTCAGTGCTAGCAGGGCAGTTGCCAGTATGCGCACCTGGTCCCCTGGGGGAATAGAATTGGTAAAGCCCTCTGTTTTTGCTAACACTTCCAATTTGGTTTTCAGGGTTTGATTTGCCCGCTCAACAATGGCCTGCCCAGTGCTATTGTACGGGATGCCATGTACCAGAGTGATACCCCACTGTGAAACAAATGTTTGGCTCGATTTTGAAATAAAGTTCGGACCGTTGTCTGTCTTGATCTGCTTCGGAACGCCGAGCCACGCCATAGCTGTTAGCCAATGTTGGAGGGTTGTTTTAGAATCAGTTCTTAGGTGTTGTGTGGCCACGATCATTCCGCTATATGTGTCCACAGTCACTGCAAGCCACGCTCGGGGTTTTAGTAGATGACATAGTGTAAAGTCTGTTTGCCATATTTCTGAGGCTTTAAGGCCTCTGGGGTTAACTCCACTGGACCACAGCAGTGATTTTTGACAGTGGGGGCACGTGGCTACGATGTGTTTCGCATCAGCGGGTGAAATCCCGCACCTTTTTGCTAGTGCTCTAGCTCCGATGTGGAGAGACTCGTGTAGCTGACGGGCATCTCTCAGTGTCCATAGTCCTTTTGCGGCGG
>NW_008240152.1:1683-2646 GCF_000691975.1 Corvus brachyrhynchos
GCGTCTGTGAAGACCGTCGGTCCCAGTTGCGGTCGGTCGATGACTTTTGGTGGGAGGTCGATGTCGATGATCACAAGCAGCTGGGTCCATGGGGGTTTTGCGGCATAGCGAATCTCTCCTCCAAAACCAGTGAGGGCTATGGCTAAAAGCTCTGATATTGTCGGTGATTGCGCGGAGAGCTGTTTGCGGAAGGGTAGGTACATCTTGGCGGGTTCTGTGCCCAAGTGCCTTAGGGCAAGTCTTCTCCCTATCATGATAAGGTTGCCAAGACACTCAACTCCCGGGGAAAATGCACGCGACGGCTTTCCCAAAATTACCCACTGTATTGGTTGGGCTTTGTCTGGGGGCCCCTGGGCTAGCGCTTCTACCCCTCCTTTCTTTGTAAAGTGAACATATAAATCAAGTGGTGCTCCTGGGTTCCACCTGGTAAGCGTACTCACAGACATTTGCTGCTCAATAAAGTCGAGCGAGCTTGTCGCTTCTGGTGTCAGAACTTTCTGTTCCCATGAGTTTTTTCCTCTCAGGAGGTCATTTAAGGGGTCCATGACCTCGGGAGGAATCAGGATGATGTTATGGAGCCATTGTAGAGATCCCACCAGCTGCTGCATATCATGGAGTGTCTTGATATCCCTGCGGATTTTTATCTGGAGCGGGGTTATGTAGGAGCTTGTAATTCCTACTCCTAGAAAGGTTACACATGGTCCCTTTTTTATCTTTGCGCTCGTGATTTCAAAGTCATTTGCTTTCAGGGTCTCTGAGACTGTCGACACCAGTCGGTCTACCTGGCTCGTTGATGGCGCGGGGATAAGGATGTCATCCATGTACTGAATGATGGTCGCGGCTGGGTTGCTGCACCGGACTGGCGCTAGCGCTCGGTCTACCGTGATCTGGCAGATGGTGGGGGAGTTGACCATCCCTTGGGGTAACACCTTCCACTGGAAGCGCAGGGTCGGGCGGTGATGG
>NW_008240152.1:2673-3231 GCF_000691975.1 Corvus brachyrhynchos
TGTCTTCATCATGCAGGGGTATGGAAATGTCAAGCACCATGCAGGGCTGCCCTTTTGGTATCATCGAGTTCATGGGCAGCAAAGTTTGGACTGGACCTATTGGTTGGATTTTCTTGTTCACCTCCCGCAGGTCATGCAGGAGGCGAAAGCCCTTGCCAGATCGTTTGGGTATTATGAAAACCGGGGTGTTCCATGGGCTTGTGGAGGGCTCTATGTGGTTCTGCTGTAGCTCGCGGCTAACTAGCTCGAGGAGGGCGGTCATTTGAGGCTTTGACAAAGGCCACTGCTTGACCCACACTGGATTGACCGATTTCCATACCAGTTTGATGGGCAGCGGTGGATATGCGGCAGTGACCCTTAGAATAAATTTGTCACCCTGACTTTCAGTAGGGCAAGGGCATCCCTCCCCAACAAGGGTGGACATTTTGGCATAACATATGGGAAAAGGGTGATAGTTTTCTCCGGTCCTCTTTCGGTGCGGAGCGTTATCGCTATCAGTTGGGTGCTTTTTTGGGCCCGAGATAGTCCCCCAACTACGCCCACCATGGGGGCCTACTC
>NW_008240153.1:0-997 GCF_000691975.1 Corvus brachyrhynchos
TTTTTGCTACTTCTTCTCCTAGGACTAAAAAACGATTCTCCCACCTCTGGTTCAAACCTAACTGACAATATAAAGGCAAGATTATTAAGAAAAAAATTCTAATGGTGTAATCTAATCTCCTAATCTAATTTTCATGCTGTCTTCCGCACCACCTGTGGTGAGTGAAGGCACAGAAACAACATAAAGAAAACAACAGCAAGGATTGCCCCCCCCAATGACTGGAGATCCCAAAGGAGGGATGCCCATCCAGACCGTTTTAGCAGACAGTCACCTGTGTTCAGCTGTCTTGACGGCTGTTTCTATGGTCAGTAACACTTGGAAAGATCCAATTTTCTTCGCCACCAGTGGTGCTTCTTTCCACTCCTTAACTAGGACCCAATCTCCTGGCTGGATGTTATGAACAGCAAAGTCCAAAGGGAGGGTCTGTGCCAGCCAAGTTTCCTGTCAAAGAGATTTTACAAGAGACAGTATCCTGGCCACATATTGTTTTAAATATACATCACTTATTTCCACCATCCCCCATCTAGGTTGAGAGTTATAAGTGTAAGGAATTCCAAATATCAATTCAAAGGGAGACAATCAAATGTCTCCTCTGGATCTGGCCCTTATCCTTGCCAAAGCCAGTGGCAAAAGCCGAACCCATGGCATCTTAGTTTCTATCACCAGCTTCAGGAGGTGTTTCTTTATTTCTCCATTCATTCTTTCAACCTGGCCCAAGCTCTGGGGGTGCCAGGGGGTGTGGAGGTTCCATTGTATTCCTAAAGTAGTCATAACCCTTGGAAGAATTTTCCTGTAAAATGAGTTCCCCTATCTGAGTCTATTACTTCCACAATCTCATATATTGGAATTATTTGTTCCAAAAATACCTTAATAACTGATCCTGTATTACGGCGTCCCGCAGTGGTAGGGAGGAGGAGAGAGATCCAGCAGGCAGGCATTGTGCAGCAGGATTGATTTATTTAATTATTTTACAAACTCTTTTATAGACTTTTTTCTT
>NW_008240153.1:2163-3117 GCF_000691975.1 Corvus brachyrhynchos
CTGCTTCTGCAGGGTATGTGCACTTTGATGGAAGAAACCGTGCAATGCCTCGGCTTGTGCAGTCTTGTCAGGCTGAGGCCCTACCCTCGCAGGGTTGGCCAGCATGTCAGCCCTGGAGTTGCCTTCTGTTAGAAAACCTGGTAAATCAGTGTGGCTTCGAATGTGCAGAATGTAATACGGGTGCACTCGAGCCTGAATTGCAGACCACAAGGTTTGCAGTAGTGAAAACAGAGCCACATTGTTCACCTCCTTCAGAAATGAACAATCTAAGCGTTGGGTGATATCTGCTATGTAAGCAGAGTCAGTAACCAAATTCAAAGGTACCTGTGAGAATTGTTGAAAAGCCATGGTAACAGCCCTTAGTTCAACTAACTGGGCAGAGCCTGACTCATGGCCTTTTAGCACCTGCCATTCAGATCTCTCCTTCCAGGATACTGTGCGCCCTCTGGCAATTACCTCATGCTTGTCATGCTGACCTGAGTTTGGGAGAGCCTTATACGCTGGGAAAGCTTGGATCTCCCCTTTTGGGGAGTCACTACCATCCTAAACTACTGGCACAGCCTTTGGATGCAGTGTAGCAGCTTCCCGATTACTCTCAGGATCCTCAAATCTGTTTGGCATTCCCAGAGTTTCCAATAAATCCCAGTCGCCCTCCTCCAGAGCTCGCATTTTAAAGGATTCCCAGAAATGACTGTAGTGGGTTGGACGCACTGTCACAGTGCAGTCCGGGAAGGTCCGGGGGCGAGACTGGAGCAGCCTTTTCTTTTGCCGCCCTGCTACAGCAGCTTTACGCCCCAGGGCCAATGCCTCCTCTGCCTCACTGCCCGACAATGAATCTTCAGGTAAAGGCAACTTTGAGGAGCTGTGAACGAAGAAAGGTGGGTGGGGAGGAATGGACTGACCAGAAGAGAAACTGACAGCACAGGCTGCAGTCGGCTGTGCTGTGGTTTGAAC
>NW_008240153.1:5096-5457 GCF_000691975.1 Corvus brachyrhynchos
GCAAGAAAAAATGCACCCAAATACTATTAAGCCTAATATAACTACAAATAGCAATCGGCAGCCTTCTACTACCAAGGGACGCAGCCATCCGGTGATACCCAGACCCTTAAGCCAATCTCCAATAGGGTCGTCTGTCTCCCGAAGGTTGTGTAGGCCCCTCTGGAGGTCAGAGAGGTTCTTGTGAATTGAGACAGAGCGGTCAGAAAGATTCATACAGCACATACCTTGGAACTCTTCACAGCCGTGGCCGTGAGCTAGTAGTAGAAAATCAATGGCTGCCCGATTTTGTAATACTTCATGCCTAACACTAGCAACATCTGCACTTAGTTCGTCAAGCATCTGCGAAGTTATGTTTAGCTCA
>NW_008240154.1:0-754 GCF_000691975.1 Corvus brachyrhynchos
CAGACCCATCGAGTCCCCTTAGACCTGCCACCCTCCTCAGCCTGTGCCTCTTCCCTCACGGGACTTCTACTCCTCAGTCCCATCATTCATTCCCCACTTTTCCCAGCTCCCTCAGCCCCACTGTTCCCCTCAGCTCCCTCTAGAGCCCTCAGTTCCTGCCACTCCGCTCAGTCCTCCCAGTTCCCTCAGTCCTAACACCCCCCTTAGCCTGTGCCACTTCCCTGTCCCCTCAGTCCCCACCATCCCCAGCAGCTCCTCCACACCTCTCTGCTCCACCATTCCCTTCAGCTCTCCCAGTCCCTTCAATCCCCACCATTCCCCTCTGCTCCCCCACCATCGCTTCAGCCCCACCAGCACCTCAACGTCACCGTCCCTTCAGTGTCACCTCTCCCCAGCCCCCTCTGTCTCCCGGCAGCTCCCACCGCTCCAGGGACACCGGGGCTGCAGCTGCTGCTCTGCCCGGCCCGGCCGCCAGCTCGGAGCCAGCACAGGAGGAGGGGACAGAGGGGGCACAGGGGGAAAAACAAGAGGTGAGAGAGGAAGCAGAGCAGGGAAGAGCTTAAAAAGCTGCCTATACCTATACAGATATCAATCTATGTACCTAATGCTCCATATACCCATAACTATATAAATGTATAACTATGCACTTGTAACTATTTATAAACTTAACTGCATATATATAAATGCAACTCTACACATTTAAAAATGTAACTATGCAGATCTAGAAATACAACTATGCATACATAAATAAAAC
>NW_008240155.1:0-556 GCF_000691975.1 Corvus brachyrhynchos
TGGAGCATTTCCTGTTCTCCGGGAACAGCGCCCGCACGCGGCACCGGCTGTTCCAGCTGCTGGGCCCGGGCGGGGCCTTCAGCACGCGGGGGTGAGACCCAAACCTGCCCCAAAAACCGGCCCCAAACCTCACCTAAACCTGCCCCAAAAACCTGTGTTGTGCCTCACCTAAGCCTGCCCTAAAAACCTGCCCCAAACCTCACCTAAACCTGCCCCAAACCTCACCTAAACCTGCCCCAAAAACCCGTGTTGTGCCTCGCCTATACTTGTCCTAGAAACCTGCCCCAAACATCACCTAAACCTGCCCTAAAAACCTGCCCCAAAATCACCTAAACCTGCCCTAAAAACCTGCCTTAAACCTTACCCAAAACTGCTCTAAACTCGCCCCAAACCTGCCCTAAAAACCTGTGTTGTGCCTCACCTAAACTTGCCCTAGAAACCTGTCCCAAAGTCACCTAAACCTGTCCTAAAAACCTGCCCCAAATCTCATCTAAACCTGCCCCAAAAACCTACTCCAAACCTCACCCAAAACTGCTCTAAACTCGCCCCAAACCTG
>NW_008240156.1:0-251 GCF_000691975.1 Corvus brachyrhynchos
TAGGCAAGGCAATGAGAGTTCTAGAAGGAGAAGCAAATGAAAGGCTGGACCTGGAAAAATGCAAAGGGAAGTCAGATGGTGGATTGGTGAGCAAGTCCATGTAAGGCAGTGGAGGGAAGGAAGGCCAAGGGAAGACTACAGACCAGACAGCAAGGCAATGCGAGGTGTGGAGAAGGAAGGGGCAGGAAAGGCAAGGGAATGCCAAGCAGATGTAGACATGGCAAGGCAAGGCCCTGGAGAAAAGAAGTAGG
>NW_008240157.1:0-954 GCF_000691975.1 Corvus brachyrhynchos
GGATCCGGCTTCGATTTCGGGAAGTTCGGTATGTTCTGGGTGCGCCAGGGGCACGGGACGGGGCTGGAATGGGTCGCGGGCATCCACGACGACGGCACCGGCAGGTGGCACGCGCCCGCGGTGCGGGGCCGGTTCAGGATCTCCAGGGACAACGGGCAGAGCTCGGTGACGCTGACCATGAACAGCCTCAGGGACGAGGATTCCGCCACCTATTTCTGCGCCAAGAATTTCGACGGCAGCGGCGGGTGGGGATCTGCTGCTCCTGGTGGGGCTTTCGGCACCGAGCCCCCGCCGCTGTCCCCAGGCTGTCCCCAGCTGTCCCCAAGCCCCAGAGCCGCCCCCCAAACCTCGGCCCTTGACCCCTTTCTTGACCCTTTGTCCCAAATCTCCCCCCGCTGCAGCAACGTTGACCCAAACCCTCGACTGGTTCTGGCCCAAAGCTCAAGCCCTGACCTCAGACTTCAACTCTTGGCCCAGGTCTCGACTTTGTTCTTGGAATTTTTCCGCAAGGGTTGCGGTTGGGGGCCAGTTCTTGAGGTTTTGGTCAATGGTCAAGGTATGGGGCCACTGGGTGAAATTTGGGGCAAAACTGGTCAAGTTTCGAGCAAACAATTGAGATTTGAAGGACAAGGTTGAGCTCAGGGATGAAAAGGGTCCCGGATTGGGGAAAACATTTGAGGTTTGGGGCCAAAAGTTGATATTTGGAGTCACAGAATTGGAGCGTGACACAAACGGCGAAGAATTGGGTCAAAGGTTGAGGTTTTGGGGAAGGATCGGGAGTTTGGGGATGTTTGGGGACGCAGCAGCTGCAGCGGGGAAAGAACAACCCAACCACCGGCACCACCATCAGCCCAAGCACCAGCAGCTTTGCCGCAGAAATAGGTGGCGGAATCCTCGTCCCTGAGGCTGTTCATGGTCAGCGTCACCGAGCTCTGCCCGTTGTCCCTGGAGATC
>NW_008240157.1:4250-4944 GCF_000691975.1 Corvus brachyrhynchos
TTCCCCTTTTTCCCGCAGGGCTGCGGGCGGCCGTGACCCTGCTGGAGTCCGGGGGGGACCTCCAGCCCCCCGGGGGGTCCCTGCGCCTCCTCTGCCGCGCATCCGGCTTTGACTTTGGACAATTTGGAATGCTCTGGGTGCGGCAGAAACCCGAGCAGGCGCTGGAATTGGTTGCCAGGATCAACAACGATGGTAGCTACACCAGCTACGCGTCGTCGGTCGAGGGTCGGTTCACGATCTCCAGGGACAACGGGCAGAGCCCGGTGACGCTGACCATGAACAGCCTCAGGGACGAGGATTCCGCCACCTATTTCTGTGCCAAGGGTTCTGGTGCTGGTGCTCCTGCCCCTGCTCATGGTGATGCTGCCGGCCGTGGCCCAGCCACCTCCTCGCTGTCCCCGCCTGTCCCCAAAGCCCAGATCCTTCCCTCAGGCTCCGATTCCTCACCCAACTCTTGACCCTTCGCCCCAAATCTGCCCCGTTCACGCCAGCGGTGACCGCTCACGCCACAACTCAAGGTTTGGCCCCAAAACTCGACCACTTGGCCAGACCTTGGCTGTTTCCCCACATTTTGACCGTTTTCTCCAAAACTTGACCACCTTTGCCCCAAACCCCAACCCATTCCCCAAAGCCCAACAGAACCAGTGGAGGTTTGAGGTGACCACAGCTCAAATCTGGGGTGAAAGGCTGAGAT
>NW_008240158.1:0-454 GCF_000691975.1 Corvus brachyrhynchos
AAGTGATGGAAATTACCCCAAAACGATGGGGAACGACCCCAAAATGATGGTGAACAACCCCAAAGTGATGGGAAACAACCCCAAAACTACAGGGAAGGACCCCAAAGTGATGGGAATGACCCCAAAATGATGGAAATGACCCCAGAGTGGTGGGGAAGGACCCCAAAGTGATGGAAATGACCCCAAAGTGATGGGAACGACCCGAAAGTGATGGGAAACAACCCAAAACGATGGGAACGACCTCAAAGTGATGGAAATGACCCCAAAATGATGGAAATGACCCCAGAGTGGTGGGGAAGGACCCCAAAACGATGGGAATGCCCCCAAAACGATGGGGAAGGACCCCAAACCGATAGAAACGACCCCAAAACAATGGAAATGACCCCAAAGCGATGGGAACAACCCCAAAGTGACGGAAACGACCCCAAAACGACGGAAACGACCCCAAAACGAT
>NW_008240159.1:0-664 GCF_000691975.1 Corvus brachyrhynchos
AAGGGGAGCGATGGGGCCGTTGAGGGTCAGTGGGGCAGCTCGGGGTGTCCCCGGGGTGCCCTTGACCTCCCCCTTTCCAGCTCGGGGGGAGATTGTGGGGTGCTTCGGGCTGACGGAACCCAACCATGGGAGCGACCCAGGGCGGATGGAGACGCGGGCACGGCACAACCCCAGCACCAGCACCTACACCCTCCGCGGGGCCAAGACCTGGTGAGCCTCAAAATCGGGGTGGGGGGAACACGGGGGACCCCCAGAACCACCCCCCGTGACTCCCCCAACCTCCCCAGGATCACAAATTCGCCCATAGCCGACCTGTGCGTGGTGTGGGCCAAGTGCGAGGAGGACGGGCGGGTCCGGGGGTTCCTGGTGGAGCGCGGGACCCCCGGGCTCAGCACCCCAAAAATCGAGGGCAAGTTCTCCCTGCGCGCCTCCACCACCGGGATGATCCTCATGGACGACGTGGAGGTGCCCGAGGAGAACCTGCTGCCCAACGCCGAGGGGCTGGCGGTGAGGGGGGCACTCAGGGCATCCTAGGGAGGGTCCCAGTGGGACGGGGGGGTCCCGATGACACCCCCGTGTTCCCCAGGGTCCCTTCGGCTGCCTGACTCAGGCGCGTTACGGCATCGCCTGGGGCGCGCTGGGCGCCGCCGCGGCCTGTCTGGAG
>NW_008240159.1:2377-2594 GCF_000691975.1 Corvus brachyrhynchos
CTCGGGGGGCTCCCCCCGGCCGGGCTCCGCATCTGCCTCCCTGGCCGGGCTCTGCCTCCCTTCTCCCGCCAAGCCGGGCGGAATAACGCGATTCCCCGTGCCCCGGAGGGAAGGGACGGGACCCCGCAGCCCTCTCCGGGCTTACCTTCTGCATGAGGCTCTCCCTGAAGCCCCTCAGCACCCTGTGGTCTTCCTCGCGGCCCTCGTTGATGCGGCC
>NW_008240160.1:0-355 GCF_000691975.1 Corvus brachyrhynchos
GACCAGTATGGGCCTAGAGCCTCTCAGTATGGGGCAGGGTGGACCGAGCTCCGCCCCCCAGTTCATCCCAGTTCATCCCAGTTTGATCCCAGTCCCTCCCACTCCCTCCCAGTCCATCCCAGTCCCCCCCAGTCCTCTCCTAGTTCATCCCAGTCCCTCCCAGTTTGATCTCAGTCCCTCCCAGTATCTCCCAGTGCCCTCCCAGTCCCCCCCAACCCCCTCCCAGTCCCTCCCAGTCCCTTCCCAGTCCCTCCCAGTCCCTCCCAGTCCCTCCTAGTTCCCTCTCAGTTCCCTCCCAATTCCCTCCCAGTCCCCTCCCAGTATAAACCTGTCCCCTCCCAGTTCGTCCCAGTTT
>NW_008240160.1:1676-2660 GCF_000691975.1 Corvus brachyrhynchos
GCCAAAAAGCGCCCCAAAACGGCCCCAAAACGGCCCCAAATAGCCCCAAAACCACCCGGAACAGCCCCAAAACCACCCGGAATGGCCTCAAAACCACCTCAAAGGGACCAAAATGGCCCCAAACCGGCCCAAAACAGCCCCAAAATGGCCCTGAAACCACCCCAAAGGGACCAAAACAACCCCAAAACGGCCCCAAAAACACCCGGAATGGCCCCGAAACGACCCTGGAACCACCCCAAAGGGACCAAAACGGCCCCAAAACAGCCCCAAAACCACCCGGAATGGCCTCAAAACCACCTCAAAGAGACCAAACCAGCCCCAAACCAGCCCAAACCAGCCCCAAACCGGCCCAGAACAGCCCCAAAACCACCCTGAACGGCCCCGAAACGGCCCCGAAACCACCCCAAAGGACCCAAAACAGCCCCAAAAACTCCTGAAACTGCCCCGAAATCACCCGGAACGGCCCCAAAACTACCTGGAATGGCCCCAAAACCACCCGGAACGGCTCCGAAACCACCCCAAAGGGACCAAAACAGCCCCAAAACCACCCGGAATGGCCCCAAAACCACCCGGAATGGACCAAAACAGCCCCAAAATGTCCCGAAACAGCCCTGAAACCACCCGGAATGGCCCCAAAATCACCTGAAACAGCCCCAAAACCACCTGGAACAGCCCAAAACAGCCCAAAATGGCCCCAAACCACAGCCCCAAAACACCCGGAATGGCCCCAAAACCACCCCAAAGAGACCAAAACAGCCCCAAAATGTCCCGAAACAGCCCTGAAACCACCCGGAATGGCCCCAAAATCACCTGAAACAGCCCCAAAACCACCTGGAACAGCCCAAAACAGCCCAAAATGGCCCCAAACCACCCGGAATGGCCCCAAAACCACCTGGAATGGACCAAAATGGCCCCAAATAGCCCCAAAATCCCCCGAAACAGCCCCAAAACCACCCAAAACGGCCCCAAAACCACCCCAAAGAG
>NW_008240160.1:4301-4734 GCF_000691975.1 Corvus brachyrhynchos
CGCTCCCAGTCTCACCCAGTACGACCAGTTCGGCCACGGCCTCGTTGTTGCCCTGCAGGTCGCTGGTGGAGGTGACGGTGCACACGTAGAGGCCGCTGTCGCCCCAGGCCGCGGGGCCCAGGCTCAGCTCCGCACCTGGCACAGGTGGGCACAGGTGGGCACAGGTGAGGGGTGGGTGGGTCCCTGGTGTGGCCCAGGTGTGGCCCAGGTGTGCCCAGGTGTGTCCCAGGTGTGCCCAGGTACCCCCAGGTACACCCAGGTGTGTTTTAGGTACCCCCAGGTGTGCCCAGGTGTGTCCCAGGTGTGCCCAGGTGCCACCAAGTACAGCCAGGTTCAGGTGCCCCCAGGTGTGCCCAGGTGTCTCCGAGGTGTCCCCAGGTGCCCCCAGGTGTGTCCCAAATGTCCCCACCCATCCCCAGGTGCCCCCAGGTGT
>NW_008240161.1:0-1940 GCF_000691975.1 Corvus brachyrhynchos
CGCCCCCCCCCCAATCCTGCTGGGAATGGGGAATCCTGGGAGTCCCCAATCCTTGGGATCCCATGGGGGCTCTCACATTGTTCCAGTACCCCATCCATGGAATGACATCCCACTTTTCCGGGGTGGGGGGAAAGTGGGAGCGGAGGGAGACGGAGCAGAGGGGATTTTGGGATGTGGGAGGAGAGAGGGATGGAGGGAGGGAGGCATGGATGGATGGAGGGATGGATGGAGGGATCCATGGATCCATGGAGGGAGGGATGGATCCATGGATCCATGGATGGAGGGATGGAGGGAGGGATGGAGGGATGGAGGGATGGATGGAGGGATGGATGGATGATGAATGGATCCATGGATGGATGGATCCATGGATCCATGGATCCACGGATGGGTGGAGGGAGGGATCCATGGGTGGTTGGATGGATCCATGGATGGATGGATCCATGGAGGGATGGATCCATGGATGGGTGGATGGATGGATGGATCCATGGATGGATGGATGGATGGATGGATGGATCCATGGACAGATGGATGGATCCATGGATCCATGGATGGATGGATGGATGGATGGATGGATGGATGGATCCATGGATGGGTGGATGGATACAAGGAACAGCTGCAACAGGAACAGTCGGCATTCTGGGTGTCCCAGGGGTCCCTCCAGCTCTTCATTCCCATCTCATCCCACTCCAGATCCCATCCCTCTGCTCCGGCTGCAGGAGGTGTCCCTGGCCCCCTTCCCGCTGCCCTCAGCCCCATCCAGGGATTCTGGTGGCTCTGCAGGACCCAGGTGTCCCCCTGGCCGTGTCCCTCGGTGCCAGCTCCAGGTTTTCCCGGCACAGGCAGGAATTCTGCAAAAAAAAACCCCCGACCGTGCCCAGCTGCCCTCTCACGGCTCGGTTGCCATTCCCGGGAATGCGGGCGGCTCCTGGGGAACAGCTGGGTCCCCTCCCCCGGCCTGGGGACAGCTGGGATGGCCGGGCTCAGTCCTGGCGCTGGGAACAGTGGGATGCTGATCCTTACTGGGAGCACTGGGAACAGTGATCCTTACTGGGAACAGTGGGATGCTGATCCTTACTGGGAGCACTGGGACAGTGATCCTTACTGGGAACAGTGGGATGCTGATCCTTACTGGGAGCACTGGGACAGTGATCCTTACTGGGAACAGTGGGATGCTGATCCTTACTGGGAGCACTGGGACAGTGATCCTTACTGGGAACAGTGGGATGCTGATCCTTACTGGGAGCACTGGGACAGTGATCCTTACTGGGAACAGTGGGATGCTGATCCTTACTGGCAACAATGGGACAATGATCCTTACTGGGAGCACAGGGTCAATGATCCTTACTGGGAGCACTGGGACAGTAATCCGTACTGGGAGCAAGATGCTGATCCTTACTGGGAGCACTGGGATATGGGGAAGGGCTGGCATGAGGAGACTCCATCCATCCCCCGCCCCATTCCCTGAATCCCCTGTCCCGGTTCCCTGGATCCCCCTGTCCCATTCCCTGGATCCCCCTGCCCCGGTTCCCTGGATCCCCCTGTTCTGGTTCCCTGGTTCCCCTACCCCATTCCCTGATTCCCTGATTCCCCCATTCCCCTATTCCCTGATTCCCAGCAGCCCCTGCCCCATTCGCTGATTCCCTGATTCCCCGACTCCCCGATTCCCCGATTCCCTGATTCCCTGACTCCCCGATTCCCCGACTCCCTGATTCCCCGATTCCCTGATTCCCTGACTCCCCAATTCCCCGACTCCCTGATTCCCTGACTCCCTGATTCCCTGGTTCCCCTGCCCCATTCCCTGATTCCCAGCACCCCCTACCCCATTCCCTGATTCCCCGATTCCCCGATTCCCCGATTCCCTGACTCCCAGATTCTCTGACTCCCTGATTCCCTGACTCCCCGCTTCCCTGATTCCCCGATTCCCTGACTCCCTGATTCCC
>NW_008240161.1:3363-3847 GCF_000691975.1 Corvus brachyrhynchos
GCTCGCAGGGGATGCTCTCAGGTGATGCTTAGGGGATGCTCGCAGGGGATGCTCTCAGGTGATGCTCTCAGGTGATGCTCTCAGGTGATGCTCTCAGGTGATGCTCTCAGGTGATGCTCTCAGGTGATGCTCTCAGGGGATGCTCTCAGGTGGTTCTCAGCTGATGCTCGCAGGTGATGCTCAGGGGATGCTCTCAGGTGATGCTCGCAGGTGATGCTCAGGTGATGCTCTCGTGATGCTCTCAAGTGTTTCTCAGGTGATGCTCAGGTGATGCATGCTCAGGTGATGCTCTCGTGATGCTCTCAAGTGTTTCTCAGGTGATGCTCAGGTGATGCTCTCAGGTGTTTCTCAGGTGTTTCTCAACTGATGCTCTCAGGTGATGCTCTCAGGTGATGCTCTCAGCTGATGCTCTCAGGTGTTTCTCAGGTGATGCTCGCAGGTGATGCTCAGCTGATGCTCTCAAGTGTTTCTCAGGTGATGCTCA
>NW_008240162.1:0-238 GCF_000691975.1 Corvus brachyrhynchos
TTCTAAATGCCGTTCGCCATTATCCCCCCCCACGCCACGTGTTTGCATAATGACGCAGACCGCATGGCACAGTCCACCCCTCTCCCCCTTCTTCCCACAGTCCCTTTCGCCCTCCTGCCCCCAACTCTTCCCTATCCCCGCTCCCAGACATGACATCGTTGGGTAAAGCCCCCTGTGTCAGGAATCCCCGCCCACCCTGTGACCTCTCCTCCTGGTCCTCCAACCCTGCCCCCTGTGG
>NW_008240163.1:0-908 GCF_000691975.1 Corvus brachyrhynchos
GGCAGCCTTGAAAATCCTTGGCAAAGTTACACAGTGGTCGGCTCCCCCACCGCTTAGAGGCTGTCCCGTGGGAATAGGGTGTGAATCTTTGTAAAGTAGATATAAGTGAGTGTAAGTAAACAATAAGGGAAGCACGATGCTCAAATCGTATCGGTGTTCATATTGTGACTTCGGCCGGCTCCCCTGCGCTTGGAACCCCCCCTGCTAAATGTGAGGGAAACCATGGGTGAAAAAACGGATTGGGAATACACTGGGGGTAATAGGACATAGGGTAAAAGGGAAAGGTGGGATTAGGAAAGGGAGACTGTAGGGGGGGGGCTTATAATGGAGATACTGTCTAGTATGACTATGATTTTTAGCATATATACTGCCTTTCACAGAAATACCATCAGGTCTGGTGACTTCTGCTGCTTGTACCCCTTTTCTACCTTGCACAATTTTGAACTCTACTACTTCTCCATCTCCTAAGCTTGGGATGCATTTTTCAGGGTTATTCTTTTTAATAGCAGTTCTATGAGTGAATATGTCTTCTTGGTTGTCACATCTCGTTATAAAACCATAATTTTGTTTAACATTATACCATTTTGCTATTCCTAAAACGTAAGCTACGGTGATTTTTTCCGTTTTCCAAGTGGCTGCTGTTTTCTGTCACGCTCAGTTTTTGCTTTCTCTTTCGCTTTCACTCGCTCCCATGTTGGAATTGCCAGGGCTGCTGGGGCTGTGGGGGCTGCTTGTGCCTGCGCGCTCTTCCCAGGGTTGCATTCGGGGCCACATGGGCTGGGCTGGGGCAGGCCTCACCGCTCAGCTCCCCGCGTGCTGCGTCCTCTGCTCTCAGCTGCGCTGCTGCTGCCTGGGGCTGCGCCCATATCTTGGCCGGGCCCTGCTCCAGCGCACGTCTCGGCTGGGCG
>NW_008240163.1:2339-3295 GCF_000691975.1 Corvus brachyrhynchos
CACTGTTGACCCTCTTGCAGACTGGTTTCTGAGAAACTACGAGTCCGAAGCAATTTACCCCCGAATCAACCTCATGGGTCAAGCCCCGAAATGCCTCCCCAGTGGTACGTTCTTAATATGCGGGGACTGCGCGTAGAATGGGGTTCCTGCCAGCCCACATGGGGGACCGTGCTACTTAGGGAAACTCACCCTGTTCCATCCAAGCCTGCATCAACTCTTAAATATCACCCACCGCACTAAAACCACGATGTGGCATTCAATCCATGAGCTCCAATGTAAAAGGAATGAAGAGCCCATCTTTTCGAGTCCTGGTATAATTTGGCTAGCATCTATGTTTTTACCTGGTGCTTCAGCAGCCAGGGCTCACGCAATTTTACATATACTTCTTGCTGGGTGAGGGATGAGCTAAACATAACTTCCCAGATGCTTGACAAGCTAAGCGCAGATGTTACTAGTGTTAGGCATGCAGTATTACAAAATAGGGCAGCCATTGATTTTCTACTACTAGCCCACGGCCACGGCTGTGAAGATTTCCAGGGCATGTGCTGTATGAATCTTTCTGACCACTCTGTCTCAATTCACAAGCACCTCTCTGACCTCCAGAGGGGCCTACACAACCTTCGGGAGACAGATGACCCTATTGGAGATCGGCTTAAGGGTCTGGGTATCATCGGATGGCTGCGTACCTTGGTAGTAGAAGGCTGCCGATTGCTATTTGTAGTTATATTAGTGTAGCGGGTTGAGTTCGAAACCGGGCAGAAACACCAATTAAATGTAGTGGTTTTGGTTCAAAATATTCATTACTTACTTATTTTCCTTCTGTGAGATAAGAATTAGGAGAAAAGCAAAGCAGGCACAAACCTTAAACAGTTGCAGTACAATGAAAGAGTTTTATTACTAATAGAATTAAAAGTAAAGAGAAAATAACAAAACAAAATTAAAGCAAATCCCCCCCC
>NW_008240163.1:4808-5275 GCF_000691975.1 Corvus brachyrhynchos
CCCCCACCTTCCGGCAGGTGAGCTGGGACGAAAAGCAATTCCCGCCTTTCTGCGTGGTTTAAATATGTAAATTGTGAGAAGCGTCATCAGTCTAAAAGACTGTCCATCAACTCAGGTTCAACCCACTACACGTGTTTTGCAATGTGTTCAGAGACTGATTGATAAGTAAACAAAAAAATTTTACTCGTAGATAAGAAAGAGGGAGTTGTGGAGATACAGCTAGAAAGCAGAAGTGAGAGCACTACTAAACTCATGTCAGAAGTGGATGCGCTAACGGTGCTAGGCCACAAACCATGGCAGGCAGTACGGACTACTAGGAAATAGCTAGTATAAGGGAACGGCATGCTTGGTATGTACCTGTGTCAGTTAGTGCTAGCTTTTAGTTTTGCAATGTTATTAAGAAACATCAATATGGTTGTTATAGTGATTGCTGTTTATGTAAGAATCTATTTTTAGTTACTGCTGAA
>NW_008240164.1:0-267 GCF_000691975.1 Corvus brachyrhynchos
GGAGGTGACAGGGAGGTGACAAGGAGGTGACACTGAGGTGACAGAGGTGACAAGGAGGTGACAGGGAGGTGACACTGAGATGACACGGAGGTGACACGGTGACAGGGAGGTGACAGGGAGGTGACACTGCGGTGACAGGGAGGTGACAAGAAGGTGACAAGAAGGTGACAGGGAGGTGACATGGAGGTGACAGGGAGGGGACAAGGAGGTGACACTGAGGTGACACGGGGTGACACTGAGGTGACACTGAGGTGACAGGGAGGTGAC
>NW_008240164.1:2109-3087 GCF_000691975.1 Corvus brachyrhynchos
TGCCAGGGCCTGTGGTGGCACTTGGGGATGCTCTGGGGACACTGAGGTGGCACCTCGGGACGCTCTGGGGACACTGAGGTGGTGCCAGGGCCTGTGGTGGCACTTGGGGACGCTCTGGGGACACTGAGGTGGCACCTGGGGACTCACTGGGGACACGCAGGTGGCACCGGGGCACGCGCTGGGGACACTGAGGTGGCACCTGGGGATGTTCTGGGGACACCGAGATGGCACCTGGGGACTCTCTGGGGACACTGAGGTGGCACTTGGGGACGCTCTGGGGACACTGAGGTGGCACCTGGGGACGCTCTGGGGACACTGAGGTGGTGCCAGGGCCTGTGGTGGCACTTGGGGACGCTCTGGGGACACTTTGGGGACGCTCTGGGGACGCTCTGGGGACACTGAGGTGGCACTCGGGGACACTGTGGGGCCAGCTCTGGGGACAGGTGCCACTCACGTCGCCGCCGTCGTTGTCGTTGGTCACCGTCAGCTCCGCCAGGTCCCCGAGGCCGTCCAGGAGCAGAACATCGGCCGGGACCCCCAGGGGACCTGTGGGGACAGAGAGGGGACAGAGAGGGGACAGTGACACCGGGGGTGGCCTTGGGGACATGGGGACACCCCTGGGGACAGAGAGACCCCCCCAAGGGACATCCCAGAGGACACGGGGACCCCCCAGGTGACACACGGGTGACACAGATGACACACGGGTGACACACGGGTGACACACAGGTGACAACGACACACGGGTGACACACGGGTGACACACGGGTGACAATGACACACGGGTGACAATGACACACAGGTGACGCACGGGTGACACACAGGTGACAATGACACACGGGTGACAACGGCACACGGGTGACACACAGGTGACAATGACACACGGGTGACAACGGGGTGACAATGACGCACAGGTGACACACAGGTGACACACAGGTGACAGACAGATGACAATGACACACAGGTGACACACAGGTGACA
>NW_008240165.1:0-532 GCF_000691975.1 Corvus brachyrhynchos
GGGGAGGCCAACACAGCCCTGGGGCTGTGGGGCGCTTGTCCAGCGGTGTGGTGTGAGGAGAAAGGGAAAAGGCCCCAGCAAGAAGTGACAGCCAGAGGCTGTGTCGAGGAAACAGCTATTTATTTTCTTTCTCTAGAAAGACTAAAGAAAAGCCTGCTCATGTTGCCGGTGGGGCCCAAGGGCCCTCTGCTTTTGGGGTCATCACGATGCCACAGTTGAGGGGTCCCTGCCCAGACTGGGATCAGGGGCCCTGCAGCCACTCCCACCTCCCTGAGCTCCTTCTAGGGCTGCTCCGGCTGTGCAGGGATCACCGCAGATGTGCTGGGACTCTCTTCAGGGGCCTCCTCCAACGCGCCGGCTTCGTGCTCCACGTTGGAGTCTGGTGGCCCACCTGAGGTGGGAGCGTCCCCAGGGGAGGCCGAGGGGCCAGAGCTGGCCCCGGCGCTCTCGGTCTCCTCCTGGGCAGCGTGGCGGCCCCGCAGCCTGCGCACCTCCTGGCTGCGCTGCGTCTCGATGATGCTGAGGACGCCGT
>NW_008240166.1:0-333 GCF_000691975.1 Corvus brachyrhynchos
ATCAAGGAGTGATTTATATAAAGACACCGTTTTGCCTCAGAGATTTACAACAGTGGAAAATCTCAATCAGGAAGTACAGGGACAACACGGAAAGAGTAGCTATGCGTGTAGAAATGGCCATAAAATCCCAAAACCCAGATTGGGGTGATCTAAATGTTATGATAGATGAATTATTGGATAAAACAGAGTGAGAAATAGTCAACAAAGCTGCTATACCTGCTATAGAAACTCAAATTGCAACTGGGAGTCTCCAAGAGTCAGTTAATGACATCTATCCCCTTGCAAACCCTGGCTGGGATCCCAATGTCCCAGAACAGATGGAAAAGCTGAAGC
>NW_008240166.1:2094-2593 GCF_000691975.1 Corvus brachyrhynchos
TCAATCTGTGTTGTCAGAACAGGATGATGTTACTCTAAAGACAACTTCTGTGGTAAACCCTGCGATGTCTTTTTCATCCACGTTACTTGACAGTGTGCCTGAGCATGATTGTTTGCAGACAATAAGGAAACTTATTCCAGCAGACCAGACCTGAAAGATGTTCCTTTGAAGGATAAAGACTGGGAATTGTACACAGATGGGAGCAGCTTCATAAGAAATGGTAGGAGGATGACTGGTTACGCCGTAACCACCTCAGATAAAATCATTGAGGCAAAAGCCTTGCCTCCAGATGTATCATCACAGAAAGCTGAACTCATTGCACTAACGAGAGCTCTAGAACTGAGTGAGGGGAGGAAGGTGAACATATGGACCGATTCCAAATATGCCTTCAGTGTTGTTCATGCCCACAGAGCTATTTGGAAGGAACGTGGCCTCCTGACTGCTCAAGGTAATGAAGTTAAGCATGTGTCCTGGGTTGCAGTCTATTCTATTACCATCC
>NW_008240167.1:0-640 GCF_000691975.1 Corvus brachyrhynchos
ATTTGATTTACAACCCTGGAAGAGATTAGGTCTAGCATAATTGACAGAGATTTATAGACCTTAAGTAAGAAAACTACAAACCTGTGTTTCTATAGTTTATAAGTAAAAATATGCACTGGGTGTTTTGGTGAAGGGTTTTAAATATAATAATGTGATTTTATATAGTTTAAGTTGAGAATTTAGATGGTATAATGTTGGAGAATGGTTAGAGGATCAGGGACATGGATCATTGATAAAGGGAACAAATCAATAACTGTACAAGCAAAAGCCTGCAAGCAAAGGCCTGCATGAGAAAAAGCCTCCATGAGAAAGTGCCTGTGTGAGAAACAGGCCTGGGAACAAAAAGGGAGTTTTTTAGGAGATACAGTGCTGTTCTGATAAAAATGTGCTGACCATGAGAAGGGAGGAAAAACTTTGATCTCTCAAGACAAAACATAAAGCTTGCCAAATGTAGTCTTTTATCTAACCCAATTATGTAGAAGTAAGAATGCGCCTTTGTAAGTTTAAATTAATTAAAGAACTGATAAGCATGTATACTTTTACACTATATAAGTGCCTTTGTATTGCTAATAAATTAATTAAAGAACTGATAAGCATGTATACTTTTACACTATATAAGTGCCTTTGTATTGCTAATAAA
>NW_008240168.1:0-274 GCF_000691975.1 Corvus brachyrhynchos
ATATGGGATACACATCATAAGGTCACCCCAAGTATTGGAGTCTTTTTCACATATCAGCATGACTGCGGCTGATTACATGGCCTGACCTTTTTGCCTTCAGCTGTGGATGCCGTACCCTCCTACCCTCCCACGTGCCACTAAAAGCTCCTTGCGTGGAGCTCTCGTGAACCACCTATTCCAGCACCTGTGCTAAGCTGCCGCGCTTCTTCAGCACCACCGCACCTACCAGAAGGTAGCTGAATCGAGGGGCGGGAAAAAGAGGTCGCCAATGGAG
>NW_008240169.1:0-202 GCF_000691975.1 Corvus brachyrhynchos
AAGGAATAACAGTTCCTGGATAACTTAATTTTGCGTGCTGGATATAGGAACCTTGCTAGGCAGCAAGTTGGAAAAGTTCCGAGGACTGCGGTGGGGGGAGAAATTGCAGACCAGCCAATATGGCTGATAAAAGCAAGCTCTGTTTATTAGCAATCCAGAGGCACTTATATAGTATACCAGCTTGTTAACTCTTAAGTGGCTT
>NW_008240169.1:585-1133 GCF_000691975.1 Corvus brachyrhynchos
AAGCATTGGCATAGGCAAGGTAAGCACACTATTATTAATAATATTACTAGTCCTACAGTAATCAAATGCTACACAAATAAAACTAGCCATGATTTTAAATCTAGTAACTTTAACCATCTTTTTAAGATGAGACCATCTTCTTTCTGTAATTGGGTGGATAATTGATGTAACTCACTTATCTGCTTGTGAATTAAGACAAAGTGGTTAGAAAGATTTATACAGCACATACCTTAGAACTCTTCACAGCTGTGGCTGTGAGCTAATAGTAAAAAATCAATGGCTACTTAATTTTGTAATATTGTATGTCTAACACTAGTAACATTTACACTTAACTCACTAAGCATTTGCAAAGTTATGTTAAACTTATCCCTCTCCCAGCAAGCAAGTTTATGCAAAATAGCGTAAGCCCTGGCTGCTAAAGTACCAGGTAAAAACATAAATGCTAACTAAATTGACTGCTTTCACTTGATCTAAATGGGCAGACAGCTGATTGAAAATGCCTGCTAATGCCCTTGTTCCAAGACAGTCAAAAAACAATTTCTCACTCT
>NW_008240169.1:1352-1964 GCF_000691975.1 Corvus brachyrhynchos
CTGCCAGCCTCTCCCAAGGCTTCTCGGGACGGAGGTCTCAGAGTCCCAGCTGTTGAAATAGTGGCGTCACTTTCCTCAGGAGCTGCTGACTGCGCCTTCTTGCTTTGGGGTCCTGTAGTACGGCACCACTTGCTGGGCACCTCTCTGATTAGTGATGCAGGGATGACTTGTCCCTATTGTTGCAGGACATTCTGCAGCATTGCAGTCCGCGTTCATTCCCAGAGCAGGAACTGTGAAGGGGTTAATAACAACTGTGCAATGCTGATGCAATCATTTGGACACAGAACATCTGCTGTAAACTGCAAAATGCTTTGTGTAGATAAGTCAGCAAGCTTTTTGATTACTTCTTGTATCATTTGTTGGTGCTTCTCCCTCTTTTGGGGCTGAGCCCTGGCAGCCCTGGCTGGCTCTGGCTCTGCAGGCAACGAAACCGCAGAAGCTGCTTCGCAGCCGGACGTTACTTCGCTGTTCAGTGGAGGGGGGTTGCTCTCTGCCGCTTTTGGCTGGGCTTTAGGACCTCTGGGCTGCTCTGCCGCTTTCAGCCAGGCACCAGGACTGCCTGTGTCTCCTTGGCCCGCCTGCGCCCCGCCCCCTGGGTCGGGCGGCTCTGGT
>NW_008240169.1:2131-2971 GCF_000691975.1 Corvus brachyrhynchos
CTCTCTAAAGTCTCTATGGCGGCTGCGGACACTGTCTTTTCTGTTTTCATCTCTGCGAGAGTGCCAGTTACTGCCCTCCAGGTTACTTTGAGAGCTTTTGCTTCTTTAGCTTTCTTTTGAAACGATCTTGTATCAGCTAGTTCCTTTTAAAGGTGTACTTCTTTAACTCCCCGCTTTTCTAAAAAGCGTAAAAATAAATGAAGGGCCACCTCTGTTTCCATATCTGCGTCCTACCGCAATCTGCCTCTCACCGCAATATCTGCGTCCCACCACAATCTGCATCTAACCGCAATATCTGCGTCCCAACCGCAATCTGCATCCAACCACAATCTCTGCGTCTGACCGCAATCTGCGTCTAACTGCAATCTGCGTCTAACTCAATACCGCGTGTTACCACGCTGTCCCTGCTGTCAGGGTCGTGCAGCCTTTCAGGTTTAGCCCTTGTCAGCCAAACGGCGGACCCCGCTTTTCAGTCGGTCCAGGCTGGGATCAGACGACGGCCCGAAGCTGCTGACCGTACGCCCGCCGGCGCTGCTCCAGCGCCTCAGTTGGCCTCCCGCCGAGTCAAAAGAAACGAAGTGCCAGTCTGAGTCCGAGTTCGGGCGCTAAAAGTTGGAAAAGTTCCGAGGACTGTGGTGGGGGGAGAAATTGCAGACCACCCAATATGGTTGATAAAAGCAAGCTCTGTTTATTAGCAATCCAGAGGCACTTATATAGTATACCAGCTTGTTAACTTTTAAGTGGCTTAAACCTATCCAAGCGCATTTCTGCTTCTACCTAATTAGACTACATTAGCAAGCTTCTACGAGTTATGTTATCATTAAAAAATTCAGAGTTCAC
>NW_008240170.1:0-744 GCF_000691975.1 Corvus brachyrhynchos
AGTTATAATCGTTCTGCAATTGCGAACTACATGGCCCTTTTTCTGACGACAATAGCATATAAAGTTGCCACGCGATTGAGTTTCTCCTGTCCCCGTAACATTCTCTACAACTTCCCCAACCATCCCCACTTTTTTCAAAAAGGGAACAGCTGTGTTCAGCTGCACCTTCTTTTTACAGACTTCGAGGATGGATCCAACAGTTGCGGGGGGGATGCAAAGGGAGAGTGAGGATGACTTGTTTGCAAGCATCATTCATATTAACTTGGAGAAGTTTGAGTAGGAGCGCTTGTTGGAGGTCAGGATTAGGGACCTGGGAAAAGATAGCTTCACACAAACGGTTATAAAAGTGAATAATATTTTCATTTGGCAATTGCTTGATGGTGGTATAATGAGATGTAGGAGTTTGAGATGGTAGTAATGTCAAGGCCTTTTCAGCAGCACGTGTGATTTCAGTAAGAACTGGACGAGGGATAAGCATTGCTTGTTTTTGGGGATTTGCCATATTATTGTCACCAGATAAAAGGTCTAATGTGATATAATTGTTGTCAAAGTCCAGGTAATTGTCTGGAGTTTGCCACAAAATTTGCAATAAATCAGATAAAATTATTTTCCATTGTTGTTTCCACAACACAAAATCACCAGGTGTGAGAAGAGTTTGCATAATTGTAATTAAATCATGAGGTACAGGTAAGTGAGTTGCAAAAGTAACAGTTAAAAGGCTCTTAAAATAATTACTATGCATTC
>NW_008240171.1:0-703 GCF_000691975.1 Corvus brachyrhynchos
CACCTGGGGTCACACCTGGGGTCATTTGGGGCCATTTGGGGACACCTGAGGTCATTCGGGGTCAGGCAAGGACACAGCTGGGGTCACACCTGGGGTCACCTGGGGTCACCTGGGGTCATTTGGGGACACCTGGGGACACAGCTGGGGTCATTCGGGGTCATTTGGGGTCACCTGGGGTCACACCTGAGGTCACACCTGGGGTCACCCGGGTGTGCAAGGGTCACCTGGGGTCATTTGGGGTCATTTGGGGCCATTTGGGGACACTTGGGGTCATTTGGGGTCATTTAGGGTCATTTTGCACCTTTTGGGGCCATTTTGGGATCATTTCAGGCCATTTTGGGGCCATTTGGAGTCATTTGGGGCCATTTTGGAGCCATTTTGGGACATTTGGGGCCATTTTGGGCTAATTCGGGGATGTATTTGGACATTTGGGGCCATTTTTGAATATTTTAGGACATTTTGGGCCAATTCGGGGCCATTTTGGGACATTTTGGGCCATTTGGGGTCAGTTTGGAGCATTTGGGGTCACTTGGGGTCATTTGGGGACACCTGGGGTCATTTGGGGTCACCTGGGCTCCCCCAGGTGTGCAAGGGGCCACGGCGTGGGGGGAGGGACCCCAAAATCTTCGGGAAAACCCCCAAAAAATCCCAACCCCTGGGGATCCCCAAATCCCCCTGAAAATGACCCCAAAACCTTGGGAAA
>NW_008240172.1:0-238 GCF_000691975.1 Corvus brachyrhynchos
AAATTCCCCCAAAATTCCCCAAAATTCCTCAAAATCCCCAAAAATCCCCCAAAAATCCCCTAAAATTCCCAAAATTCCCAAAAACACCCTAAAAATCTACAAAAAAATCCCCCAAAAATCCCCCAAAATTCCCCAAAATTCTCCCCAAAAATCCTCCTAAAAATCCCCAAAATCCCCAAAAATCCCCCCAAAAGTCCTGCAAAATTCCCCAAAAATCCCCAAAATCCCCAAAAATCCC
>NW_008240173.1:0-44580 GCF_000691975.1 Corvus brachyrhynchos
ATATGGTTGCTTTGGTAATCATTAATTTGCAAAAAGACGGCACGCTGCATGATTCATAGCTTAATTTGTAGATAATATAAATGTTGGTGGGGAAAATGCTGAGAAAATAGGAGAAAGGAAACTTTAAGAGAACAGCTCTGCGGAAGCATTATTCAGTTAATTTCTAGCAATAAAAATAGGATTTTTCATAATGTTTTGCTTTTCCCTATTTTGTCCTCTTATTGCTATTTTCAGTTTGCCAATGGATGGACCTATGGTGAAACATTTTCTGAATCTGCAAAAGTGCAACCATTAATGAAACAATATAAGTTACTGTCTGAAAAGGTAAGGAATTTGTTCATGCTTGATCCAGGGTTGCTGAAACATCACTGAAAATATCACCTTGTGTTTACGTCATTTTAAGAAAAAAATATTTACACTATGTCAACTAAGGTGTGGTTGTTGCCTTCCTCAAAATCCTGAAAAGATATAGAAAAGTTTCATTGTATAATAAATAGGCCACTCAAACTTCTCCTCACATAGCTGAATCTACATGGCATAACTTATGGTGAAACTGAAGTGTGATACTGTCACTATAATTTTACAGTAACCATGAAGATGATTAGGCATCTAAAGACCTTGATATAAATGAAGCAATGCTGAAGGAACTGGGTTTGTTCAGTTTAAAGAATAGAAAGTTGCTGGAGATATGGTCTTGGTTTCCTGGTTCCTAAGCATTAGTTACAGAGAAGATGGATGTATTCTCTTCACAGGGGTGCACAGTGATAGGACAAGGGGCAATGGGTGTAAGGTTCTTTAGCAGAAATGCTTTCTGGAAATCCTTGTTATCTTGACAGCTTAAACATTGGAATAACTTGCCCAAAGAAGTGGTGAAATCACCTGCATATTGAAGGCATGACAGAACAAGACTTAGATAAACTGATCTTGATAGCCCAATTAGGTAGCTTATCTGACCTCAACAGAAGGTAGAGGCAGATGTCCAGAGTTCTCTTCCAACACAGACTTGTTTGTGGTTCTATGATTGTGGTTTTTTGGTTCATGTAGCAGATAAAACACTGTGTTACTCCTGATAATTACTGCTCCGCCTTTGACTTCATGTCTGAGAATGCTATTAACACAGTTATCACTGAGATCATCAGTTTCCTGCTGGGCCAGAATTCTTCTCCCCACCTCTGAAATGATAAATAAACTTTTTAATATCTTATATGATTTATTTGCATCATTTCAACAATGCTGGGCCATGATGGTTGAATTCAGTACATTTCTTTGCATCTCAGTATAAACAGGAAGAAGTCCAGTAGTTACTTTTTGCTCTGTACAGCTACATAATAAACAAGGTAATTATTGCATGCACATTCTTCTAGGAGAAAGAAATTTATCGATGGCCAATCAAAGAATCACTAAAAACTATGCTGGCATGGGGATGGCGAATTGAAAGAACACGGGAAGGAGATTCCATGGCACTGTATAATCGGACGCGTCGCATATCTCAAACCAGTCAAGTGAGCCACTTTGCTAAAAACTTTGTTTTATTCTCCATTAATAGTAACTGCCTTTTGAAAGTAAGCCTTTGAAATTTTAGGGCTCTATATGATCATATACATGCATATGAAAGTAATATCTCACATAGGAAGAAAAGCCTGGACTTTTTTAAAAAGTTCTTTATAAAAAACGTTATTTTTAAAGCAAGAGATACCTGTTACTGCATAACCCATAGAGGAAAGCCTATCAATGCTGCTTTTCTAGCCACACTTCTTGCATCAGTGGCTTGGCATCCAGGGAATCTCTGTCACTTTTTATCCTTCTTTGACCATTTGTGTCAATGTAATGATCAAACATGTGACAAATTTAGACAGTAAAAAGAAAGAATAAAAAAATGGTGATATTTTCTGGGTGGCGGGGAGGGACAGAAGGTAAAAGATAACTATTTGTAGATTCTAGTCTTAAATGCAGAAATAGGGTTGAAAAGCTAAATTCAAAATTTGAATTTTGCCTGAATTCACCTAAAACTAGATTGTGTGAGATTTTGCCTGCTGAGAAAAAAAAGTGTCTAGAAAATGCAGAGATTTAATCATAACTGTATCCTTATCCACAATAAATTCAAACCTTAAATGAGTTCGAGTGGAATTTGTATTTAAGTGAGAGGGATTTGTGTCTGATGGCCATCTGTCTTTGGGAACAAACTCTGTTGACCTTTGCCTAATTCTCACTGAAGTTTACCATCCCTGATTTATTTTCAGCTGGGCCACAAAGGATCCTTCTTCTCTCTGTAGATCTACAAATGACTTTTTTCTTAAGTTCCTTAATTACTTTCAGTATCTTGTTAATGTTAACTTCTTCATATTAAATTCTTGCATAACTCCACTGTTTTGCACATTTGTCATTCAGATCTCTGTAGATACAGCCCATGGTTACACTCCTCGAGCAATTGACATGAGCAATGTCACCCTCTCCAGAGACTTACATGTAAGTTAGAAGCACCTAAAATGCTTATGGTTTGTTTTACAATTTCATTTTTTCTGTTTTGCTTTCATTCTGGTGAGGGTTTTCTGGTCTTTTTCATTATTCTCTTTGATCCTCTGTGGCTTAAAATACATGGTATGTGTTGAAAACCTTCAAAATTTTCTTTAGTCCTGGATTGATTTTCCCAGTTCAGTTTGTGAACATTTGTCATTTTGAAGAGAATCCTGTTTAAAAGAGGTAGCAGCATCAATTTTTTCTGTTTTCCATTCATTTCTCTGTCATCTTTCCAAAACATATAGTCAAGGCTCTTTTTTTCTCTAAATGGAAGGAATCAGAATCAGAAACCATTAGGTAATGTGAATATTGAGAATGAAGGAATTGGAGGTGGCATTTTGACAGATGTGTTGGTAGATTGCTGTTATTTGGACCAACATGTTTTGATAATCTATGTTTCTGTCATTAGGTAGGATTTTTTTTCATGATGTTTGCTTGAGTATGGTGATAGGTTTTACAGTCTACTAATTTCCTGAGAGTATAATTGCAATGTAATGTATGCATATACTGAATTGTTTTAAATTAGTTAGTATGAGTGTTTGTACCAGTCTAGTGGTGGCAACATGGTGTTCAAAACTGACTACAATAGACTCTGGAAACACAGGGCTAACTTTGCCCATACTGAGCTTTGCCATAGTGCAAAAAACAAGCAGTGGTAGTAAATTAACTGGCTAACTGTGCAGTATATACTCTACTGTACCTCTAAACAAATTCTCACATTGGCTTTCCACTCCTTGATTTCCATCTTACAGTTTCCAGTTTTATAGTTCTAGCAGTTTTAGATTGCTGACTAGCTTAAAAAGAATTAACTGCCAGTAGATTGCTGATCATTCCAAAAAGTTCATAAAATTGTTTATTGAATAACTGCCTCTACCACTACATTCTTGTTTTAAACTGATGATAAAGATTCCTTACAATTATGACATTTAACATTTGTATAAACTCAGTATCGTTGAAAGACTTTGCAGACTTTATTTAATGCTCAGGAAACAACTCACCATGTGAACATCATCATAGTATTCTAATACAGTAAACAAAACCCAGATAAAATTAACCATCCTGTCACAAATCACATAGAAAGAGCACGGAAACTTCTGTCAGTCCCTTGCTTATTTTTTTATACTTTACCCTCTAATGCTTGTCATTACTTGTATTTCCATTGTAGCCCTTAGCTATAAGGCAGAGCTTGTTGCCTTTATGATTCATATGCCCTATGAAGAGAAGTCATCTTTGAAACCAGCATCTTTGAAACTAGCTTGTTATTTAAAAGCAAAACAAATTTAATTAAAATACACTTTCAGCTATTAATTGTCCTGATGCAGACATCGAGGAAATATCTGAACATGCTGGGTATTAACGAAATCTGAGTTTTAAAAACTAGCTGTGTAATTTTGAACAATTTAGAAAATGTTTAATATCATTCAAGTTGGAGTTCAGGGTTAGCTAGCAAGAATCACGACCATGTCCAAAACTGTAAGTCTGCAAAATACTCCTTATTTTGGTCTTGAGTCACCTGGTCACATTTTAGCTCCATGAACAGCTAGGTCTTGATCTAAAAACATCTTCATAGCACCCTGCTTTGCCAGGTGCTATGAAAACACAGACTACTCTGCCTCCTTCTAAGGTCCTATTTGGGATTGTCAAAATACCAGGATCAGAGTGTGCATGACAGAAGGCATCCAGCATACAGAACAGAAGAGATATCTGTCATAACGTATTCACTGGAAAAAAGTTTGTGATACAAATTGTCTAATGGAAAAATAAGATGTGGCTGAGAAGTTCCTGAATTCGTGAGTATTCTCACAAATAAAGAAATTGATATTGAGAAATACTCATCACTCATAGTCCTTACTGAAGATGAGAAGGTTTCTCTAGGTTCATGGAAGCAAAGTAAAGTGAAATCTGCAGAAAATTCCACCACTCTGTACAATTGGAGAGTATACAACCAGGAGGACAGTAGGTGTGGGTTTGAAAGGTTGTTTCATGTTGAAATACTTCCTACTAGGAGGCACTTGTTGCTTTTGCTTGGTTCAGGGTCTAGCTTCTAGTTTACTGGTTTGAAGGAGTTTGTTTTATAGGAAGAATATATAGACTTATTAATGCTCTAAAGTGGCTGGTGCTTTTAACAGTGTGGTCACACGAATGAGCAATATCATAGACATAGACATAACATAGAAGAAGCTCTATCTATGGGTTCATAGTTAATCTGCCACAGCCAGCAGTAACAATGTTGATTCAGTCTTCTGGCTTGCTGTTCTTTTTTTCCCTTGACAGTGTCTTCAGAGGGTTCTTGTTGACCTTGTTTTGAGAATGAAGTCCCCCATGTCACACCCCAGTACTATTTCCAGACTATTCTTCTCTTTGTCGTTCCTTGTTTTTTGTATTAGGAGTTTCTTCAGCGCCAGGTTCCTGACTCTTATACCTATGCCAATTCTACCCAAATTCTATATAATATTTTTTCAATAAAAACTTGTTTCCGGTGAACCATTACAGTGTAATTGTATTAAACTTCCTAGAGAACAAGACTTGTATATAATACCAACCAGAAACTTGTACTTCCTGACAGTTAATCATTTCAACCCATGTCACTAAGCTCTCCATTTTCCTAAGGCTATGGCTGAGATGATGGCTGAAAACTACCATAACATATGGGCAAAGAAAAAGAAAATGGAGCTTGAAGCAAAAGGTAATGTTAACTATAGGTATTTACATTATTTTATGTTCTCTGTGACTACCTTAGGTTATGCATTCGAGAAGACATTAAAAAGAAGAAAAAGGAACAGCAAATTTTAATTGATGAAGAAGAAACAGCAAAGCATCTATTCTTGATTGTGATTTTTAGTGCCTGAAAGTTGTTATAGTACCAAGTGTAACTGCTCTTGTTTAAGTAGTTTACCAGTTCAGATATATCAAGGGAAGGAAACGCAAAGGTTGTAAATAAATTTAAGCCACATTAATCCATTTTCCTTGTAGCATTAATCTTTCAGACTATTACCCAATGGACTATGATTTCATTTGTGTAGCTTCTTTTATTGCAGGTAGATCTAAAGGTGTTTACTAAGTACTGCGCATATCATGTGTTGAATTGACAAGTGGACCAACCTAGAGCAGATACTTGAATTCCATATAAAAATTGCTTGTGCTTCATGATTTCTGCTTACCTAAATGAAAAGCTTTTTCATGTCTTGTGTATCTTACTGTTTTTCCTCTGTGTTAAAATAATTCTTTATTTGTGTTAAAGCTGATTTTTTTTTAGATAACACTATATTTGCACATGATTGAAGCTAGGGTTTTACCTTATCTGAAGGTGTCTAGTTGTATACTGTATGCACCAAACTTGTTTGTTTTTTCTTTCTTGTTTTCTCTACAGTGCTTCAGTTTTTAAAAGTTGTAAAATTCCAGAAAAGGTATAGCAGTTAAGGTTTTATAAAAAAGTAAAGTTCTGTCTGGAAGTGCCTTTGACAAGTGCCATGCCTTTAATTATATTTCCCCTTAATATAGTTTTTATTTTATTCCTTTTCTCTGAAACCTTCTTCAGAATAAGTAGCCTCAGGATGGGAAGTTTGGGAAGTCATAGGCTACAGAAAGATGAGATATTTTAATGGATATACTGCATTTCACAGCTTTGAAAGCAGAATTTTGCCTGTGATAAGCACTTCAATGAGAATAATGTGTAGTATTTGTTGTGGTGTGCAGTATGAGAAGGCTGGAGGTGGCTATAAGTGATTGAAGGAGAGGCTTCTGATGAAGAGTTTTTGTGAGTGAAAAGTAGATGAATTTGTCGGCTGAGCAAAACTTGGCCTTCAAAAGCCGCGTGAGGGTTTTTCTCCAGTATATTCATATGCCAGTTTTGAAATATTTTTTTACCCATGTGTAAAGGACAGAAGAATAATGTGAACTCACATGCATTTTGCATATCTGTCTTCAGCTGTTAGGTGGTACAATTAAATCATGTTGGTGATAAGAGAGTAAAATCTAATCATCCCAGTGTTAAAGACTGTACTTCCTAAGACAAATCCAGACTAAACAAAAAACCTAACCCACCATCAGACTTGCCCACTAGGTTATCATTTTGCCTGTACTTGGATTCAAGCAGAATTAATGGAAAATTTCAGAATATGTAGCTTAAAAAAAATTATCCAGTGATATGTCTCCAATATTTTCCAGAGGGAATTTGTTCCTTTTTAAAAATATTACTATTTTTAGAGACTTTCTTTAGTGTTTTTTCATAGATAAATCTGATCATGACCTTTACAGTTTCCTGGGGTTTCAGAGCAATTGTCATAGGAATTTATTGTGTTATGTTAGGCAATGGTGATCTTAGAAGTTGAACTCCTAAGAATGCTGCTTTTTATGCAGATATTTATATTAACAATAGCAGCTTTACTTTCCTTCCAAATTAAATATCTACATTCAGTAGATATCAATACCTCAGATTTTTGTAAGCAATACAATGAAGTTTATTCTGTTTACCTCTGGTTTTGCAGCATTCTTTTGATCCTGCTGGACCATTGTGTGAACCATGTTTCAATGACGTATTCAAATTTTCTGTCTTTAATTTATTAATATAAAGTAGAACTGTATAAATTTAATATATTTTTAGATATGTGTATATCTTGCTAAACTTGATGAACCCTGTCATTAGAATGTTTAAAAGCAGGACTTGGTGTATGTCTGTACATTTGTTTATATCTTTGTTTTCTTAGGAGAAGATGTGTTATTTATTGAAATATATTCAGTTTCATTAAATGAAGTTGTAGGTATAATACGTTTGTAACAGTTAAGCATTTTTTTCTTAAGAGTTTTTGCAATAGGTTCAGCATATTTATCTGGTACTTGTAGCAAATATGTTAAAATTTGGTGTAACCATGTCCAAAGTTTCTATCTGAATACTTTTTAAGGTTTGTGTAAAGAACTGACAAGTGTATTGTTATTTCTGACTAGAAGTTACTGTAATGTGCTGTGTATTATTGTGATAGTACTTTTACCTACTGGGACTTACCATGTCAACAGATAGCTCTTTAATTTTTAATTCTCTTGATGCTCCATAGTAGGAGGAGGCAACCATCCCCTTCTTGTTCCTTATGATACACTCACAGCCAAAGAAAAAGCCAAGGATAGAGAAAAAGCACAGGATATTCTGAAATTTCTACAGATTAATGGATATGTTGTTTCCAGGTAATTCTCTGTTCAGTATTAATGTCACAGAAGGTTTCTGATAGTCCTCAGTGGTCTGTTTTGTTTTGTGGTTTGGTTGATTGTGGTGGGGTTTTTTGGTTTTTGTTGTTGTTTGTTTGTTGGGGTTCCTTCTATCAAAACAAAACTCTATGATCATTTTTATGTTTCAGTACCTGAATAAGGATGAGCTCCTTCATATAAAACATTGTAAGGAAGAGATGTATTACAGAGTTAGTGGCAGGGTTTTTGGAAGACATGAACAGAGTTCTCTGGAATCTCTACATGTTTTCTCCCTCCCTTCTCAACATTGTAGTCTGCTTTTTCTTTCTGGTGTGTCTCCATGTGTCCAACTGTTAGTGAACTTATTAGTTTTCTACAAATGACAGAATTATTAAGTCTTAGTTACAGGTTCATGGACATCTTCAAGGACATGTTCCTTTCTAAAGGAATTTCTAGACAATTGGTTGGATAAGACAGTTTTATTTCTAAAACACACAACTCATTTATTTCAATTGAGTTCATTTACAGCATTATTAAAATATTTCAGAAATGAAAAGTGATATTTTAAAATAACTTTTTAAGCAATCCACAGTGTAAGTGTAATAATAGTGAATAGTCTGCAGAATAACATGCATAATTCATTTTAATATGGTGTATTTACCTCCTAAATGTAGCATGAATAAAATTTTAGTTAATTTGGAGGCTTTTCTGCCTCATCAGCATGACTTAGGAAATCAGAATCACTAGAAAAGGCTGAAAGCGTATCTGCACCTTGCATGCCTTGAACATTAGTAAGTGAATGAAACAGTCACTGAGATCAATTTAAGTAATCATTGTGAATTAATTAGCCCAGCACATCTACTTAAAATCTGCCTACTTCCATTCTTTTCTATCACATGTGAATTCCAGCCTGTTTCTAGAGTCCGCAGTTAATAATTTTGGTAAAATCT
Source organism: Corvus brachyrhynchos (assembly GCF_000691975.1). NCBI lineage: Eukaryota > Metazoa > Chordata > Aves > Passeriformes > Corvidae > Corvus > Corvus brachyrhynchos. The sequence goes on from NW_008240173.1 coordinate 8,646, forward strand.
TTCAGGGTAGCTGTAATAATTCAGTTTACTTCCCGTCAATGCAGTAGGATGTACAAAGAAGGATGTCAGACAGCAAAGGCTTCTTTCCTTATTCTCTGTCAAAATTATCAGCTGTATTCAGGATTGCATATTCCTTTTCCACTAACCCTTTTATTCCTGTTAAACACAAGTGAAAAGTGGCTTTTGGGGTTTTTTTGGGAGTGGAAGGCTAAGAGGGATAATAAGATGAGCATTAACTTGGACACACCCATTGTCTAGTAGCCAGTTCCTGTTACATCTGCATCCTCCCCTGCTGGTTAAACACAGGCCTTTCCATGAAGTTAAACTCAATGTACTTGCTGCAGCTTTGACAACTGCCTTGTCTAAACAAAAAAGGACGTGATGCATGGTTTTGGTCTGCTCACCACTGTACTTTCTGCCATGTATGCCTTGCTCACATATCTTTACAGTCTTTAGACAGTGACCATTCAGATCTCTGCACCTCCATGCAAACTGGGTTTAGGGAAGATAGAAACACTTGGCCCCTGCCAAGCATGTGGCAATCAGGCACACTCCAGCTGCTGGTGCAGAAGCCCTCACTCATCTTACTGACACTGCTCCTTCGCATTAGCTGGAATTTTTTTAGAACACAGCATTCCCACCCCAGTGGCAGGCAACTGGGACTTCCTGGAGTTGCTGGAGTTGCAGACACTGCTTTATGCCCTTGACTGTCTGACTGCAATGGCCACTACCAAATGCACTTATGGCAGTCCCCTGCTGAAGCTGCCACTCTGGGCTCAAGGTCTGGGCCCAGAGAGGTGTTCCCCAAAGCTGTGGTGTCTCCCAACTACTGATGCTTGAGACCTTCATTCACCCCATTTGTCACATACCTGGGTGCACCTATACTCCAAGCCTGACTCCAGTTCCTGGCCTAATATCCACTCATGCTGGTCCTGCCAGTATCTGCCATTTACTCCTGACAGCACATGGAATAATGAGTGACATTGCACAGAGATACAGGTATGAAAGCATTTAATAAGAATATAGGACAAACTCTAGTGATGAGATACAGGACTCAGTCAGTGAACTGATTTGACAGGCCACAGTTTACATGTGACCAGTTATTTTGAAATCTGTTTTTGTCTCTTCTTCACTTTGCTCTTTCTTGATCCTTCCCCACTGTATATTCTGTCATTGCTTTGTGTACTGAGCATTGGTTTGTGTACAAGTAATCCAAATCCTCATGTCCCTTCCTCTTAGGAATTACAAAGTTCAGGTGGCCCTCTCCAAAGCTGTCCCTGAAGTTTCTTAATAGTCCCTTAATTAGTAAACTTGAGACTTTTGTTCTCCAGTGTTGTCTCCTTCATCTTTTTTCTACCAGATTTGTGTCTCTAGGTTTTCTGGTTTGTGGTTTTTCTTTTATTACCCACTTCTGCATTGAGGAGGTCCTTGATCAGATAGCCTTAATGTAGCAGACATTATTATACCATTATTTGTATTGACAGCTGAGAAAGCTGTTTTATTTCCAGAATCTCTTTTTCTGAATCTGAACCCTACCATCATCAATATTTTAATTTAAATCATAAATGTGCAGTACACAGGCAGTTCTATTCTGTATATATGCAGTAGGTATACTTTTTAAACTTGCAACCTAGCTGAGTACTAATATAACTTGGTGCATGAGTCAGGGGGAGATGAGGTGTGACTGATTCCCTTTCTGTTTAAGAATAGCTTTTTCATGTGCCATCAATTAAGTCGTCATCCTGCATAAACAAGGCTTATGCCAGTGCCAGCTTGTTGCTAGGGATGTCAGCCCATGACATGGATTCACGCTTTGGAGATTCATTCTTGTGGAAAGAAGATGGGCTTTTTTTATATCAGACTAGTAACTAAGATGGATAGAACATGCTGGAAAAGTGATTCCATCATTTTGTTTTGGTTTTCCTCTGATTTTTCACAAATGCTACATAGCTATTCTGAACTTTTCTGTTAGCATGCAAACTTTTCAGGAAAAGTCATAGTGATGGATATTAGATTTACTTCTAGCTTGATTGTTTAAATTAAAATATTTTTCCAGCTTCAAAACTCCCTCACACAAGAATTAGTCCCTGGAGGGAAATGTAAGATAGTAATGCCTTACAAGTAATGGAAAGAAATTATAATAATAGTGGATTATTCTGCTTGAGTGCAATTTTTTTTCTAACCTTCTAGTTGGGAAATCTAGTTGTGTCTTAACAAATTGCTCAAAACCTAAGTAAGTGTAAGAGTACTGTCTACATGAAACACACAAAAAATTTTCTTATATTAACAAGCACATAATCATTACTAGAGAAAATTGTGTCAGACTACATGGAGAGGTAAAATGGCTTTGAGTCCTTCTGCATGTGTAAAAATTTACTCATTTCTTTTTACAGAGGACTTAAGGACCTGGAATTAGACACGCCTTCCATTGAGAAACGCTTTGCCTACAGTTTCCTTCAGCAGCTTATAAGATATGTGGATGAAGCCCATCAGTACATTTTGGAGTTTGGTATAGTAGCCCTTGCACATTTTTCAAAACAATTACTACCTAAGATGACTGATGTTATAAAAATGACCAGAAAACCTTTTAAATATTGGTACATTTCTGGACTAGTTTTCCCCTTAATCTTCTGTAGTAGATGAAGATCATGAATTTTGGAGTTACGCAATTGCCATTCATTCCAGTTTTTCATATTCATGCATCAGATTAAGAATTTACAGCCAAAATTTATGACTTTCATTCTTTGAAAAAGCAAACTAGCTGCCCCCTTGCATTTATGCATAAAATTACAATCTCTCACATGTGCACCTTAATAGTTGCTATTCACATGTAATCCCTTTTTCAGAGAGCAAATGAAACTGTCATTTGTACCATTCTGAAATTTTCTCTGGAAAAAGGGAGTAGAGAAATATCTTCAACAAACTCCCACAATGGGAATGTTCTTTCACAAATACCTGGCACATGTTTTGTCAACAGTGCTACGAAGGATTTAACTTTATCTGCTTTTGGTGAAGGTAAAAAAATACAAAGTTTGGTGACCCAAGTCAGCTTGGCAGTAAAAGCCAAAAAAACTGGCCAGGTGCAGCTTTTGTTGTGACCATAGGAGTTGCAATGACACGTAACATATACTGTGCCTCTTAGTCATATATGCTGTAAATGACAGTAACAGGAACATCAGGGAAATTGAATAAATCAATGCTCTTCTAAAAACCAATACAGTTTTAATGTGGAAATTTGTAAATTTTTTGAGCTATTCTATGCCGTGGTTACTTACAGTAACAAAAGTCTGGTCTTAATAACCCATCAGGTTACTTCTGCTGCTAATGCTTGGTTACCATGGCTTCATCATTCTTAATTACATAAATTTGGAATAACTGCAAGAATGATAATGATTAAATACTGAAACACTAGAAACATTGGTGGAACAAATACCATTCAAGTCCCTCAATAGATTAATGGAAAGAAGAAAATAAATAAATGATCATTTGGAAGCTGTATCAGATTTTATTTTGACAGAGATTTTGTTTTTTATAGTAAGGGAAGAGTGAAGCAATTTAAATTTCAGTTGGATAGATCTAACCATTAATTTTGTTCTTTAGTACAAAGTTCACAAATGAGGAATGAAAATTCATTAATTTGTGTTTCTCCTGGGAACAACTGGAGAAAGGTGCTAGAAGCTGAGTTCAGGCTTCCAAATGGTCACCTGTAACAGGAAAAGATAAACGTAGCACCAGATCTTTGTCTCACAAAAGCATCCATTTCTCTTTGGACTACAAGATGCCTTCACTTTTATGAAGATTTGGGCAGTTATTCTTTATGCATTTTATTTGCTGTTACTTTTCCTCTAACGAGGTTGTCATAAAATGCTACTTTAACTAGTGCATATACTGTTTGAGGTACCTTAAATCTACATCTGAAGATGACCAGTATTATTTGTGTACAGCGTACACTTCCTAAGAAAAATGCAGAGTAGACTGTAATTAGGATTTATCACAGGGAGCTAATTTTCTTCTCTCTGCAGATGGTGGCAGCAGAGGCAAAGGAGAGCAATTCCCATATGAACAAGAAATCAAGTTTTTTGCCAAAGTACGGTATATTTTTGCTTATTCTTTGTCAACATAGTGAGTAACAGAAGTGAGAATGTATTTTTTAGTGACTGTTATTGTTGTAGTGCTGTTTTTCTGTGTTTAATTAATTCTTTTATTAATTAAAACCAGCAGTAATAAAAATAGCTTGAAAGCAATGTAGGATGAAGTATAGATGTGGGAAGATTACAGGACTATAGTGTTTATTCTCATTATTTCCTGCTCCATGTTATGCAACTATTCATATGATGTTATTCGTAAGCTCCCTACATTTTCTGTTTTCTGGCTTAGCCTAATTTTGAAGATTTTTCTCTTTTACAATCTTCAGGCAGGTTTATGTGAGAAATAGTTATTGGAATGAAGATGGCTGTGTGCCTGTCAGTGTCATGGTAGTTATTTCTCTCATTTTAAAACCATGCTGTTGTCTCCATCACGGAGTCACACAGTGGCTGAGGTTGGAAGGGTCCTTTGCGTAGCAGTGTCAGAGAACCATGTCCAGACATCTTTTGAGTATCTCCAAGGATAGGGACTCCACAATCTCTCTGGGCAGCCTGTGCCAGTGCTCAGTCCCCCTGACAGTAAAAAAAAGTGCTTCCTGATGGTGTGAGAGAACCTACCATGTTTCAGTCAGTTGACTCTGGTCTTGTCACAGTGGGAAAGAGCTTGGGTCCATCTTCTTTACCCCCTCCCTTCGGATATTTATACACATTGATGAGATCCTCCCTGAGCCTTCTTTTCTCCAGGTTAGGGTCCCAGCTTCCTCAGTCTCTCGTAATGTAAAAGATCCTCTTGTTCCTTAATCATCTTTGTGACCCTTTGCTGGACTCTCAATGTTTCTCTTGTACTGGGGAGCTCATAACCAGACACAGCACCAGAACCTAGATACAGCACTTCAGATGTGGTCTCACCAGTGTTGAGTAGAGAGAAAGAACCCCTTCCCTGGACCTGCTGACAAGCACTCTGTCCAATTCAATCCAGGTTGCTGTTGGCTGCTTTTGCAGTAAGATTGCCTTGTTGGCTCATGGTCTGTTTGCTGTCCACTGAAGATCCCCAGGTCCTTCTTTGCAAAACTGCTTTTCAGCTGATTAGCCTTCAGTGTGTGCTGGTAACTGGACTTATTCCTCCTCAAGTGCAGGACTTTGCACTTCCCTTTCCCTCTGACAGTCATGAGATTCAGCACAATTCTCCTTTTTCTGTCATGATTTTGCACATGATAAACCAAGAAAATCTGCTTATTCCTTTCACATGTGAAAGTTTGTATGATATTTGCATATTCAAAAATGCCTTTTGAATTCATCAGTGAATAAGAAAAGGCAACTGTCTGCAGCATTTTCTAATCCTGGTATCCTTGCAGTAAGTTGTAATTTCAATGCCTTAGACTACTTCCATGTGGTATTATTTGTGAAGCTGATTGGCTCAGAAGTTAGCATTCCACTTTCTTGTGCTCCAAAAAGGAAGTAGTTTCATATTTTCTTTCTGGCTGTTTATTTTGGATCTCCTCCTGGCTGACGCCTGCAGTGGGCACTGAGTAATAATCACCACAGGAAGTAAACAGGAAAATTTCTGTGGACAAGCCCTTAGTAAGTGAAGTTGTTTAGGGAGTTTTATTTGAAAAATCTTGAACTAAGTGCTTTTAGGGTGCTGACAGTTGTAGGTGATTTTTTTAAAACCTACATTAAAAGGAACAAAGCGTAATAGTTGTGTTTGGTTATGTGGATGGTAAAAATCTTAAATTGCAAGATAAAATTAAATTATATCTTCTGCATTGTACTCCTCCTATAAAAAACCACAGATAAGTCCCAGTGCTAATGTAAATTTTTTTTCTGCTGCCTTTCTTGATAACATATTAAGTGCCTTGAATACTAAATAAATTCAGAGGAATAGCTATTAAAGGAAAAACCCAAACAGGTTTTAAAACAGAAAACCTGTTTGAAATCTTCTGTCTTTTTTAGTTGTGACTTACAAAGCATAATACAGAACAGAGTAAAGAAGGTCCTGAGATAACCACTCTTTCTGATATAATTTCAGGTTGTGCTCCCTTTGATTGATCAGTATTTTAAAAATCATCGCCTGTATTTCTTATCTTCAGCAAGTAGGCCTCTCACAAGTGGAGGCCATGCCTCTAATAAAGAGAAAGAAATGGTGACAAGGTAAAGCTTAAAATAATATTAATGTCTATGCATATGTGTGTTTGTCTTTAAAGAGCAACAGTTGATTGTGGGAGAGTAAGAAGTGGGAGGCGCGGAAATATTTTAATGTACACACAAATGAATAATTTTTCACTTTCTTTCCCTGTTAGGAAAATTCATTGTATAAAATGGAGAGGAGTACAGAGCTATTATTATATGCTGTTTGAAAAGGATTATTTTAGCATGCAGGGAACTTCAGTTAATCCTTATATCCAACCGTGGAGCACTTGCATAGTCTGTGGCACAGACTATAAACAATTATGTAACAGTTTTCATTGTTAGAAAAAGGTATATACAGAAATCATTATTCCTGCAAAATTTTGTTAGATTTAAAAGCCAAACTTTCATATCATTAAATCAATAAATATCATTATTAATGTCCATCACAAAAATTAAAAATAAGGGAGTTGCATTCTTTCTTTAGTTTCATAAATAGTAATAAGAATAGTAGAGTCACAGAAATACTGACTTAATTCTTTCCCTGAAGTTACACTTTTTTTAAGACCATCTCTCTAAGATGTTTTCAGTTCTGATTGAATTGAAATCCACATTTCCCATTTAGTGAGGGGGATTACAAGCTTCACACAGGACCTCTTGAATACCTGTAATGTGGGCATGTATGATGGTTGCCTTCTTGGCTGTTCTTGGGCATGAACCATGCGATATTGAATTGCTGTATTTTGAGGCTGACAGCATCAAAAATACTGGTGGTCATACAGACATTCAGGGCTTGCAAGGTTGTGTGAATACTGCGTGAAATTTCTAGCACAATATTAAGCACAAGTAAGTAATGGTTGTCTTGACTTTGTGTCGTCTCATGGACTAATCTGATCTGGCAGCTTATCTGAGTGGTGTTCTTCAAGGGATATAAAAACTATCAAAATGTATCAAAATGCGTGCATATAAATAGTTTTCCAGTCTTATGAGCTGCTATTTTTCTGTCTGCAATGTCCTAGGTAACAGTATTTTTACAGTTGTTAAATCATGCCAATAAATTCCCTACTTCTGGAATATGTCAAATATATCAGCATATCTACTGCATAGAGATTCAGGATTTATGCACATATGCTCTATAGCTGTGTAAGATTCCCGAACATATAGTCCTGCAAAAAGATCAGAGCTGCTGCCATACTTGATTGGGTTATGTGCCATCCAGGTGTGTTAGCCAAGGAGAAGAAAACAGATACAAGGAAATCTTGGATGAGTAACAGCTAATCCTATTGAGTGCACCTCCTACACAGAATTTGCTTCAAGCGAAGGGCAGTTCCTGGCTGCTTTCCTTATCCAGTGAAGATAAACTTGCATTCATTAAGCTATGGAAGAGTATAGTTTTGGATATTGATAATGCAGTGAAAGTCTTAGCATATGCAACAACCATTCCATATTCAGAAAATACAGTAAATCCAGATCTGTTTTGCTAAAAAATATGGGTCAGGCTTCTTCCTGAAATGTAGTGGCATTATATTCTGTTGTATTTGTAACCAACCTCTTCGTGATTGGGTTTTTTGAATTTCTCATCCAGTAGACCATGTTACAAGTTCTTGTACTACTGTAGTTGTATGAAATTGGCTCTGAACAATCGAAGTATTGGCAATTTGGACTTATTCATTTAAGCTCAGCTAAATATGCTGTAGATAATAGTTTCAGTCTCACTTTGTGAAAACATAGCATCTACTGCATGGTACAGTCAGTTGAGTAATATTTGTATGTCAGAACATACGATAGATTGATGAGCTATTTATATCTTTTCCAGAATGGACGAAAAAATCTATATGATGCTAACATGCTTCTCTACAGCTTTGCCTGTTGGACTTGGTGAACCAAGGTCCTCATAAAACATTATATAGTTTATGTCTGCATCATGGAATTAAAAGTGAACAGAGATCCCTGAACATGCACCAAGCAGACTCATTTCTAAAACAGAGCAGTTGCTGTTTCTAGAGTGGATCACTGTGCACTGGCTAATTAGCTGGATTCAATACCACATTAACCTGGCTGTTGTGATTCTGGACATAAATGCTTCCATTTGACACCATGCTCTTGTCTGTAAATGGAACAACATGTTCAGATCTCATCCATAGGCTTTGCAGACATGCTTATTGTATCTTTTGCTTTTAAATCAGAGGCTAATAAATAGCTAGTGTGCCTATTACTTAAGTAGCTTAATAAAATGACATGATATTGTTCATGTCATTTATAGCAGATGAAGGGGTTTGCAGCATAAAATAATAACACCAAAATGGACATTCGTGATGAATATTCTCACACTAAACCAGATTATGAAGACAGATTTAATTCCTCCTTAATCTGGAGCCCAGGTCAATTTGGGTAGGGCAGTTTGCTCCTGCTTCTATGAATTAGCACAAAATTTCACTCTTCTTTGTTCTCAATGGAGTGCTGTTCATCAGCACAGGAAGTAGTTCAAACATGTGAAACAAAATCATTGATTATATTGTTTTAAACCATGTAAGAGGGAATATTTAAAAAAAGAAAACTTATTTGAAAAGAAGTTCTTGCTGTGTTCAAGTTTACAAGATCCTAATTGAGCAAGTTAAACATTTGCCATCACATACCTCAATTAATCTGATTCCCTTAACTCTTGTTCTCAAATTGTCAGTGGTATCCTGTATAGCACAATGACCACATTTTACTTTTTAAAGCTTTGATGGTTATTTCCTTGTGGGTTATTGTATAGAATGCTTTTATATTAATTAGCTTTGCTTTTAATTTTTTTTTTGTTTGTTTTTTTAATTATAATATGTGCTTATTTAACCATGTTTGTTAAGGATATGCACTTGAAAATTCTTTCTTTAGTATTCTGTCCCACATTCTGCTCAGACAATTGATTCTTTCTGCGTGACATCATGTTGCTTTTCCTGCTCATATATCAGCTGTTATTTTTTCTTTCTTGTCTCCCCCCCTCCCCCCCTTATTTTTTTCCTTTTCCCTTCTCTTCTCTTTTATTTTTCTTTTGTCTTCAGCCTGTTCTGCAAACTTGGAGTTCTTGTCAGGCATAGGATTTCACTGTTTGGTAAGGAGACCCTTGAAAAATACTAGCATGGCCATCACTTGGTTTTCTTTGCCGTTTTTGCATTGTGTTAAGTGCTGCTTTGTTGCATGCTGCATGGCTGAAATGCATGGTCTACACAGACCACTTATTGTTTAGATTGGTAGATCACAGAATTTATTAGATAGAACAAAAAGCTTTTGTAGTTTTCAGTTTGGGGGAGGGTGTTGTTTAGTTTTCTGTGTGTCTTAACTAATATTTGGGTTTCATTATCCTATCAAAGAATTTGTTGAGTAAATTAAAATTACTGATTTGTAACGTTATTCTAAATCATTTGGGAAAAACATTTGACAGTCAGAACTGCACATTTCTATTGGAAAGTCATCAAGGAAAATTAGAAGTGGGCTGAAATGCTTAGTTATGTTCTGTGGAATTCTTGAATATTCCCAGATGTGCTTGACTCCACATACGCATGTATACTCTCTTTCTGGTATTATGTGACCTTGACAGGAGCTTGGTGTTTGTCTTATGCCATGTGAAAATCACTGAATTGAAGTCAATTTGAAGACTGTATCAAGTGTATACGTTGTATGCAATGTGCGGCACAGTCATTTACTTTGCAGTTCTTTCTTATGCCGTGGTGCTAGGAGAGTTGGAATAGTACATCCTATGCATACATAGCTTCTATGATGGATGCAGTGCAAACTTCAGCATCCATGAACATACCTAATTGGGTAATTACGTAGTGAATTAGATTATGACAACATGCATCTAACTCAATTCCCACGTATTTCGTTCAATTTGAAGGGAAGGAACTCGCTGCAGCAGTGTGATGTTTAGAAAGCTTACAGACCATTATGAAAACCATTAAACTGAGAAGAATGATCAGAAGGTGTTTTAGGATAATCACTTTTAAATATTTTGGAAGGAGCTGAGTGGATTTGCCTCTAAAGCCAAAAGATCATAGGAGGAATGGAGTTATTTCTGCAGCTGTGTGGCATTGTTGCAGCTTTTTCTGAAGGGTGGAATATGTCACAAATGTACATATTAGCTCTGAATTTTACCCTAGGTTGTTTCTTCAAAGAATGAACTAGCTCAGGTATACTATTAAAATTTGCAAATCTTTTTTGTTATTTGTGCATTTGGTTTTCAGACTTTTTTTTTTTCCCTAAAATGAGTCATGGTTGAAATTGAAAACCAAAGTCAACATAACTTTCTTCAATACTAAAGAAAAGTTCTTTTCTATTCCACATCTCAGCTTGTTTATTTCCTGTTGCTTTGCTGGGTTCAAGTGCTAGGAGTTAAGTCAGATAGGATCAGCTAATTATTTGTGATGGCTATAGTTTGTTTTTTAACTCTTTTCCTAGAAGACAGCAGTAACTAAAAGGAGTACAAAATCTTTATGTCAACACAGTAGTTTTTGCGTGAATTATGACAAGGTCATCATGAGACTATGGAGCATGATTGGGTTGTTTACTGTGGACCTAATAACTCAAGTCAAAGTCACCTTAAAGTTTGTTTGCCCTTGCAAGTGAATTGCATGATGTGAGAAAGTCTGATCAAGACAGTTTCACTTATTCCAGCAAAGACTGTGTAGAAGAGGAGAAAATGCTCATAACTGAGCACAGCTGGGGCCTAGAAAGTTATTTGTGCATTTTGAAGGCATCTTCTGTGAGTGAAAGTTGCTCAATAATAACTTTGATGGATAGTGCGGAGTTTGCTATAACAAATAGCACAATTCTATATGGTTTTGTCGTATAGGTATTTTATATTACTGTGAATTTGAATGGTACTTCTGAATATACAGTGTCATTTATGAAAATCATTAGTGAAAGTCATGTAGCTTAATATGTATATAGGAGTTTGATAAAATGGGAAATTAAGTCTGCACGTCTTATAGAGTGAACTTGAATAGTTAATCACATTTGATATCTGAGTGTCATTGAGATTATGGAATTGTAATTCAGCATGGAATCATTATTTTTTTACAATGTGAAAGTAGATTTTGACCACAATAATTTATTGTTTGAGAGCTGGACCTGTACATCAGGAAGACTGTATTGATTTATTTTCATTAGTATTACTGGGCAGAAATTGAAAGATTTTAGTGAATAATTTTGGTGCACTGAGCATATTAATCTATATTTTCTCAAATTTAAAAACCAAATTTGTATAAGTAGTTTGATTCAATTTTTATGCTGTTTAAATTTCTAGTAAGCCATTAGATTCTGGAGCAGGTTGCTGAGAATTTGTGGCTGCCCCATCCCTGGAAGTGTTCAGGCCAGGCTGGATGGGGCTTTGAGCAAGCCTGGTCTAGTGGAATGTGTCCTTGCCCACAGCAGGAGGTTGGACCTTGATGATCTGTAAGGTCTCTTCCAACCCAAGCCATTCCATGATTCTGTGATGGTCTAATCCACAGTCTGGTGTGCTTTGAGTACTTCCCTCCATACCTGCTGTTAGCACAGTTCTGTGATCTTTTAGTCAGCACTGGCATTCCTATTAACAGAGCATAAAATAATAAGGAAAAAAAATTTGATCTGACCAAAAAAATCCTTAATCTTTTGGGGTGGTGATTTTGGTAGGATTTTTTAGGTCACCTCAGCTTTCTTATCTGCTTGCTCTACCACTGCATGATCACATGTGCCAGTGAAAAAAGGTGGGGCTGCCTGTCTGAGGCAGCCCTGGGAGCTGTGGTTCTGGTTTGTTTAATCTCCTATGGATGAACATCACAACAATATTTCCTGATTTTGGTAGCACAGAACAGCTTTCTCAGTGCTGCAACAAACCTCCCACACCTTCTGTGCAATTTATCTTTTAAAATCTCTAGTTCAGTGAAACAATTACTAATTTTAGTTGTATGTTCATTTGTATTTTTAAGAAATAACCACCAGTGAGAAAATATAGTATGCTGTACCACTGTATGCAGATAGAAGTATTTTCAGAAATCTTAAACATTCAAATTATTTCTACTTTTTTAATCAGGAAAATTTAAAGAGAAGTGAAAAAAGGCAGTTTTATTTTTGCATAATTTCATTTAAAAAAAGTAAATTAGAAAAACAGGCTGTGGTTCAAATTCGTGTAGCCTACATCTGTTCTGGACTTAAAAAGAGATTGTAGAGGAAAGAGGCTTGTACCTGGCAATATTTTGGGATGTACAGGTGCATAGAAGGCTTGTTGTGTGTAAGTCCTCTTTTTACATACTTAAATGGGAAAAAAAATTATGGAATATGTGTATTATATCAGAGACTGTTATTCATGTGGACCACACCCAATTAAGCCACAAATGGCTGCAGCCTATGGGGAACACCAGGGAACTAACTTTTTTAATGACATTTTATGTAAGTGTTCTCTTCCTGCAATAGCAATTTTGGAAAGTTCACAGCTTTTATGTTACTGAGAGGGAGAAGATAACTGTTAAATAAACTTGAATTAATTAAAGCAAAACTTAGAGAAATCAAATGAAAACCAGACAATACACTGCAGCTCTAATTAACCCCACATTTAAGTGCTTCCATCTTGACTGCCTCAGCTGTTTTATGAAAGATGCTTTACTGCCTCTAGTTACTGCGTTTGTGTAAACAAGGCTAAGACAAAAAACTGCATGTTTCTTAACTTGAATGTTGAAATTATGCAGAAGTTCAGTTGCTCTTCTGCTATGTCATTTACTCTTTCATTGAATCCAGAGGTACAGTTAAGAGTGTCAATCAGCTATATGCTATGCTCAGCTTCATTGGTGGATAATTTTCCTCCCTCTCTAGGAAACGATGCAACATCAATAGTCAACTGTCTTCACATACTGGGGCAGACCTTGGATGCGAGGTAATTCTGATCGTATTTTCTAAAGTACAAGGAAAATCACTGAGGAAAGTAATATGCAGTTACCTTTGGGCTACCTGTGTGAGGCTACAGAATTTCAACACTCAAGAAGTTACAGTGCTGAAAATAATTGCCATTGCTAGACAGGTCAATTACTAGGGTTTGACACTATTTGTAGGTTGCACTTTAAACTTCGTTAAGGATCACTGGTGTCCAGAAGCTTCTGGCTGTTAGTTCACGTGGTTTTAATCATGTGACTTTCTCAAAACCACAATGAAGTTAGAAATATTTTATTATTTTCCTTACACTGTTTAATCAAAAACTTCAGGAGTTAAATGCACATGGAATACAGTAAACCTGTCTTGTAGAATGTCTTCTTTGCAAAATTAATTCAGGTTCTAATTTGAAAAAAACCCGAAACCTTTGCATAGAATTCAGTGTTATTTTTATATTAAATTGAGCTGCTTGAGCTGTTGTTGTGAGGTTTATGGATGAGACAGCCTATATATATTCGAGGGTAATGTGTTGCTTTTCATTTACTGTAAAGTCAGCCAGCTCTGCTGATAGTTGTTTTTCAGATCTTTGAAGTTGTAAAACAAAATATGATAGCTTAAACTGACTCCATGGAAATTTAAAGGTTACTTTTTTGACTTTGCATTTAATCTCAAAACAATTGGCTGGATTATGCGCAGATAGTTCTTTTTCTCAGTGTCCTTGCAGTAGCTTTTATGGACAAGTTTTACATTCCATTTGCTATGGGGTAGAGTCATGATCGTGGCCATTAATATGGCTCAGCTCTTGCATGATACTCCTTTATTTTGCAATATATTGGTTTTTTTGTCTGAAGTTTTCCATTGTCCATGCTATCACACAGACAGAATACAGATACAGGTAAAGGTCACTAATTCAGCTCTTGGTAGAGATGTAAAAATAGTTCCAGAAGGAGATAAAGGAATTCATGGAGGTAACATGAAAGTTTAAAGAGATTGCTTTTGAAACTGTATATATTCACTCTTTAAAATCGACAATCAGACTAAAAGAATTGGACTGATCTTCAATTTACAAAAGAACATCAACTTGATTTATTTCATGCATGCCTTAAATGGATACTTTCCTTAAACAAAGGATCTTTTTAATTGAGCTAGTAAATCATATAAGGTAAAAAAAAATACAAGGTAATAATTCTCCTGGATTATATCTTTACATAATTGACTATGATACTATAGTTACATAACCAATGCATTTATTTTTTCATGAATTTATTGATTTGATTTTAATAGATGTGGTTGTTTTTACTCATTCTTTCTGATGCCCTTATTCTGGAGACAGAAATGTGACTGTTGCAACTGGGAAGAGTTTCTGAGTTCTAGCTTGAGACAGTTCTCTTTCTGGAGTCAGAAATCAGACCCTTACTAATTTTTACTTTTGTTAGGCACTTTTTGGTTTTTTCCTCTGTGAAGGCAAATGAATCAATTTATAAATTTTGAAGGACTATTTGCTTGGCAGGAAAACGGATAAGTATCCTTGTGTTCTGCAGGATACCTATAAAACTTGTTTTCAGTCAATTATTCTGCTCTGAAGAGATTTTACAATGTTAAAAGATGAAAGATATTTCTTCATATTTCTATTATTTATTTCATATAATCCAAGACTAAGCTTTATTCCATGCTTGTCTAATAGAATATTCTTCATTCTTTTTGCATGCTATAAACAGGACTGTGATGAAAACTGGTCTGGAATCTGTTAGGATGGCATTGAGAGCCTTTTTGGACAATGCTGCTGAGGATCTGGAGAAAACAATGGAAAATCTTAAGCAAGGCCAGTTTACACACAGCAGAAACCAGCCAAAAGGAGTTACACAAATCATCAATTATACCACAGTTGCTCTCCTGCCAGTGCTGTCTTCATTGTTTGAGCATATTGGACAGCACCAGTTTGGGGAAGATTTGATATGTATGTATCGTATATTCATGTGTGTATGTAGAAGGGCTATGCCATTAAAATATCTGTAGTGTCATGTAGAAAGCATTACTAGACCCTCAATTCTGTTAGAGAAGAGCAAATCCTATGTCATTTTTGACAAAATTGTCATTGGTTTAATCAAACATTTGCTCCAATCAACCAAAAACAGTCTGCAGGTTTTAGTGGACTTTGAATAAATATTAAAGCAGATGTGTCCATGATTAGAAAGTCAGAAGGATCCATTCTGTTAATAACTTTACCACAGATTTACTGCGACTTTCTTCATGTGTGAGAATTCACATTGTGCAAGTTACTTTGTCTTTACTCTGTCTGTAAATAAGATTATACTACAAGAATGTTACACCATCATACATGCACCTTGACTCAGTTTCAGTTAGAGGGGAATTTGGGTAGGTCCTTAAATTCTTGGGAAAAAGGAAAAGTGGAAGGATCTCCTTAAGAATTCAGACACCAGAGAAGGGAATGTATATGACAGCCTCTATATCAGATTTCTGTATATAGATTCTGATTATAGCAGATTCAGTGGTCCTTTATTTTCCCAACCTTAAAATTTTGCAGCCAAAATTTTTCAGACTTTGCACACAAAACAAAGTCTGCACAAAAAAATGTAATTTTATATATTTTAGGAACTCACAGAAATATCACTGTCCAGGTGGCACTAAAGGGGGAAGTCCTGCTCTCTATGGCTGACTCAGTTACTCAGTTATGAAAATCTCTGAGAAGGACCTGGAGGAAAAGACTATTAAGTTATATTTTTTTCTCTTTTTAGAATCTTGAAAAAGCCTTATTTAAAATAGCATTAAAAAAACTCTTGAAAAATTCAGAGTTGTATTGATGGATTTGAATGTCATGAGACGTAAACATCCACTTTTTTCATTAAACTATTTCTGTAAAATTCAGGAGACTGTGACAGTATCCAGAAAAAGTAATTTGTTCATCATAAACCACTTTTTGAGGCATCAACATATTCATGCCGTGTGTAAGTTTTGATCTCCAGTATTCCATGTTTTGGAACTTAGTATTTAGCTTTGAATATTTGATCACTCAAGTTCGTGTTCTTAGTCAGCTGTTCTACATACATCACACTGGTGTAAAACACCAAATTTGGAATTCATGAACTGAGAAAGAATAATTATTTTAAATTTTGCCTATTTATTTTGTCTAGAGTATATTTTCTTACACACAACTTCTCTTTACATCTTTTTAAGAATAAGATTATTTTATTTGTACAAGTATCTTGACCTGGTGCTTTTACCTAAGTACTAGTTACAGAGTTTACTCCATGGGGGGAAATCGCATACAAAGGTGGGGCAGAGTACCTGAGGTTACTGTTACGATGTAAAAACACTTAAATCCAAGATGATCTGAACTAAAATCAGAGTGCAGTAAAGGGCCAGGCCACGTAGCTTTGATACAATATCTTGCAGGCTCTCCCAGCCCATCAAGTCTTACCCAGTTTTACTCACAACATTTCATTCATTGCATGTTGAGGGATGATAATAACACTGCAGGAGAGACTATGAAAGATATCTATGGTAAGAATGGGTGTGTTGTCCTTCTTGATGGTACTTATACTGTTGTTACACTATTGCTGCAGTGTGCATTACAAAAGCATTTTTTCAAATAGATGTTAAGATTATTCTCACAATTTTGTGACTGAATTATTTAATAATTTTAAAACGTCTTTTGGTGAAATACTCATATGGACTAAAGGATTATTTATTGATTTTAATCCATTTTAAATTTTAATTGTAAATTAGGTACATGCTATTAGTTGATATCAGTGCCTAAATTAAAAAAAAGATATAAACTGTGATTAAAATAATTAAATATCTGTTTAACAGGATTACCTTTATTTTGCACAGTGGTGTTCTATTTGTAAAGGTGCCACATACAAAGGATTGATATGCCATTAATTTCATTAAGTTAGTGCACTAGTGAAATAGGTTCACTGTTTTAGCTGTTAACATATTGAAATAAATGGAAGTTTTGAGTAAAAAGTATAGTACTCAGAGGCCCAAAGACATTTTGTATTTAGCAGGTGATTTCTGTGGATTGCCTTTGTTATCTTTATATTTTAAATTCTGTTATTGTCTAAAGAAATTTATTTTAATTCTATGGGAATGTATTGAAAAAAAAGAAACTCTTTGTAAATATATTTTTCTTCTTTTCTTTAGTGGAAGATGTTCAGGTCTCTTGTTACAGAATATTGGCCAGTTTATATGCTCTGGGAACCAGCAAGAGTATCTATGTAGAGAGGTAAGAAGGAAAATTTTTCTTTTGTTTTTAATATTTGCATTTATATTTAGCTTCATGAATTTGCAGTTCATAAATTAATATAGGAGGAGAAAATTATTGGAAAGATATCTTGAGAGAAAAAAACAATGCTCAGATTTTAAGTGGAATGCAGGTGCATTTATTATATTACACTTGAAATATTGCATTATATGTTTCTCAAAATATTTTTCTTAATTAAAATAAAAATTGCAATTAAAATTATCTGACTTTACAATAAATAGCACTTGATTTGAGGGTTAACTGGGGTAATGTAAAATTATGTCATTCAGCTCAGCAATTTTTATTCTTCCTTCTATAATGTTTAATTGTGATGTATATTTCTTTCTCATTACTCTAAATTTAATTTAATTTGTCATTTGTGCAACACTGTTTCTTTTCTAGTTCAGTTATCCAGGTAAATGAGGTATTAAAATGCTTTTTTAATACATCTCTGTATCTGCTAACCCCCCTCCAAGTTACATTTAGTCTGTGTAAGCCATGTTTGGTCAAAAAATAGAGATAAATAGAAAAATTCAGTTCTTGAAACTGAACAGTTGCGCTTTAGTGACTAACACTGTTCTGAAGGAAGGCTAAACAGAATTACTACATTTTAGATATTGGCAGCAGTAATCTAGGAAGTTTACTGTTTAGGAAGTGACCCTCTCCAGCAAATGAACCTGTGCATAACTCCAGAGCAGCCCCACAACATACCTTTGCTTCCTTTGTGGTGGTATCATAGCCCATAATACGAAAAATCGTTGGGACCAATATTTAAGTTAAAAAAAATGCATATCTGTGGAAAATCGGGTCTCATTACTTTCATTAAGGATATAAAATGAATTTATTTTGCTCTTTGGCAAATAAAGGATCTGGGACTTGTTTTGAAAATATATCAGTGTAAGTGAATTTTTGTGTATGATCGTCTGCAACCATTATTGCAATCGAAAAGCACATAGTATGCTCTTTGCAGGTGTGTGTGATGGATGTATGTTTTACTTATGAGGACTTAATGAAAAGGAAAAAAAAGGAAGAAGGAGAAAACAGTCTAAATAATAATGGGAATAGAGTTAGATTTAACAAAATCAAGTGTAATGAGATAGATCTAGAAAGAATAAAATCTCCAAGACTGAGAGAAACTATAGACCAAGGATGAATCTTGCTAAATCACAAGATCAGTTTTGAGGTCTTTTTTTCCTTTTAACTTGAAAGTTCATGATTCTCCTGGGTTTTCAAATTCTCTTGGATTTCTGTCATATGTGTGATTTGGTCTTAGCTAGGGATTTCTCACCTCTCTAAATTCTGTTGTGATCAATTCAACTGAAAATAGAAAGAATAGTTTAGAAGTCCCCTGAAGAACCCAAGTGAAGCGACAGGGCATCAGTTACTTCTTCCTAGAAACACGCTTTTTAAAGTTTTGACACACAAAGAATTTTGATTATCAAATAAATGTCATATATTTGAAGGTATTAAAGCAATGTCTTTGTGATAAAACCTCAGAGTTCTTGATTATGAGAAGCAATTTTCCACTCACTAAAGAACTTGACTTTCATACTAGACTAAGCATGAAAGTGATTATCACTATTTCTCAGAAAAAGGAAATATCTCTTAAATAAAATGATAGCTGATTTCGGTCTCTTGTTCTATCCAGTAGATTTTTCTTAATAGTAGGGATTATAAGGTCAGTAAAGCTGAGAGGAAAGTAACAGAACAGAAAGCATTTTTACAATTACTTTGGTTTCCCCTGCATGGTTTTCATTTTCTGTAAGCCGTGTAGGCCACCTTTAAGATTTTATGTCTTAACATTTTATTCATATATTAGCAGAGGGTTGCTACACTTCAATTTCTATTACGCATCCTTGTGTGGATGATCCTAGTACTGTTGTGGCTTATCTCTTTGAAATGCATTCATCTCAGAATACAAGCCCAAGGTGTGGTCAATCAGTACTGACCCCACTGGTGGTCCCTTCCAACTTTATCCATTCTGTGGCTCTGTGATCAAAGATGTGTGTAGTTAATGGTGTTTGTTAATTCACAGGCAACGATCAGCGCTAGGAGAGTGCTTGGCTGCTTTCTCAGGGGCCTTTCCAGTGGCTTTTTTGGAAACTCACTTGAACAAACATAATATCTACTCAATCTACAATACCAAGAATGCGAGAGATAGAGCAGGTATTTCCAGAAACTCACATCATGGTTATGAAAACGACTTCACTGTGAATGCTGCTTGCCTTAAGACATGTGGTTTTGCATACATTTTATAGCATGAGAATTTTCTTGTAATGTCTTGGTTGTATTTCTTTTCTAAATCTTTCTTTCTAAATGAATTTTCTAATCAATTTATTTTCTAAGTCTGATAAAACCTATGATTTTATGTTCCTATTGTTACTGATATTTTAATTTTGAGATATCATTCTCAAAATACAACTTTGGAATGGATTTAATGAAGAGACTTCGCACATTTTTAGTACCTCAGATATTCTATATTTGATCATAAAATTATGCATTCTCATCAGTAGCTTTGGTTCCTCAGTTTACATAAACAATATTGGATCCCCAAAACACACATACTTGCAATTGAAGGAAAATAGCTTTGCTGTATTAATTACATATTATGCCCTTATAAAGTAAATAAATTGCAGAGTAGTATGTAGATTGGTTTTTATTTTGTTTGACATACAAGACAGTACAGCTAGTTTACAGTGACATTATGTATATTTATTTTGCATATACCTTTTTCTTCCTTTATTGATATTTCTTATGCTGTAACATGATGGTTGAATAAAGTCATATGCACGAACTGTTCCTGCAATAAATAGAAGTTGCAGTAGAACTTTACAAGCTCTGCTTATGTGCCGAGTCTGAATCATGTTACAGATACACAAAGATGACAGTGTATGTTCATACAAGGTGCCAGTTTATAATGGCATTCATTTTATAACTTCACCTTTATTTTTTAAGAAAGGGAGCATACCAGATTTATTCTCCAAAGAGCTGTAGTATTCAAGCTTGAAAATATCAACAGCTGTGCATACCTGCCATATGTTTTAGCTATTTTAGTATATCTAGAAGGACAATCCACTGTATTGTTTTGATATTTAACAGAAATTTGAATTTATTTTCCAAACTTGCATTAATAATTAAGGAGACTATGTGATGCCTGTATAAAATATATTTGCGCTAAATAGGAGAAGATACTGCTTTTCAAAAAGGACTATCCTTAGGACAAGGAACTGTGGAATGCTGGTAGAGACATTTGTATTCACAAGTCGCCGGCTAAATTTTGCTCTGTAGATACCTGTATATGTCACTGTATGAGTATGTCAGTATGTTAGACATTCAGGAGCTACAGACTGTGCTTGCAGATATATTTTTGTAGATGAAAGAAACTCCTTCAAAAATAAAGGCAACTGCAGCACCTTTTCAGGGGAAGGAACTAAAAATTCAAATGAATTCAAAAGTAAACATTTACAATCAGACATTCACCTTGAGAATCAGTTTCTCAAATCTGCTCAATTCATTATGAGAGGCAATGATTTCTTTTTGTTCTGTTAGAATTCCAGATCTCATCTAACGTGTTGAGAGTGATTTCATTTTATCAATTTGTTTCCTCAATTGTAAAACTTATGCTGGAAATAATTTTGAAATTTAAGCTTTATTTTGGATATAGAAAAGTGCATCTGATTTCTCTGAGTTCATTCCACAGTATTTATGTCGTTGAAGCTTTCATACAGGAATTTTAATTATAGAACTGTTCATATAAACAGTTTATTGCTCAACAGTATGAAGGGATGTGTTTTTTATTTTTGCGTTTGTTTCCTTTGGATCAGAAGGGTGCAAATGTAAACAGAAAACAAAAGTTGTATTGAATAATTATTTTCCTTTTATGACCTAGTTATTGATTTTTGGTTTTTTGGTTTTTTTGGGTTTTTTTCAATAGTTCTCAATTTGCCAACTAGTGTGGAAGAGGTTTGCCCAAATATTCCCTCCTTGGTGAAGCTAATGGAAGAAATAGTGGAACTGGCAGAATCTGGTATTCGTTACACACAAATGCCACATATCATGGAAGTCATCCTGCCTATGCTGTGCAGTTACATGTCACACTGGTGGGAGCACGGGCCAGAGAACAACCCTGACAAGGCTGAAACATGTTGCACAGCCTTGACGTCGGAGCACATGAACACTCTGTTGGGTAACATATTGAAAATCATCTATAACAACCTTGGTATTGATGAAGGAGCCTGGATGAAGAGATTAGCAGGTAAGATGTGAAAGTAAATAAATAAGCAAGCAAATGTGTGTATATTCAGAATGTATGTACACACACACAGACTCTGAATCACTCTGTATTTATCCTGTTAAAGCTGGAGTAGAAGAACACTCATATTTTACATTTTTAAACAATACAGATCTTGATGAATCAGAAATACTAAGTATAAAGAAAAAGCAGTGTAAACAGTATGTTTTAAACTCTCAATAAGTAATATAAGTAGATTAGACTATTTCTTTTTCCCGAGAATATACACATGTGCCTTTTGTGGTATATTAAATTCAAGGACTGTAGTAATTTAGCCCCATTTTCATTATACACCAAGTTTTCATTTGCAGGCATTACACAGTTCCTTGCTATTCTGTAAGAGTGCTGGATCCTTAAAACCTTGGTTTGAAGGTGTATATCTAACATATCCATTACAATGAAATGTCGAAATGCTCATGTCATTTTAGTAATAGTTGCATTGACTTCATTGCATGAACAGCTTGAAACTCATTTAAAAACACTTTAATTCTCAGTGTTACAATCTCTGAGGAAAAGTCACTTCAGTGGGGTGGATTCAATTTTT
Organism: Corvus brachyrhynchos; assembly: GCF_000691975.1. Lineage (NCBI taxonomy): Eukaryota > Metazoa > Chordata > Aves > Passeriformes > Corvidae > Corvus > Corvus brachyrhynchos. The sequence goes on from NW_008240173.1 coordinate 30,839, forward strand.
CAGTTAGACTTTCTTATGACTTTTCAGTTTTTACTGTAGTAGCAATTTCATTCACGGTAGCATTCAGAATTCCTAGTGTTCTGAAAGTTAGCAATACATTCTAAGAATAGGTGGTAACTGCCTAAAATTCTGTGTAATTTAATCAATATATTACCAATGATTTTGTACCAATGGGCCCAGTTGAAGTGGTAGTTTACATAATTGTTCATATGAGTACATTTGCAAAAAGCTTGTGCTAACAAGTCTGAAACGAATGGTTGAATAGTCTCATTTGTGTGCATAAGAAATACAGGCCAGCTGTTTCCGTGGATTTTCAAATAACCAGAGCATGCTTTCCAGTGCTGCTTCGCTCAAGCAAGGTTCAAAACAGAAGCCAGTAGCTGAGAAAACTTGTGTGTGCACTATGTAGCTATATATGTATCCATCCATACCATTACACAACTTCCACATTGCTCAATAAAACTATGTAGACAAATACCATGCTGACAGAATACCAGTAAAGAGGTATTTCAAGTTTTATGATCATGCAGGCTTAGTCTGTGAAGCTGCAATTTCTGCCCTCAGACAAAATGAATTGACTTTGTGAAATCCTGACCACATTTAATTCTTGGCAAAACTTCTGCTGATTTCAATGGGGGCAGGATTTGACTCTGTAGCCTAGAAATAAGATTCAAGAAAGTGGGAAAAGGTAAAAGATTTTAGTTATATTTTGTGGCCAGGTATATATTATAATATTCATTGCCTTAAATAGTGTTTTCCCAGCCCATCATAAGTAAAGCGAAGCCACAGCTCTTAAAGACACACTTCCTTCCACTGATGGATAAACTAAAGAAAAAAGCAGCAGTGGTTGTATCGGATGAAGAACATCTAAGAGCAGAAGGCAGAGGTGACATGTCGGAGGCTGAACTGCTCATCCTAGATGAGTTCACCACTTTGGCACGGGACCTCTATGCCTTCTACCCTTTGTTGATTAGATTTGTGGACTATAACAGGTATGTGGAGAGGAATAGGTCAATGAATCTCATAAAACCTTCCTTTTTATTGATACTGCATCTTATCCCTTGATGTGCCTAGCACTGAATTAAAGTGGCTTTTACTCAGTCTGACAATCTTGAAGTTGATCAAACTAATGCTTTCTGACTTCTAGGAGGAGCTGGGGTCTTTTTGAGAAGAAAACAAAACAAAATTGCAATCCAAATCTATTGGATTAGAAAGGATTTTAAGGGTTTTGAAATAGGACATCAAAAAGCCACTTCTACCAGAAAGGATTAAAAGCATATATGATTGGTTTTGTGGACTTGTATCCTTGTAAAATGTTGAAAAGTGATTTCAAAACATAAAGACAGCGAGGATCATCCCCTTTTTCACCCTTTTACCAAATTTCAGGGCAAAATGGCTGAAAGAGCCCAATCCTGAAGCAGAAGAGTTGTTCCGCATGGTGGCTGAGGTCTTCATTTACTGGTCAAAGTCTCATGTAAGTAATTCCTTGGTAAATACTTGTTTTAATGAGGTTTCTTAATCATTAGATCAGTTATTTAGTGGTTATGTTTGTAAAATACATTCAATGACAGAAGTGAAACTGCAGATGGGAAAGTAGTAATGACTCACATTTCTGACACATTTGAAATGGCAGAGAAGATAGGAGAGTTGGGTAGGTATTTTGTAGCATAGTAAACTGATTAAACATATTTTTCTTACAGAGTCTGCTTTGTTGTGGGTTTGTTGTTTGCCTGGTTTGTTGGTTTTTTGGGATTTTTTTTTAATATACTAAGCTCATTGTGTTTTGTGTCCTCACCCTATTTTTTTTTCTTTTCAGTTATTTTGACCCCATAACCTTTTTGTAATCACACCTAGTAAGCACTGATGCTTCTTAAATAAAGCATGATTCAGTGAATACTGGAATGTGGATACAAAAATGCTGCTAGCAAGGATTTTCTTGCTATTTTCTAAGTCCGTGAGAGACTTTTCTCACTCACAGAAGAGGTAGCAGAGTTATGTAAACAACCAAACACCTGCAACCTTGAAAAGTCTTGTTTATGGTACAGTAGAAAAATATTTTGGCAATGGATGTTTTAGGATTTTAGCCAATCACCCCAAGGGGTGGCTGATCCTTTGTCCAATTAGACTATGAAGAAAAAAGTCTATAAAGAGTTTGTAAAATAATTAAATAAATCAATCTTGCTGCACAATTCCTGCCTGCTGAATCTATCTTCTCTCCTCCTCCCTAAGGCTGCGGGACATGGTGATATACCTTAGGACATTTTTTTTTTAAATACTGGAACACAAAGAATTAAAAAACCCAAAGAGTCTGATTTCTTTCAGGCGTTAGATCTTTGTATGTACTGTTGTGTGTACTAAATTTCTTTATATGCTGTGACTTCAATTCTCTCAAATCTGGGGAACAAGATGCCTTATAACTTCTGTACTTGTGCCTGAATTTGACTGTAAGATTTATTATAAGCAACAGTGTGCACAAAAAGTGGTTACACTGTAGATAGATACTGGATAATGAAATCACCTGTGTATTCATAATTTCAGTCTTTTATTTAAAAAGTTTCTTATGTACCTGAATATAGTGGAAATTTGTAATGGGGAAAAAATGAGTGAGTAATTTACTAGTAAGGGAAAACCTGGACAATATTTTTATATTGACTTAGAGGAGGAGTGAGATTTTTATCATGTATTTTTCATAGCTAGGAGAACATTTCCTTCTCTCTTACATGGGGAAAAAACCCCAAACATACACCACCTGAGTTATGCAATGTAAATGAAGCTGAAATACAAAGACATTGTTGATCATCTGTTCATTTTTACTGTCCTTGTCTTAACTTGTGGATTTTACAGATTTCTACTTAATTCATATTTTTTATTTAAGGTATGTTTAGATAGAATCCTCATATAAATGCTTCTAACTGAGATCTTCTGTATGTTTCCAGAATTTCAAAAGGGAAGAGCAGAACTTTGTGGTACAAAATGAAATCAACAACATGTCTTTCCTTATCAGTGACACCAAATCCAAGATGTCTAAGGTAGTGTAAAGATTTTTATATTTTTCTCTTTGCAAAAGGAAGGTGTCAAGAAGACTCCAGAGAAGAACCTTTTGTTGTTTGATTTTTTTTGTTTTGTTTTGTTTTGGGTTTTTTTTTGGCAAAGAAATCTGTTGAAAACACTGGGTTGAGATTCAAAACACAGTCATTTGCGAAACGCATTGCAAAATATTGGCAATGATAAAATGCCAGTTTTACCTGTATAGGTAATAAGGAAATTGTCAAACCAGAGGCAAGTACAAAGTAGCTAGTACAGTTCTTTTGTTTAATATTGGATTTTTCTTTTCCATCTTTACTTTATTCTGCAGGCTGCAGTTTCTGACCAGGAAAGGAAGAAGATGAAGCGAAAAGGTGACAGGTACTCTATGCAGACCTCTCTCATTGTGGCAGCACTGAAGAGATTGCTTCCAATAGGCCTAAACATTTGTGCTCCTGGAGACCAAGAGCTAATTGCACTGGCCAAAAATCGATTTAGCATGGTAGGTGCTCTTTTTGCACTTCCAGAAGGTAGAAATATTTACTAATTGAATTCCTTGAATATTTCACCCTGCGTTCTTACAGCATGACACAGAGAATCAAGATGATAATTTTTTTTATAAGGGCACAGTGGGTGATTATGGTATATATCTACGTATTTTACTCATGGCTTAAAATATTTCAGTTTGAACATAGGATCAGTATGGATGTACTTCAGAATGATCAGTATATAAACAGAGATAGCATTCAGTAGTTAAACTAGTTATTTTTCTCTCTTAATTTTTAATGCAAAGTAGTGTTTGTTATATTTTATGAAGCTTGAATTTGGTCGGACTTGATCTTGAAAGTCTTTTCCAATCTACTTGACTGTGATAAAATTAAGAACTAGCTGTTTCTCAACTTCTATGCTCAGTATCATAACTATTCCTTTTAATCACTCTCATGTGAATGCAAGAATTTCTGTAGGGATAGACTGATTTAAAAGTTATTCTTTTGGGTATATACTCAAAGTGCAATAATGTGATTGTAATTTGGAATATAGTCCTTTCTCAAGCTATAATACTTTATACACTCTAGTGGGTTATATGACAATTGGACTCCTGAACTGAATGCTATAAAGGATAAGAGCTCTGCAAAACAAACAGAAATCAAATCACAGAAGGCTCTGTTCATGTTACTGATTTTATTTGGTCAAACTTTCTGTATGTGTATATTAGTAATCTGAATTCAGACTCACATTTAGTATGTTACTGTGAACAGATACGTATGATGCCATCCAGAACTTGATCCTGTGAGCTTGGATAAAAAAAGATTTATCTCGGAGATTTTTCTCAGTCTTTCACATTCTCAGTTTAATTCATCATCTGATGAAGCCCAAGGTTGATATTTAAATGAATTATAACTTTTCCTAATTACCTTCTATTCCTCATTTATATGATTTGTAATCTATTGGCAGAAAGACACTGAAGATGAAGTACGAGATGTCATCCGCAGTAATCTTCATCTTCAGGGCAAGGTAATCTATACACAGTTTTTAAATTTGACTTTTCTTTCTTTGAATTCGTTTGTTAGTGCCATATAGTGACAACTTGCCCTGGTTCATTAGGATAGCTTGTAGTCCCTTATTCTCTTCTGTCAAGTAACTTGTTCATGTCAACTGTTAAATGTTAGGTTTTTAATGTGTGTATATATGTGTTATATACAATAACATATGGCCCTTCAAATCTCTCTCCATTCACACCATTAATGCAAAATTGGAGATGGAAGGAAGATCTATCACTGTTTAAACTCCTACTATTATTTGAGATAAAGTCTGCAAAATGCTTAAAGTTTCTTAGTATCAGCTTGAAGTGTAAACGAAAAGGAAGCTGCCATTTTGCTGTACTCTGAAAGTGGAAAATCTCCAGTTTTCTCAATTTGTTCCTGCTTTTCTGCCCAGGGAAAAGAAGGTATTTTGGGGAAAAGTGTAGATTTTTGTTACTGAATTCCAGTTAGTGCCAGGTGACTAGCTTTAGGGGAAAAGTGCTGAATGTCTAGTGTAATTAAGCTGTTTTATTAATGCTTTAAATAAAGACCAAGAAGCCAGAATATGGAAGTGTAATAAAATTATGTATGTTTCTCCTCTATTGAAGAAAGATGGAATCATACCTATGGATGTATCTTTACTTAGGATTGTCCTCTACCTCCTCCCCCTGTCCCATGTTTTATTCACCTCAAGAAAAAACTAAACTGGTATTTCCTGTGCTCATTAAAAGTAACAAAAGGGTAAACATGAGTTGAAAATCTGGTGCTTTTTTTTCTGAACACTTTTTAAAAAATCATTCAGAAGTCTAGATTCCTCTGCATGGAATCTAGACTTCTGAATGATTTAAATGGAATTTAAAATCAGTGCATGGCAGAAATAAGTTTTTTTTAATGAGTCAGAAGTGAGATGGTTCTTCCTGAATAATATGTGAAGATTAATTTTCTCACATCATGCTTCCATGTCAACAACAAAAGTGTTTTGCATAAAATGTTACAAATAAAAATCCAGTAGTGTTAAATTATAGGGTTTGCACATAGAAAAGTTTACTCTGGAAGCAAAAGATTTGGTTAAATCCTAAGAAGCTTGAAATAATTATCCTTGTATAGCAAATATTGTTATATACTGAGAAGCAGAAAACACACAGGCAAAGTACTAGGAAAAAAGGAGTGTTTCTGAAGATCTTAATGAACAATAGTACTTAATGTGCATGCCATGAACATAAAACCCTTAAACACGAGGTGATTTTCTGTATAAACTTCAATAGTGTTTTCTTAGTGACAACGATAGCTATTTCTGTTCCAACATTGTCATTATGTGTCTATTGTCATCTTGTGCGGCATGCGGTTAAAATTCTTGCCCGGGTTTTCATGTTGCTAATTAGCACTTGTCCTCCTGTTTTAACTACTTCAGTTTCTATTTTGTTTCTTCACTGATACATTCTGCTGTTCTGAAATTTCTGTCTGTTACTGCTTTGTTGCCTGGAAGTAATGATACATCCTAATACCTTGATCTGTGCTTTCTCTTCAGAAACTTCCGATGCTTCAATTAAAAGTTTGCTATTGTTAAGCAACTTACGTCTCCTCTGTTTATACTACATGAGAATAAATGTGCTTTTTAATTTCTTAGACTGATGCAATTTCACAGTGCCTTGATGATTAAGACAAAAGTAATTTTAGCTAATCCAAAGTACATATTGTTGGATTTTCTAGTTGGAAACTTTTCAGCAATGACTTTAGACTTTCCTATTTTAAAATGAATTCCTGGTGGAAGTTGAAAATCTGAAATAGAGACACGTAATAGATACATAGATAACAAAACTAAACTGCTCTTGTAGTTAGCTTTATTTTATAGCTATTTGCATATTGTTTTATTAACTTTTAAAAACTCTGATTTTGACCTCTATGTGAAAAGTAGTTAACTACAGGCAAAATGATGATTTATCAGTGACATATTCTAAAGTTAACACTAAATGTGTGTAACTTAATTACTGAATGTATAATGTCTAAAGTTAAATTCAGTAGTTATGTACAAAATACAATTTATTCCATAATTCTCTGCTGTCATTAGGATTCAGTCACTGTACAGTCAAGTATGATGTTTCTTTTTAAGAAAAATGATGCCATCATGCCTGCACTACCCTTTTGTTGTCTGATTAAGTCAGACATAATGGGAATCTAGGCCAACTGGTCTTACAAATTTAAATTATTATTTACTACTGTGAATTAATAATGTAATAATGTAACTTAGTTATAATGGTATTTGTGTAAAGTGGCTTCCAAAATATAGGAAAAATACTGCTTTTTGAAAGGCTGGTTTTCTTCCAACCATGGCAATATTCTTTCTTCAAATGGTGTTTTCTGTTAACCACTTCTCATAAACACCTAACATTCTGTTATTTATGTTAGAGTTAAAATGTAATTTATCTAGATTCGTCTTTGGAGTACTGCACTGTTAGAGAATCATCCTTCTGAATCTTTAGCTATTAATGTCGTGGTGTCTATTTCATGCATTTGTCTACCTTTGTCTACATTTGTGCATTTGTCTTCACCCTCTTTCTGTCTTTCCTTTCCTTGCATGCCTGCATGCTGTTACTCAGTACCAAGCCTTTTATTTCAAGAAATTGATGACGAAACTTGCATTCATTTTGACATGGATGAAGCTCAAGTCACCAAAATCTTCTTCCAGCCATTCTAATTCACATCTTGAAATGTCAACTACTCATACCCTTAGAAAACTACCTATACAAAAAAGCTGTACCTTGATAGAATGTGAGGAGTCCTCAGATCAAAAGACATCTCCACCTGTGATTAAAAGGTCTTTTGTGGACTATCCATTCATGATGATCCAGTCAAATGCTCACACAAAGACTGTGGATGTGACAGTTGTTAACAAATGGAAAAGCCGAAAGGTGGAAGAAATGCCTGCAAAATGTGGCTTTCTAGGTTATAATAAGCTATTAATGAACGACTGTGTAAGTTTTTAATCATTCCTGAAACTTGAGTAAACTGTGTATCATAATGTGTTTTGTGGAGGTGAATTAGCATTATTGTCTCACCTTAGGCACAAATTGAAATCTGTATCCACAAAGAAGTTTTAGACAAGTAAGTGTTGAGTTCAAGCCCTATGCAAATCTGTAGGGTTTAGCTCCTAAGTTCTCTAGCCATCTGGGACAGTGTGTCTTCAACAGTAACTGCATAATTAGGAATGATCACTGGCCACAGTTCTCAGTAAAATGGGTCATCGGTGTCATTGGCACAATAAATGGCTGCAAAGTGTGTTGCATCAGTGTTGATTAGCAGAAGGACTGGGGAGACAAAACAAACCAAAAAAGAAATCACTAATTGTAAAACAGAGAACTACAGATCAATGAAGTAGAAAAAATGAAATGTAAACAGAAAAATGTAATAAAAACCATTTTGCTTCTTAAAGTTCTTTATGATTTGAAGGCTGATAAGCAAATGAATCTGGAATTAATTTTTCAAAATTAATTTTAAATTTTTTATCTAGTAATCAGTAAAATTAGGATTTTATAACAATTAAAAAAATTTTATAATAGACATAAATAATAGCAGTACTTCTAATTTCCATGACTGAAAACTAAGTAATCCCAACTAGCAGAGCAACACTTTCAATGTGGTTTCATTTAATAATGGGAAAGGCAGTGTACTAAGTTATGGCTGTGTACCTCATATTCATTACTTTTCCTCAAATATTATATTCATTGCTGGTGCCAGTGCTATTTGTTGACCAATGATCTTTTGCTATTTGTATGATTATTAGTGTTTTAGTTCTGTGGAACAGGTTGCCCACAGAAACTGTGGGTGCATCATCTCTGGAAGTATTGAAGGCCAAGTTGGACATGACTCTGAGAAATCTGGTCTCGTGGAAGGTGTCCTTGTGTATGGCAGAGGGGTTGGAACTAGACGGCCTTAAAGGTCCCTTCCAACCCTAAACACTTCATGTTTTATGGAAGCTCTTAAAAAGCATTGCACAAATTAGTCGTGATCTCACAGTGTAGTGGATGCTATGTGGGTTAGCCATGTAAAAGTGTAGGACAGCCATATAAAGTGTTTCAGTTGACCTTTGAAGCAGTTTCTCTACTAGTTAAACTGTTTGGAACATTTTGCCTTGGTGACATGTGAAATCTTTCTCTTGCAGCTTGAGGATCCCGCCATTAGATGGCAGATGGCACTTTACAAAGATTTACCAAACAGGACTGAAGATTCCTCAGACCCAGAGAAGACTGTGGAAAGGGTCCTTGATATAGCTAATGTACTGTTTCACCTGGAACAGGTTAGACACACTTTACCAGTTCCATTGCTTCTTATCTAAATAAAAGAATTCACTCTTTCATTTGTGCTTTGACCTGCTGTATTTAATGTTATATTGTTTTTTCTTTCTTTGGATGACTACTGCTTACGTGCTTAATCTTATGTTTTGTAGTCCAATATCATGGTCATATCTATCTCACAGTGTATTTGCAGCAGCTCCAACAACAATTTGTTTGGCCAATCTGGCCAACTCATATATCCCTTGCTGCATTCAAGAAACAGCAGAAGCAGGTTGGAGGAATCATTTTTTCTGAGAAAGATCTGTCAGAATGTTTTAAGTTGCTTCAGAATCTGGCAAAAAGGTCTATTGTATTATCTAATATTTTTTGCAGTAATATACGAGCTTCCCATGTGACCTGAACTACTATAACTTTCATTTAAGTAATTCTGTATTTTATTTTGTGTCCTTTCTAGTAGCAGTATTCTTTAAAATATGACCTTAAAAAATCTCCTAAATTGATACATCTTACAGGTCAAAGACTAGTTGATAAATTCATTTTGTGACTTTTCTTTTAGAATTGTTATGTATTTTGCACTTTAGATTTATTCTGTGTTTTTTCCTTTTTAAAATGTAGTGAAAAAACAGGACATTAACTTGGAGGGTATTCCTAATGGCAGAGATGAACACTGCTGGTTGCATAACCTAGACTACAAACTGTCTTCATATAGAATTTACTTTTTTTTTTTTTTCCCTTTTCAAAGAACATTTGAAAATTCAAGGTTCTCTTGCATTCTCATTAGATTAGTTGGTTTCACTCAGAAAGTTTTCAGATCCGATGTCAGGAAGCTTCCACACTGTGATGAGGTCACTGGTTCAGTCAATAGGAACCTGAGAGATATGCACTCTGCATATACACTCTGCAGACGGTGTGTTGATGTGAATATCTGTGTCCCGTCTGTTGCATCACACAACTCTTCTTTATATAGTTGGCCAGCCTTGATATGGACTTGCTGCAAGTTCAACAGCCTTATACAGCTTGGTAGAAGAGAATGAGTCACTAAATTTTACCTGTTGCTGAATATGTGTGGAGAAAGCAAAACGTGATAGAATATGGAAGCAAATCCTTGTCAATCATGGTTTGCCTATGAGAGAGAGCGAGACAGGAGAATGGGTGCTGATTAGGAGGATATAGGGTTGCTGTGAGGAAAGAAGGCTAGAGAAAAGCTAGAAACATAGGGGAGAAAAAGGTTTTCTCTTTTACCCTAGTTTTATCCAAGTTGACAGCAGTAGTACAGAACAGGATGGATTCTCATTGTAACACCAGATCAACATTTAAGATCAGTACTTCTGGTCAGACTCAGTCAAGTAAATGCTTTGCTTGTTGTCAAGTAAATGCTTTCTGCTTTTTTTATGACTACCTTGCACCTATTTCTTTAAAGATTTAGCCCCACAGCTTTACTTACCTTCTGTAGGAGCTTTTGTTACTGAAATGGGAAATATGGTGTCTTTAAAATGAGTGAATATATGAGCACTGCATCTGTTTTTATGATAGTCTTGAGTAATCCTTTGCTCTCTGTATACAAATACTCTGTTCTCCATATATACATACTCTGAATGCTTTCTGTATTGCACTTGCAACAATCAGTTCATTCTTTGTGTTTTCTTTCCAGGCAGAGCTAACTTCTTTGTTTTTATTGTTTTCAGAAATCCGCTTGCGTAGGCCGAGGCTATTTCTTTTGGGAAAGTATAGAGGGATTTATAATTGTTTGTGAAGATATTACTAATTACCTAACTTTCACATTTGGATTTGAATGACTTTTAAATTACTAGTGCTGGCTTTTTTTTTTGTGACTGTAAACATGTTTGCTGTGAACACTTTTTTATACTTTCTCTTAAAAAATACTTTTCATTTGTATTTTATCTTTTAGAAAGAACTTGTTTAAGATTGTTAACATTTAATCTTACAAGTATAATTACATATTTCACTGAATAGCAGTGTTTTTGTTCATTTAATTAAATGTTCATTTTTTAACTATTAACATTTTTTGTATTTCACTAAACTGGATAACCAAATTTGGGTTGAATATTGGCTCTACATAAACATCAGAGTTGTCACTACATATTTTACATATAATGCTTGATTTTGTTGCAAGGGAGAATTACTAAGTCTTTCAGGGTAGAAATACTAACTTCCACTGCCTTCTTTGATGCTGTTGGAACACAGGGGAGTGTAGTTGTTGTAGAAGAAACAAACCCTCCATAAAAAAACCAAACAGCACCCCCCCAAAAGTCATCCCCCTCTTAACTCTGCAACAGTTGTGTAGGTTAAATCGAATTATATAATCTTTATGGAAGATGTGTGAAATAAATCACAGAAACTCTGAATAGGCTGTGGGAAAGGAGTGATCTGTAGCACAGCCTGCAATCATAGTTCCCAGTTATCCAGTCAGGCTATATACAGAAGTATGCAAGTGCTCTTCAGCACCACAGTAGTCATTTTCTTCAGATGGAAACAAGGATGAAAGGTAGAAGAACAAACTCTAAAAGTGTAAAAGATGAAGATGGAGCACACCCAATTTCATGTCATGCTACTGTAGAGCCAGGATGCAGAAAGATAATATATCTTAAGATGAAGCTGTAGTTTTATGAAATGTAGCTAAAGTGTTTTGATGTATTTTATGTACATTCTGTCTGTGCTAATTCATGGAAAAGATTTAGTCTTAAGTCTTTGTACTTGTCACTTTTTCTTAAAGTTAATTCTTTTCCATTGTAGCTCATCATGGTACATATTACAAATAAAAGATTAATTGTATCCATGAAAATTTCTTTAAAAATATTGTCTGACGCAATGTGAAGCTGTACAATTTACCTGTACATGTGTAAAGAGTTACATATAAAAGATAGAATGAATGAAGATTCTTCACATTAAAAGTTAAGGTCTTCTGAGAGATGGCCTTATTTGCAATAGTATTCTATCTAAAAGATAGAAAAAATTGAATGAAGTGAAAAAGAAGAATATCTGTATCATACCAGGAAAGGGAGATTCTTGCTTTAAGTTTATTTTCTAAATTCTGATTCTATGATTTGGCTGAATGCTTGAACTCTGTCTGGAACATTTTTTCTGATCTATTCCTCTTCTGTTCCTTTTCTACTTAATTTATCTGTTAACTAACATTTTCACTAATATTACTATTTCCAGGCACTAGGGACATTGCATCATTATTTTTCCATGTGTATTTTGTGTAACAGGTGGAGCATCCGCAGCGTTCCAAAAAAGCAGTGTGGCATAAGCTGCTGTCTAAACAGAGGAAAAGAGCGGTAGTGGCCTGCTTTAGAATGGCACCATTGTATAATCTGCCAAGGTGAGAGCTATATTGTTCTGTCTTTCACAAATGCACTAATATTCATACGGAGCTATTTGGCAAGATCAAAAGAAAAAAAATAGTAAACCAGTTTGTATGCTGCTTTCTTTTATTAGGTTTAATTGCTTTTTTCTATATTCTGAAAAAAATAACAAAAAATATAATTTTCAATTTCTGATTTCAAGTCTAATCCTGAACATTAAAAAATGCAATTATTTGAGCACAATCCAAATTTATCTATTGCTATTATGTTAATATTTAAATTAAAATAATATGACAATATTTTTTATTAAAAAATAAAACAGCAGTGTGGCAATGTATTTTATTTAATTATGATTTTTAAATTTCTTTAAAGTTTTATTTATTATCTGTTCCTAAATAATTATTACTATGTTTTATTATCAGTTTTACATGTTAGTGGAACACAGTTTTAAATAGAACATTTTAATGTAATTTTTTTTTTTAAATGGGTGCATTTGACCATAGAAATTTTGTTTCCCTTTTAAATTATTCTTATAATGACTGGACAGTTCTTCAAGCTAAATGAAATTCATATTGACTAAATCTTGTTTTTAAAAGTTTACAGCTTTTGTTTTAAATGTTCCTTTTTAGACACCGAGCCGTCAATCTCTTTCTTCAAGGCTATGATAAATCTTGGATTGAAACAGAGGAACACTATTTTGAAGACAAACTGATAGAAGACTTAGCAGTATGTCTGGGTGAAAGGGTCATAAGAATGTATTATGGATTAACATTTATCTTGTATAGTAATAATTATAAATCTGTGAAGTACCTAAGATATCACCTAAGCTATTTCTTCCCAAAGGGATGAGCTATAACCAAGTCACTCTGATAGCTTTTGAAAAATTACAAATGATGGAGATTCCAAAATCCCCTCAGGCAGTTTGCTTCAGGGCTTCAATAATCTTTTATAAAGCTTTTTTTCTAAATTACATATCAATTGCTATCATTCCCCTATTTCTTATCTTCTGCCCTGTGGAGAACTGGAACAGCCTATTCCCTCCTGTTTTGCAGCTAACCTTTGTATATTTGAGGACTACATAATCCACATTAAAGCTGTTTAAGTCAAAAGGTTAGAATATGAAACTAGAGGAGTTCTAGTCTTAGATCAATCAGTTCCTTAGAAGCTGTCAGAGCCTGCTTCTTCTTCACAGAAGAATCTTCTTGTCAGGGATATGAGGATTTTTCCCAATGATGAAGTGTTAGAGCCATGTCTTTAGCCCTGTAAATACCTACGGTGGTTTTCAGTTGAGTCTGGGGTCCTCATCTCTTACAATTGTCTCTCTGAAAGGTAGTTTTTTCACAGGTTGGGCAAGAACTAGTACTAGGGATTCATACTGGGAAGTCCAACAGAACACAGTCTGAGATCAGTCCTTTCATTGTAAGGAGAGCCTGCTCTCTGCAATAGAGAGAGGAAGCTAACTGTAAAATTTCTATTAGAAAAGAAGTAATAATTTGCTTTTACTGCTTAAAGCTTGTGCTTAAAACCAGCTACCCAAGTTGTAAACAATTTTGAAAATTAGGATCAAAATAGTGCAA
>NW_008240173.1:44599-76281 GCF_000691975.1 Corvus brachyrhynchos
CACATGCAGAGTTAATTTCTTGTGGCATCCTTATAGTAGGATCAAGCATTGTGAAAAAACAAGAGACTTCTACAAATGTTTACTTTGTATACAGACTTTTAAACTGATGTCCTTAAGTATCCCAACACAATGCAAGTAGCGCAGGTTCAATCCCAAAAATAATTATATTTCAGCAGCTGGGAGCATGAGTGTGCAGTGGAACAACACAGTTCTTTGCATGTGTGCATGTATGTGCAGGTGTGTAGATGTAAAGAAATAACCCAGCATGGTAATTTGGCTACACTGACATGAAGGGTTATCTCCTTACCTCCTTGACAAACCTATGTACTTACTAAGTTTATTAATAACTCTTTGCCAACAAGTAGCTTGAGTGAAAAACTGTCTCAGAGAAGACAGAAGCAGACTGGCCTGGATTTTATATCATCCTTTATTAAAAAACTACAGGAATTTCCTTGTAGTTCCTCAAACCTACAGATACGTGTATTGCCATTGCTCTTTTAAGTAGAGATGTATTGCACCTTTCAATCAAACGAGCACACAAAACTCCACCTGTCTTTTAAATAAATTTCTATCACATTCTTGCTGCCATAGAGCATTCACTCTCAGAAGGGTGAGAGTTTGAGGTTCAGCTCTGTGGAGCTGATCCAGAATGCTTTGTGGACATCATGAAAGATGTAGTTGTGTTGTTGGTGAAGGCTCCTCTTAGACAAACTATACCCTGGTGTAGCAAGGAATTAAAAGTTTATTGAACTGTCAAGATGGAATCACAGCCCAGGCTATGGTGGCAGAACTCATCTGGAAGGGAAGAAAAGAGGTGCCTTGGGCTCTCTGATGTATTCTTGAAGGATTGTCTGAAGTTTCTGGACTGTTCACATTCTAAGTAAGAAAATGGATCAATCCAGGACTCAGAAACTATGGGCAAGATTCCTGTCCTTTAACTCTCTGTAGTTAGTAAACTACAATCTTTTATGCTGTAGTGACTTCTTTCTCAATACTGAGAATCTTGGCCATTCTTTTCTGCTAAGTAAAAATAATTTAAAGGAACAAATCCAGTCAAAGCTACCTTCTTCCTGACTTTGCCAGATCCAGGCAATTTATAGACTTGTGGTAAGAGCTTTTTCTGGGATGTGGGAGTTGATAATTTCCATCACATAAAAGCAGAGAACTGAACTGAAGCTTGCAGTTTTGTTCCATGAATCTTCTGTCCTCAAGTCTATTATACAAAAGTCGTACTGCTTCTTCCACTTGTAAAATTAAAGGAAAAAAGTATACCCTTGTCCTTTTTTTGAGCAGCTTAATTGTGCTGATTCCTAATTGTGATTCAACAAATAAAGCCTCTGAGGGAACTAGATTTTTGATATTTGATGTTAACATCATTTTTATTAATCTTAAAAATGCTTCTGCTTAAATAAATAGGTTATATGAACACTTAAGCTTATTTGACATAACTGTTGATTTGTTTTATTGGTAGATGTTATTGGACATAACTTGTAAGAAAAATATGTTTAATAGAAATTTAGATTATATAAAATAATAATATAATTAGACTATATAAAATAATATTTTTTAAGTCTTCAAGATTTAGAAATGGCAGCTAAAACTTACCCAACCTATATGTTTTATCCTCTTCAGGTAAAGCCTTTTGTTTTACACCTACATAACTATAGGGCAAATGTCTCAAGACATTGAAAATTAAGCATACTTATTTCCCAAAAATTCAGAAAATCATTTGATTCTAGTGTTCATGCTGTGCTTAATAATGCACACTCATTGGTGAATTTGATCCTCCATTTAATTGCAATAAATCTATGTAAACTAGTAACATATTAACAGAACTTCTGCCCTTTTGTTTCATCAGTTTTTATAGCATAGGTAGATATTCTGGTTGATAACATTATGAAGTACAGAATACTGCCAGTTAATTAAAGAGAAAGGTCAGCATTCTAAATGAGATTGAAATAAAGAGCAGGGGAAGACATCCATCATTGTTCTGGTCTTGTTACTGATACTGTAAATCACATTATCACATACTGAAAAATGTGAAATGAACCTTGTATGGTGATCATAGAGTGGCATATGAAACAATAGTTGTGCATATATGTCAACTGAAGGGAATTCTTAGCTGCAACTGGTCATGTTTGGTACAGCTGAGTGGGAAAGGTGGACTTCACAGGCCCGTAAGAAAGAGTTGTACTCATAGACCTATAAGCATTATAATCTATAAGCATTCCCACAGGAATCTGTTTGGCATGCAAAATTTGTTTTCTTAGTAGACAACAATCCATTTTCCTTGAATCTCTGAAGTGGCCAAGCCATCCTTATTGCTTAACAGATAACATATGACAATATAATAATTTATTACTTGTGCTCTCTTATCAATGCATGGAATTCTTTTTATCTGTATTTTGGTGTATAGTGCTAGGTGAAAACAAGGAGGAAGAGTGGGCATATTTTATGCGACCAATTTTCTTTGAGCTGCCAGAGTCTTCATAGAAAAAAGTGCCTGGATGAAGCAATTTTGTTAATAACTTGATAGATAAAACTTACTTTCTTAAATGTCTTTTGGCAAAACACAAGAAGTCGGAGGACAGATTTGTATAGGTTTTTTTCTGAGCACTGCTTTGGTAGTTGTCATTAAAGTATTTAGGACTACATTTTTCTTTCAAAGAAAACTAACTAGAGCTGTCTAAAACTGAAAGCAAAATAACACATGAGAAAAGAACCCTCTTTATGCACTTAGATATATTATTGAATCATATATAATATTTTTCGTACATTATTGATTTGTCATCTCCTAAAATTCTACATCCTGCCAACATTACTGTTGTTGGTAGATAGAGCTCCTTGTGTCTAAAACTACTGCTGAGCTTCAGCGTTGGATTTCTTCTTCTTCAAAGTCTCTCATAATTTCTCAGTGAACATTTTACCTGGCATAGACTTGAAACAGGATTCTCATTTTTATCTGATGAAGCTGCTTAGCATAGTGAGCTACAAACAGTATAATAGTAAATGCAGGCATCTGTTTACCACTAGTTCTGGATAACCGACTAAAAGATTGAAGTTATTCTCAGAATCTAGGGGAGAGGGTTAATTTTTATGAGGAGAGGAAATCCAAAGCTTAGCAAGTCGTATCATCTTTGTAAGTCTTCATGGTCATAAACACAGTCAGAGTTTTTTCATACTTTGTTGGAAGTTGCGTCCTCCTGGCTGTCCAAATCAAAATTACATATGTTAATATTTAATGTTTAGTAAATTGCACAGAGTAAAACATTGTTCACTATAGATAATTAAATATACTTTAAAAATCTTTTTTTCCCTAAAGAAACCTGGGGAGGAACCACCAGAAGAAGATGAAAGCCTTAAAAGAGTTGATCCTTTACATCAACTTATTCTGCTATTCAGTCGAACAGCCTTGACTGAAAAATGGTAGGCATGGTGTGAGAGACTACAGAATGCATGCAGATTTTCAGAATACTCCTTTATTTGAAATCGTATATGTCTCTTTTCAAGTGAGATTACATAATCTAGGCCAAAATGTGTGTATGAACATATGGTGAGTTTGAGTTACACTCAAACCTCTTTAGCTTGTGGTATGTAAAGAGATTTTAACAGGACTTTTTCACAGTTATGGATGCTGTATTCAGGACTTACTACTCCTCTGTCTTCTGTCTATGTTCCTTATTGACAGTTATATTCAGAATATGAAGTATATCCTAAGTATAATTGAAAAATTAACTATATTCACTTTATTGGAAGGTGTTTATGAATTTCTGAGTACTGTGTTTGTAGCTGGCTATACTTTTCCATTTGTATAAGTTAATCAAGTCTTAATTTTCCAAAAATACTTTTGTTATTATTTATGAGCATAGAAATTATTTAAAAATATTTGTAAGATGTTTAAAAATATCTTGGCACTTCAATTCTACTATAATGACTCTAATCTTCCTCATTTACCTCTCCTTTCTCTATTAACCAGCAAATTGGAAGAAGATTTCCTGTATATGGCTTATGCTGACATTATGGCAAAGGTAACTTGTTTGATATCTTATGCTTATTTTGTGTTTTAATTAAGTTAGTGATGAAGCTCAAAAGAAATAATTTGTAAAGTGTTATCAGTAAATTGCGAGTTATCAGTAAATGTTTTCTTTCTACATGGTATCAGAGCTGCCATGATGAAGAAGATGATGATGGTGAAGAAGAAGTGAAGAGTTTTGAAGTAAGATTATACTTCTTTTTTTTTTTCCTTGTCATGTTAGACATTATTTCATAGCTTCCAGCTGACATTTATGTTTCTTGGTTCATGGCTTACTGCAGCTTATTATGCCAGTGAACTGCATGTCACAAGCTGGATATGGCAGATATGAGTCTCCAGATTAATACTAGTGAAACAAAAACATGCGCAGTATCACATAATATAAGATTATATAGAGAATAATATAGTGGATCTTATATATTTATCTCATTGACTTTAACTTTTTAGTTAGATATTACAGACAATGACTTATTCTAAAAGTCTGATAACAACAGACTGTATCTTTTAAGTTATTCTGCCCTCCCTTTAGTTTGTATTTCTAAAATACTTAAATAATACTATTTTTTGCAGTAGTCATTTGCATTCAGTACCAGTAATTCATACAATGGTTTTATGTTCACATATATATTAGTGCTTCTTAATAAAATGTGAAGTTTTGTTCATCGGTACTGCTAAGATTTTTGTTTATGTTGAGAGCAGGAAATCTATATTTATTGTTGTTTAATGTTGAGTTTTTAGTGATCATCACTGTTTAAGGATATACATATGAGTTGATTACAGGTGTAAGAGATGAGTCCTTGTCATGTGCTTGCTCTGGGACCTGTCTCTCTTTTTCCATTAATAAAATGGAGTTTGCAAGAAATTTGTCTCTTCTGAGGGGCACTGAGGGAATTAGCTTGTTAATATTTTTAATATTTTAATGTCTTTTGGCGTATTACAATTCTGACATTAAAAAGTGTCTCTTATGTCTTTCAACTCAATTAATACTTACATTTCATATCTCTACTAAAACACAGAAACATGATATAAACACTTTTATTATTTCTTTAAAAAATTCTAAATATACTGATTGTTTTGCTGTAAAGCTATCTGTGCTGTTCTAAATGCTGAAGAGTGGTTTGGTAATTTTTACTTTTACTCCATTGTTTTATAAACATAGAATGTTCTCTATGTTTTCTATATGACGCTGCATGATATAGCACTGAATACTTAAGTACATATTCCCTATTTGACTGTATAAAGAAATCAGACTATCAATACTAAAGTCTTTTCAATCACTTAAAAATTAAAAGTAATATACATAACATATAAAATTTTGTTTCTTGGTAAATATCTAAGTATGAACCCAAATTTCAGTGGGTTTTTCTGATTTTTTTTCTTTTCCTCTGGGAATGCAATATCTGACTTACTATTGACTAAACAAAGTATATTCATTCCTATAAGCTTCTATCAGCTAGCCCGCACGTGCTTGTTAGATATCAAAACCTTCTGCTTATAAATGTGAAAATTGATAAAAAGGAAGTCATTAAGGTGGATGAAGAAATTTATCAGTAAGGAATTTGTCAGTGCTCCTTACCTAAATTATAATGTTCAGCGTTCAATTTTTTGTTTTGAGAGAAGATCCTATTCATTTGTTTCTCTTTATTATTTTTCCTGTAGCTGTGAAACTTATGTTTAAATAATGTATTTATATGTTCAAAAGACAAGTTTGTGTATGTATTTGGTCAGTCACCTGCAGCAAAAAAATTTTGGACTTCTTTTTCTTATTACTATTTCGCTTCTTCCTTGCCCTTCCTTAAGGTGACAGGATCACAACGCAGCAAGGTAAAACAAAAAAAAATATGTGTGTATTTGTCTGGGTCTAATTTTGTGATTTTTCAGGCCCAACATCTTGGATAAGTTCAATTAAAGGGTCTTGAAATCGTTTTTAACATTTCAGTTCCAGCATGACATCTCTACCAAATCCTTCTTGTGCACAAGCTCTTTAAATATTGCAGGATTTATGCAGAATACACCGTATAAATTTGTGATACTGTTTTGGGGAAAACAGTGTCATTTGGCTTGTCCATGTTGTTTTGCTGTTCATGCCTTTTGTGCATTAGTTACCTTCTTTATAACTTATCTGCTTATAACTTAATTTGAATTATTTAAACAACTTATTTGGCTATTAAGGGAAAGTGTTGAGCTTTTCTTCTGTATCTTAGCAGACAGACATTTCTGATATAGTAGTGGTAGACTTCTGTTTCCAGTATCTGTCACTGAGAGAGCATCAATCACAGTTCACATCTGATTCAGATCCTTTGGAACTGACTGAGTCCTTAGCCTTCATCATTATAGTATTTGATAGAAATTCCTTAGCTACTCCTTACCTGAAATGATTCCTAGTTGTTCCATGTTTTCTATAAAAACATTGAGGCAATAGCTCTGAAATTTCAGGGTCAATTTTTTTATTGGCTCCATTTCTTACACAGCCTTTTGTGTCTCATCATGAAAGCCTCACCATTTGTTTCTAAAGGGTGTTCCATGACTATGCAGCAGAATACTTGCCTGCTTCATGCAGGTAGAAGTCTCAGTTCCCATTGTTGACTCAGGCCGCTTGCTGGTATTGCTGCAAGGTTGATATTCTGGGAGAAGGTGTGGTGGGTGGAGTAGCTAATTTTTGGTTCTGAGATGTTTAAATAAAGTTATTTGTGCTGTGGCTAATGACAGCTAGAGTAAATAAAGATGAATTGCTTGAGATTTGAAATGCACAGATTTAGCTAATGGTCAGGCTTCAGTCAGTAACTTCAAATTTAATTTCCTATGGGTCTTCATGCTCTTCCATGGAAAAGAGCAGGATGATTTTGGTATTTTGTTTGCTAGCCTTCTGTCAACATTCAGATCACAAAAGAAGGAGGTTCCCATGCATCTGTGGGGAGAGAGGATGTATTTCAGGATCAGCTTTACTCTTACTCCTCCAAAAATTTGCACAGGTCTATTCCACCTTCATACAGTAAAGGCATTATCATGGAAGATGCATGTGCTCACAAAAAGTTATTTAAGAGGTATTGTAATTGCTACAAACACAAAGTGCATATTTAAAAACCCCAAAGAAAATATATAAGCAATCTAATAATTTCTTCTTTTTTAATTCCAATAACTCAGCTATTGAAATATTGCATATCTATCACTCTGCTTACCTGGTTACCATACACCAAATCTTACATGCTCCATAGAAAATTTTCTGTCTTGTCAACTGTGACTGTTTTAAAAGGGACAAAAAAGCACAAGAAGAAATAACCCTTGCTTTCTTCATACATGACAGGAAACAGTTGTGCAGATGAGAAACTGTATATACCAGCTGCGTGTGTGCTTGTGTGTGCATTTGTGTGTTTCTTTCTGTCTGGTAATTAAACTTCAATGTTGAAGGCAGTTCTTTTATTCTATCCTGTGTGTGCATGTGAAAAGACTGACTTCAGTTTGTATGGGGATAAAAGTCTACTGCTCCTCTAGACTTTAAAAATATGTGGTGTTTGAAGTCTTGAATCTTTTCACAGTCAGAGAAACAGAGACATTTGGGCAAGCTGAGAATGTGATGAAAATACCGAGTGTATCTTATTGACAGTTTTTATGTCCATATCTCATGCAGTGTAGTACATGCACTTTTGTACAATTAATTTGTATTGGGTTAGTAGTGTGGACAATAGGGAGGTGACAATAACGTTCTCTGTATGTTGGTACGTTCCTGTAAGCACTTACCTGCTAGTATTTGCTTTGAGTTATAGGTATCTTTGCCCCTTGCCCTTTTGCCTCTAAGTTAACTTTCTGTCATATTGAACAGATGCTCAATTGACTCCCTGTAAAGTTGGTGTCACTGTCCCCTTTGACTCTATCTGATTGGAAATTCTTTCAAATCAAACTGTTTCACTAGCTGAATGCAAATAATTTTCTGCATTTGAGTCACTGCTACATACTAATGTGCTCTAAATATGAGTAGGATGGGAACGCAAGGGAAGAGTCAAAATCTAGCTCTTATTTTCAAACTCATTTTTATTAAATTGATTTAAATTGACTCCTCGCAGGAAGAAAAGAAATGGGAGAAAGGGAGCTTCCTATGTCAGTTCTTTTCATTCCTGTTGCTGAAAGGTAGCAACTTTGTTGATAGACTTGTGTATTCACCACCTTTTTGACAAAATGATACGTTGTGCTGTCACCTCTGACAAAAATTTTCAAGTTTCAGTACATACAAATAATGCAACCTCCTGAGGTTCCAGACCATTGAAGACAGCTGCCTTTACCTCTTACTGTCACAAATCCTGAATAAACCACTGAATCCATATACCACATATTTACAATCAGTAACTACTTATTATACGAATTAAAATCAGACTCCATAATCAATTTATCAATTTTAAGAAAGTAGACATTCCAATCAGTATGTAAAAATATGTTTTTCATCAGTTTTTGTTACGTGTGATGGATTGCGTGGAACCTAATATATGGTTTCACTCTCTACACTACAGAATTAATTATTTGTGCATAGAATTGTTTGGGTGGGAAAGGACCTTTAGAGGTTCTGTAATCCAAATGCCTTGAAACAAGCAGTGATGCTTCAGTGGTGAAGTCCAAAAGGAGTGAGTTAGGAAAAATTCAGTTTTATTTATAGAGCAGAAACCAACATATATTTAACTTAAAGGATTAAAATATATAAAAAAGTATATAAAAAAAGATATTATTATGCATGACTACTTGATATTTTAATTAAATAGATTATGCATGCCTGACATTGAAATGAACAGATGTTTTGCCATTGTAAGACCTGCCTAATAGGATTTGTTATCTGGACTAAACAGAAGTCTTGAAAAGTATAAAATATGAAGACAATTCAAAGGAGAAGCTTTCATCTTCTAATAGCTGAGTTGAAAGTAATTTCTCCTCTTTCCATCTTTTTGTTTATTCTCTTTAACTTAATTTTGTGATTTCATATTGGACAAAAAAAAGAGGAAAAAAAAGAAAAAAAGAATGTTCTGTAGAAGTAGGATCTTATACCAGCAGTCTGTGTCTTGGAGCTTAGTGGTGGCAGCAAACAAACCTCTCCATATGTCTTAGCTCCAAGGGAGACTCCAAGAATCAGTTTCTGTATGAATTAGGAGAAAATTAAGAATTTTAGTGACACACTTGTCAGTTACAGCTTCTCTTTAGTTTTAACAAGTTTGTTGCCTACAAATTCAAACTAAAACTTGTGGTTTTGCTCAATGTATTTTGGCATATGATTGCTTATAATGATTTTAAAAAAAAAAGAAGAAGTCGAAAATATTTGGGTTTCTGCTTTCAAAGAGTATAATTCTAAGGTTTCCTTGGTTTGGTAGGTTGCTGGAAAAAGTCTATAATATGAGAACACATGTACGTACATTTATAAGTGGTCAATGTTTTCCCCTTTGAATTGAAGGCATCCAAGATAAAATAGATTTGTTCTTCATTGAGGATTGGTTTTGTTTGGGGTGTGTTTCTTTTGTTTTTTTGTTTTTTTTAATCTGTTTAATTAGTTTAATTAGTGAAGTATTTTTGCTGTTATTGTGATGCTTTGGTGAATGACAGAAAAATCATTGGCTAATTATTATGGTAATTTTCTTGACTTCAACTGACAAGCAAGTGGATAAAGTGCAAAAAGCTGAAACTGGTAGCACAGATAACGATGTAAACAGTAAGGGTATCTTAGAGAAATGGGGATAACTTTATTAACTTAGTATACTTAGTAGGCAATGGGTGGCCCACTTCATGTAAGTGCTGCCATCACATATATATTTAGATATATGCATTGACTTTGCATGGAGAAAGCAACAGTGAAAATGCATTGTCAAGCTGAAGAAGGAACCATGATCTTTGTGGGTTATCATCAAAGAATGGTTGCTTTCAAAAGAAATGCTTGTGGTGTTTTTTGTTGGTGGATTGCTTTGTTTAGTTGGTTTTGGTTTTCTTTTTTTGGTCTGTTTTGTTACTAGTATCTTGATTTCCATTGCAAATGCCAGATCTCTCATTTTGAGCTGTTTGGCAATGCCTCTTCCTACTGTTCTTCTATAATGCCATTGCAAGAAGTTAGTCTGTAGATTATGCAGATACATTGTCACTGTAAGCATTCTTATAAATCTTTGATATTCTTATCAAAAAATACTGTACAATGAAAGTAGTATAGCTGGTGTTAGGCTTGTGAATAATAAATTTTGCAGTGAAAGATGAAAGGGTGTTGGGTCTAAAACTAAAAGTATCTAGGAATAGGAAATAGTTTTTAAGAAAAAAATGCTGATCAATTTTCAATGGCTTCTGAAGCAAATGAAAATATTTTGTTGTAGCAGCTATACTGAACCTGTGATGTCATGGTTTTCTGGTGGTTTGTGTGTGTGGTGTGTGTGTGCGCGTGCGTGTATGTTTCTGTTTTGTTTTTGTTGAACTCCCAGGAAGAGGTTTAAACATGAAGGCAAAACTTTCAAACCGTAGCATGGCTAAATACAAAGCAACGCTGCCATTTTTTTTTCCTTTTTGTGCCTCCATCTAGATCTGTCACATAATTTAAAGCAAAAAGAAAGATACAATTTAACCACAGGAGAGCTAATAGTGTGAAAAAAAAAAAAACCCTGATGAATTTTGTTTCCGCAGCACGATATTATCAAAGATTTAAGAAACAAATTTGCCAGCCTCGGCGAGAACTCTCTGGTAACAGCATAAATGTCTGTGTTGGTTTGCTTTTGAGTTAAAGGTTTCTTTTTCATTCATTTAAACATATTTCTCTTTTTTACCTCTTCTTTTTTAATTTATTACTCATACCCTCTATTTAGCAAGCCTTCATTTTTTAAACCTCTTCCATCTTCCAATGTATTTTTTCCTTAACTTGGATGGAAAGTTTATGGCAGCAAAGCTGTCATTCTGGCTACTTCTGCTGCAGCTGTTCCTGCTTTTAGGTCATACATGTTTTGGGCGTTGTGTTTTTGGACATGATACTAACTGATTGTGTCATGTTCCTTTTGAGTAAGCTTTTTACCACGCCATCTGATGGACTTGCTGTCATAGGGCTCTATGCAACTTCCATTTTGCAACTTATACTGCTTAGTCATCCTCAATTCTCCAGCAAACTTCAATTAACCTGATGAAAGTTGAAACTCATCTGGAATTAACTGTGCCTTTATGTTTGCTCTTTATGCTCTTTATGTTTTCGATAGTAGTTTAAATTACAAAAAACAAACTTCACCATTGCTCAAGCAACGCCATGCAGTATTGTTTGTTGCCGCTAGAGAATACAAAATATAAAAGCACAGTGTATTCTATCAAATAATTCTGTTAGTAGGGTGGGCAATCTATATTGTAATGTAATGACATGTTTTGGAAAAAATTCTGAGATGCTTCTTTTACTCTGGTATTCAGCAACAACTTGCAACTCAAGAGCCACATACTGAGCAGTATGAAGTTATGGTCACGCTATAGAAGATTATTAAGAGTATGAACTGTTGCACAAAAACACAGCACAAAAGTGCAAGTTTGATACATGCAGTATATATATAATGAACATGGGCTTTGAACTAACCTAATGATTTACAATTGAGATGACTCTTTCCAGATAAACTGCTAAAAGCATATTAAAGAAAAATACCAAGTGGAGAATATTACTTGAGCCTGTTAATTATTTGTTCAATAGCATCGTATGTATTAAAATGGTCCATGATGTTGCCATAGAGCCCATATACTAAGAGAAAACCGAAAACCTTCGGAGGATTGATAGTAACTGTAGTCTCATCTTAAATGACTGGAATTTTTATTCAGGAAAAAGAAATGGAAAAGCAAAAACTTCTGTATCAACAAGCCAGACTGCATGATCGGGGTGCTGCGGAGATGGTTCTGCAGACAATCAGTGCAAGTAAAGGTAGGGCTTTGGTGTGTAGATTTAATTTTAAACCTTATTTCCAATGAACTTTGAAGTGATTGTATTTCTTATTGGGCAAAACATGCAGATGTTTGCCTCTAAGGTTTGCTTTAGAAAGGAACTCGAAATTTCTAAAATTATTGACAGCCAATCCAGGAAAGTAAAATGACTAATTTTATGAGACTATTGTTACTTTTGTAGTTATAACTAATTTTTCTAATGCTGGTTTAGAGGAGGTGTGAAGTACTTTTTAGCTATAGCAGCTCTGAATGACAAAATGGCCCTCAAATTCTGGAATGTGCACAGTTCTGAAGTAGGTGTAGACTTTAATCCTTTTTTAATTTCCCATTCTCCAACTATCTGCTTTATTGGTGTACTTTGATAAAACATTTCAGAAGCATAAATGAGGCTTTCTTCCCTTAGAAACCATCTTACTCTAAGGTTTTATGCTTTCATTTTTTTCTTTTGTGATTTGTTTCCACAATAGTGATGTTTTCAAAATTCCTGATTACAAATTTGGTTTACTAGAGTTAAATTCTTGGGTCACTGTAATTTTTAAAGAAACCAGAAAAAAACCATTTAGATTGTCATGCAAAGGGGACAAAATGTTAAATTTGAAAGCTAGCTTACTATTGTAAGCCCAGCCTTATATCAACTGTTGGATGCTCCAGTGATTGAAACGTGATATATATTCATTGAACTCAGTTCTTCCTGCCTTATATCTTGCTTTTTCTGTGTATTGTGTATACATTACACTATGTCTGTAGGCACTCATGAAGAGATTAAGGAAAAATACGTTGGTTTTGCAAGTGATGGAATGGATAAATTAATTAATAAAACATTCTTAATTTAATATATGATCGAAAAATACATTTTAAAATATTTTTAAGGTGAGATGGGGCCAATGGTTGCAGCTACCCTAAAGCTAGGAATTGCCATCTTAAATGGAGGAAATTCTACTGTTCAACAGGTAAGGTACTAGTTTCTTTCCACGCATTCTAGTCAGTATAGATCATTATACCATAGTCATTATTACTGTAGTAGCGCATTACATAGTGTAACTGTTTGTCACACACTGTTTATCCTCTTAATCTTGTTCCTAGAATAAAATAGTATGAAAAGTACCTTATTTGGGGGTATTCCTTACTTGTTTACAAGGCAAAAAGAAATTTGTTTTGCACTTCAGGTATAAGGGGGAAATTTTATGTTGTATCATTTACTTCTATAGGAATTCTTTGGGAGGGAGGGCTTTCTTGGGAGATTGCCATTGTCCTATAGCCAGTAGAGCAAAATTTCTGACCCTGGTCTTCACCAAAAATAATGATACACAACTTCAGAAGTCCTTAGCTTATGTGATGGAGAGTCTTGCTGATAAAAGCAGAGAACTCAAGCCTGAATGACTAATCTATCAGAAGATAATTTGGTGCCCAGTGGACAAGCCTAATATATTACAAGAATCCTGCACCGTTAAAGTGAAGAGACTGATACAGGGTACACTCAGTGTTCTGTACGAGTTGAAGATTCCTGAGTTGAGAAGGGTTTATACCTGCTGTTACTAAATTATTGTAGTACAGTTTAAAGAATACAGACAACTGAGAACAATTAAGATCCCAAGTAAAGTGCAGCTGAATGCAACCAAAATAATGTCCTTTTCAGGAGCTGTTGTTGCCAAGAATTGATGTGAAAGACTAAAAGTAGTGTAGCAATTATCTGCTTGAACCACTGCCAGTTCTTCGTGATGTCATGATATTAAATTAGGAAAATTATGAAATTTGTACATAGTAATATTATTTGAATTCTTAATCCTACAATCTATTTTTAAAAATCATTTGTTAAAGTCTTAAATCAAAATGCAGGAAACAGTTATCAGTATTGTTACATTGATAAAAATGCTACTAGTCTAAATTACATACTTACAAAAACATCAGTAATACAGTTAGAACTCTTGTTTTTCAGTTGCCTCATTTCTGCCTGTTTTCTCTGGTGTTATGCTCAACTTTCCAATTCTCCTTTACGTCCTAAGATCAACTCTTATGTCTTCCTTGGGAAGAATGCTATGGGTGGGGGGAGAGCTGGAGTAGTGGTTTTGGAAAGTCATTATCATCATCCTCCTCTGGAGTTCTTTGCTTTGATTGGTATAATGTTGATTCTTGTTCTGTAATCTTGGGTCTACTTGGGTTTATGCTGCTGTTTTGCTAATGCTGTCTGCTTATGTGCTCTCCATTTTGGAAGTTACTTATTATCTACTTTTCCTATTACTTTTGCTATTTGCAAAAATAATTTTACTTCATTCAAAACATGACTTCTTTAGTAGCTTTCCTACTAAGATTGAACTTTAGGATTCTGGTTTTTCTTCATAACTGAGTGCTCTGGTATCATCCTATATCTTTGCTGAACAACGCATTGCATTCTAGAATAGAGTTCAGTCAATAAATTCTTGTTAATGCAATTTGTTTTCAGATAGTTATTACACATTCTAATAAAGCTAAAACAAATTTTAAAATATGCTCAAATTACTTCTAACAGACTGTTGCAGCAAAAATAATTTAAAACAAACTGAGATTATGAAAAGCCCAGTCTGGTGTTGAAACAGTAGTGTCAATATAAATTTTTAGCCTAGTAGTGGCAAGATAGTGTTTACATTAAACACTAAATTCTTCTGGCTGTGTTGACTTTAGTTACTATCTTTATTTTCCATGCTTTAGGAAGGCATATCCAAAATGGATGGTCTTTTCTATAAAGTACATGAGGATTAAATGTTCTTTTTTGGTTTTGATATCTGGATTTTTATCTGCAAGACTCTTAAATATTAGCAATATTTCCAAACACCAGCATCACTAATAATATAGAATACACATAGTTTTAACTTACCTAGATTAATACATAATATGAATATTAATTCTCTGTGTAAATTATTTGTGTTTGCTGCAGAAAATGCTTGACTACCTCAAAGATAAAAAGGATGTGGGGTTCTTTCAGAGCCTTGCTGGTCTTATGCAGTCCTGTAGGTAAGAAAGTATTGACTTGAAAAATTTATTTTTTTGCATTTATATTTTATTCCATGGGATTTATAGTTCTGGAAAGATCCTCTACAGAGTTCTTGCAAACAGCACTTGGAGATTGTGATGTGCTAGATTTGGGTTAAAGGACAGGGTGGTGCTCATGGTATGAAAATCTTTGTGATATGTATTTACCTTTGTAAGAAAGCTCTTTTCAAAAATGTTCATGGAATTTGTGTCTACCTGAGACATGGCAGAAAACAACGCCAAAGCCAGGAGCATTCCTCAGAGGCAAATCCTTAACTCTGGAGGTATCCAGTAATCCTGCAGAGATCAGGTTAATGATCAATGTTTAGTAATCATAAAGATTTTGGGAAAACCCAGCTTTGTTAGAATTATCCATAGGACTTCTTAGAAGTCAGAAAAAAGAATGGAATATTGTGCTTTAATAAGTTGAGGTGATACTATGACTTTTTTTTCCATTCATGCTTATTTATGATTTATACTGATTTCATATATAGATATGTTTAAATGTTTTATATGTAATTCCTAGAATAAACCATATCAATAAATAATGTTTTAATGAACATAAAACATAGGACTAAAAGAGGCTCCCTGGATCAGGTGATTGAGTCTTCTTGTTATGTCCAGGGTATCACATTATGTATTCTTTTTTCTTAGTGCTCTCTGTGGCCAAGTTTCATTTTGAAACCAGTGAGGTTTCTTGCCAGCAGAGGTGCTGCAATAGTTCTATATTCACCTGACTTTTATAACCATTTTTGCTTATGAACAAAAGTTATCCCTGTCCAGCTGACAAGCAAAGCCCTGAAAGGCAGAACCTTGCAGGTTCACAAATGAAATATGTAAGGTATGTATCCCTTAAATCTGGTTAGTTTCCCCTTTTGGCAGCTTCAGTTTTTCAGAACGTGGAGGGAGAGAACCACTAAGTGGAGCTAATAACGACAGTTTCTTAATGGACCTTGCTGCTTGATATGAACTGGGCTACAATACAAAAGCAGTCAATAACTTGGCTTCTTTATAGCACCTAAAAATAAGTATGTATATCATAAATGCATAAATTCCCCCTTTTTTTTGGTCAGTCATAAAGAGCTGAATTCTGTGGTCAGTTTCAGGGCAAAAGCAAGTTAGGGCTGTTGATCTGAGTTTTGTAATCTGGTAACAGACATATATCAAGCCACTGGGCTGTATCTTCTTAATACTAGTATGCAAACATAAATGAAATCACAAATCTTTTTTAACTTATACAAAATTAAATATTGCATATATTTAATTAATCACAGGACAAATGTAATTTTTCTCACTGCAGTGTTCTTGACCTAAATGCATTTGAACGTCAGAACAAAGCAGAAGGCCTTGGCATGGTGACTGAAGAGGGATCAGGTACTATTGATTTAACAGAAGTTATCCATGACCTTTTTTCTTTTACATTTTGCAGAAGCAAACCGAATTTGAAAGAACCCAGGGGAGGTTTAGGTTAGGTATAAGGAACAGGTTCTTCATCCAGAGGGTGGTTGGGCACTGGAACAGGCTCCCCCAGGAAGTGGTCACAGCACCAGCCTGGCAGAGTTCAAGCAGTGTTTGGACAACACTCTCAGGTACATGGTGTGATTTTGGGGTGTCCTGTGTGGGGCCAGGATTTAGAATGTGAAGATCCTTGTGGGTCTCTTCCAACTCAGGATAGTCTATGATTCCACGAACCCTGAAAATATATATCTAGAGGCTGAAGCTAAAACAGGATTCCTAAAAGTGGTTTTTATTTAATTGGCATACCTAAATCCATCATTTTCAACAGTAAATCATTAGCATGTGTTGAGTTTCAGAATGGTCTCAGAGGACTCTTTCTCATCATTCTGAAGAAGTGAAGACATTACATGCAAAATTGAGAACATATTCTAGTTACAAACAGCAGTGTTTGTGCATGTAAAACATTTCAGAAGTCCCCAACCAGTTTCAGCATAAAATGAAATTAAAAAGTTCCCACCTGATTTCTTGAACTGAAAACCACACAATTTACTTAAGCCATAAGTTAAATATAAGAGGTTGAGGGAAATCTATCTGCTGTGTGGAAAAAAGTCTGGGAAAGCTTTTTCTTTGAAATAATTTTTTTCTGTTTGTCTCTGGGGAAACATTGCACAATTTTCACTCTACTTTTGACTTTGAATGAATTTGGCTTTCCACCCTTGGTGTTGTCAGTTCACTGTTAATTTCTTTCTTCTGTTTGACAGTAAGTTCTACTACTCCCTTACTGTGATTGTCTGGATACATTTAGTTCATTCTTACATACTTAATAGAGCTACCAAAGCACATTTTCTTCCCTTATCTTCAGAATTTTTTACAGTGCATTTTTATGTTTAAATCCTACAGTGACCTAACCTTTTAACATGTTTTTATCTTAAACACAAGGTAAAAAAGCTTGACTGTATAATCCCTATTGCATTTGAGGGATCATAATTCATACCAGCAACACTGCATATCTCATTGTCTGTTGTGCCTGTAGGTCTTTTATGCGGCCTATTTCTTTAATATTCAACTGCTTAAATAATAATTTTTCATTTACTATTACATTTATTTGAATGACTTCAAGGCCAGTCAAAAATTCTGCTTCTCCAAAAGTGCTTCCACAGTTTAAATTATAGATTAAATATTTCTAGACTTATATGAGTAAACCAAAAATTAAACCCATATGGATAAAATTTGGTTACAAGATTGTAAATTGAGCACTGCTGCAGCTATCTGGCATGTAAATTTTGGCCATTACTCTCATGTTTTACTGAAGATTATTCCGCACTTTGTTTTGGTTTTTGGGACAACATTTCTGCTATTACATAACTAAACTTAGGCAAAATGTTGAATTTTGAAATAGACTCTCAAGATATTGGCTCGTTATTCTTTTGACCTCTGCCTCTGTTTCTAGAAATGATTGATTTTGCATGCAAATATAAACAAATCTTTAAATGCTGCATAATTGACTCTACTGATGTTGAGTATTTTTGTGCTTCCTCATTTGAGGGATTTTTTTTTTCATTTTCTGTTTATTTGATGTTTCTCTTTCAGTACAGAACTAATTTTGGCAAAATCAATACTAACTATATTTTGTATTTGCTAAAACAAATTCTCACTTTTTTTTCTTTTTTTCCTGTTTCTTTTTCTTTGAACTAATTGTCCTGTCCTCCCTTCCTCAGTCATCACCCATGAGCGTGGTAATTATTAAAAACAACTGCCTATTCCTTATTTTCCCTGCTCTTAGCTTTGTGTCAGCACTGTACAGCTCCTGAATATTGCTAGATTATTTTTCCTGTAAGACTGCTAAACTAGTGTGATTTTTCTGCTATTATTAAAGTTTTCATTCTAAAATTCTTGGTTTACATATCAAATCTCCCCAGTTTGGTCTGCCTCTATTTCTCAGGATTTGCTCAGTGACTGACACAGTAGATGTAAGAGCAACAAGCTTTTTTATACTTTTCTTTCCTGTTTTTTTAATTTGTTTTCTCTTTAGTGAGCCCAGCATTTGTGATGGATGAATGTTAAAAGGAAAAACAATAATATATACATACACAAAGCCTTGTGCTTTAGTCCTCCTGTAGCCTTTTTGTTGTGTATTGAATGTGGCTTTATTGCTGCATTGATTTGTGCAAGCACAGGAAATCAGTGGTGGATCCAGTGAGGATTTGAGGGTGGTTGGTAAGGAGAGGACTTGCCACTGGCTAGGTTTATCTAATGCCGTCAGGAGTTGATACAAGAAAGAGGTGGTGCATTGCTAATTTAGAGGGATCAATACTGTGGTACAGGTGACTCTTCCTTATTCTGAAAGCTGCTTGATGTGTTATGGTTGTTACACCTCAAAGGTTCCTTACTTCGAGTAAAGGAAGGGCTTTGTAGGAGCAGTTGCCATTAGATGTTCATGTCACCATGTGAAAAGAGAATTCAAAATACAAAATGTGTATACCAGTCAGCAGAAACAATGAACTCAAACACAGCAGATGTCTTTTCATTAGCCAAATGTTGGGGAGGAGGATGATCTACTGTTTTATTTGTTTTCTCAGTGGAAATTTTCTATTCGGCAGCTTACCAGAATTCTGCACAGTGATTAGGATGGGGTTTTTTTGTTTGTTTTCTTTGTTACTGAGCAGTAGCAGTGTCAAGATACAGTAATCACTGTGTCAAAGATTTCTTGGCACAAAGGGATAATATTTGCTAACACCATCTTTTCTTACTTATTAATATCCAGCTACTGAAAATTCCAGGCAATAGAAAAAGCAAATCCAACCAGAAAAGACTGTAATTTTCCTTTTCAAAGTTGCATTATTGTTGATAATATACTACCTTCAAGTAATATTTTTTTTTGTATCATGAAGCACACCTTTTTCAATTATTTGAAAAGTAGTTTAAGTAAGAGCTGTACAAGTACTTGTATTAATACCTGATAGCATTATGAAAGCCAAGCCAGTGTGTCTGTGGGGAAACTCCTATAGTGAACAGTTTCCAAGTATCATAGATTTTATAGGATATTTGAGCTTTTATGTCCGCAATTCTGTGAATAACCATCTGTAAATACTACAAAGCAAGTACCAAAGATGAGAAAGATTTTCTCCCAGGTTGTTTTTGGTTTTGGGTTTTTTTTTGAAAAAGATGCTTAGTCTATGAGTAATTAATTACTCCTCAATTAAAGATAATTTTATTGATTCCCAGGGAAATGATGGGATGTAAAATGTGCATTTTAGCCTGTTTCTCATATCATCTGAATCGGCCGCAGAAGCACATTCATGACTAATTGTCATTGAGTTTGCAACCTATAAGCCTGAAACTATTATTCCCGAAGTCAAAGAAAAACTGTTGAAACTTACGGGAATAAAGTCAACTTTTCCTCATGTGCAGTGCTTGTTTCTGGTCCCATGTCAACCTTAGCAATAGATAGAAAGCCCTGTATTGAGTCAACATGGATGTGAAATTTATTGCTCTATTCCAATTGTTTCTTTGTGCTGTCCACATCGTAAGTGCCTTGTCCTGATATTCCTCTGACTGGTACTACCTTCCCTTTCCAAACCCTGGAACCCCCACTGGTAACAACATTGATGGTTCTTTAGCAAATGTGTTTCTTACTTGTTTTTGTGGCGTACTCAATGTTGTTTCTTCTGTATGTATTTTGTTTTGATTGTTCTGTTTCCTTTTCCAAAAAGGGGGGTTCAAAATCAAAGACATGTAGAAATATTTACTATTTTTCAATGGTTTTTCATTTAACACTCATACTCCTTTCCATTTCACTGTGAGTCACAAAAATCTTGAAAGTGCGATGTTTTTCTCCTTTGGAGAGACTTGTCTTACTTATACGAAGTACAAAATTTAAGATGTTAAGTTTACACTTAGATTATTTTACCCTTCTCCCTTTTTCAGGAAAGCTCTATTTTAATGTTCAATCTTTTAATATTGTATCATGGCTTTCTTTCATTTCTCTGTAAGTTCACAGCAGGCTTATTTTAATAAAATACAATTTTAGAATGAGACAGTAGCTCTTAAAGGACTTTTACTAATCTGAGTGAGAGTGGTACCCATGTGATATAATAACCAGCTGTACTGTGGGTTCATGTCAGGGCTATTTTCAGCCATTAATAATGTGGAATTAATAAATATGCTTTTGGCATTCACCAACCTAGTCACACTTAAAGTGGATGCTTAAATTCTGTGTGATCAGCTGTAGCCTGCATTGGAGAGGTGTTTTCCACCTTCATAAAACTGTATTTGAATCAGTGTTTGCATTTAAAAGGGAACTTGAATAACTTCAGAGAATTTCACTCAGTGAGGAAACAAGTGCATTTCTTACTTGAATTAGATTGTTGAGAAGTCGAAAGGCATGCAGCACTTGTAATCCAACCCAATACTGTATGGATCTTGCGATAAGAATAAATTCACTTGCTTTATCATGGGACAGATTTGCTCTTGCTTAACAGCCGTCATAAAGGAGCCCTGTTCCCTTATGAAAGCTGAAAGTATTTTAATATTTCTATAATATGTGCTATCAAACCTGTGTTTCTGAGTAGCAATAGAAGTCAGATCTTTTCCACTGAGGATTTAAAAACTAAAATCAAAAAAGAGGGAGAGAATTATTGAAATTTGACACATGCACTTTCAGTGAAAAAAAGGCCATGTATTTAATTTTTCATTGAATTTTATTTTCGTTTCCTACACATGATACCTCTATTCCTGTATATCACAAACACAAACTGTCCATTTTGCAAAAGCTACAGGCTTAAAGCCTTTGTGTGTATAGCCATACCATTTACATACAGCATGAGCAATGGCAGCATTTTAACATCTAAGCAAATATTTGCCAGAATATATCTCATATCAACAGAAATTAAAGAATGTTTTTTCATAACAGCCTAAATCATACTATATGTAGTGTGTATGTTTGTAAGTACATTCCTCGCAAATCTTTGTGTGAACTGGCATGAATTTATGTGCACAGCAGCAAAGGTTGCTCTCCTGGATTTTATAGAAAGCAATGGATCTCTATTTCTGTTCTGTTGTTGCCAGTGAGGCACCACTTCCAGTCAGTAAGTACAATCTGAAAATTAAAATTCCTGTCAATACCAACATTGGTTCTAGTCTGCTTTTGATCAGGTGTAAAAATTGAAAACTAGGATATTGTAAATCTTAGTGTGGCCAGATGATTTAAGATGGGTTTTTTTCTTCATTTTAAAATGTAAAAATATTTCTAAGAGGAACAGACCTTTCAGCTTTTGTGCACTGATTTTGTGATTCTGATTTTGAAGAATTTTGAAATAACTTCCGTTCCTGTTGTGATTTATTTACAGTGGAACTTATTAAAAGACCCTTCCAAGCCCTTCCAATAATAAAAATGTAATTTATTTAATAAAAATTCCTGAAGTCCAGTAAGTGTACTAAAAGCCAGGATCTGTATATTTTAACTTGAGACGGGTTTGCCTTCTTGTTCTGGAATATCTTATTTCCTAAGAGAGCAAGACAAATAGAGGTCAAAACTATTAAACTGTAACTTATTCTGTAGTCTTATTCATACAAATGGCTTTGATTCAGTGGTGCCTTAATATGTAAGAAATAGATGGTTGGGCCTTTCATGGGCTTGATTTTTCCAAGAAAGTTTCCTGGTGATTTATTTTCTAAAATCACTGCCATCTCAGCAGTCAAGCTACATGCATTACATGTGTAATACAGGCTTCACCAAATATTTGGCTTTCTGTAATGCTCATTTTTGCGCCTCGTTCAACAAAGCATGTGAACCCACATGTAACTTTAGGCATGATAGGAGTTCAGTTAAATTGAAAAGAAGAAAGTAACTAATCCTGAGAAATCTATACTATAGCATTTGGTCAGCAGCATATGAAACTCTCTCGCAGGGGTGAGCCTGCATGTAATTTTGAACAATATACTTTTAAGAGCCCAGCCATCTCCTGTTTTTGCTTTCTTGGGCATATACTGCATGTATACATTCATCAGCACTGACAGAAACAGTCATTTATATTTCACTGTTTAATTAGCTGAAAGGGTTTTCAGTCTTCTGTGACTGAAAATCTATGTGCCTCGTAGTTATATTTGCAGTGGAGAAAAATGTCATGGAATGTCACTTACAGTATTTGACTCATTCTTGGAGAAACAATTGGGTATTGCTTGTCACTGCCCTAAGTCCACGTCTAGAGTTAGGAGGAAAAGCATCTTATCTTTTCCTGTGTTACAAGAAATTGAGTTGGCATATACCTTAGTGATACATGCCCTTAATACCAAACATTGTCTTGAGGGCAACAGAAAAGTGTGAAGTTTTGTACTTTAAAATATTCATATTAGTTTTCAAAATGCTTTGATTCCTGTTCCTAGTGTACTGAAGTTTTTAACTTTAAAATTCACGTTCTGTGGACTGATAAATCCATTAGCTTGAAATTATAATTGCTCATGACTTTATGTAAAGTTAAATTTCTGATCATGTTTATTTTTATTCCAAATTATGCTAAATACCGTTTATAATTCAGCTAGCTGGTATGAAGAAAATTAACTTGATCATAGCCAATCCAGCTCAAACAGTAATAATATAATCATAGTAATATATTAATCTGTAACTTTGGATATTATAATTAGAATTATACCAATAGAACAGCATGGAAGTAATTGTTAATTTAATTAATGTATCTACAAATTGGTGTTTTTTTAAATTTTAATGTCTTTACTCACTTTTCTGGTCTCCTGTTCATACTCTAAAGATACTGTCTTTGTAGAGCCTAAATTATATCCCCTCAAAGAAAAATTATTCCAAACTCTCTTGCAGTTTGCTTACATTTTTATATCCCTCCTTTTCTTGTCTAGAAATAGCACTCAGTATATATTCAAATTATGTATATTCTTAAAACGTAGAAGTTTTTGTGACTTCCACCTTTGCATACATAGTCAAAATACTTTCCCAAGGTTCTATATGGGGATTTTCTTACTTTTGATAAGTGGCCTTTATTGTTTTAACACCTACAATGTTGTCCTCATGTGTCATTTCATAAGCTGTTCTCCTTTTTTCTGTAGAAAACTGTTTCTCCACACAACTGTTTTCTCCAGTTGTGATTGTTTTCCTGGGTGAATGGTTATTTCTCCTCTTCTCGTGTACCTGTACAAAGTTAACTAAATGTATTGATGTACTGGAAATAATTATGTGTTAATTGAGGGCTTTTTAGTATATTGTTTCCTGTGGGGAAAAAAATAGTTTGAAGCTTTATTCATTTGGATATTAGTTGCTTACCAAAAAATGAACTGAAGGGCCTAATTCAGTAAAGCATTTTGGCATTTGGTCTTAATTAATTATAAATATATTGCTTTATTTTGTCAAAGGAGACACGTCCACTTTGTGTCAGCAGCAGTCAGGTACTAAATCTTCAAATATTTCAGTCTAAATGGTTCTTGAGAGTGCACATAGCTGTAAATTTCATGGGTTGTTTTAGAATATTTTAGAATCTAATAGTTTATTTGAGGAGTGATTTTCATATTCGTTTGATTAAATCTCATTCTGTATTTTAAGTACCTTCTTCTGTGATGAATGGAAACCAAATTGATCCAACCCTAACCTTTGTATGTGACACAGCCTCCATGCCCAGTGAAGTCAAACAAGTCCATAAAGCAGGGATTATTTGTAAAATGTTGCCAAGCTCATGCTGCCATATTTATAAATCAAAAGTTAAGTTTTGTAATTTAATTTTTTTTTTTTTATAACCAAATAACTATCTGCCAAGCACAAGTCATAGGTGCTTCAGATAGATTGGTGGTTATAAATATTTGCTCCCCTTCTCTCTTTCTTTATATTATTATGGAGACTTTCTTCTGGGGCTGTGGGGTGTTACTGGGCAGACTGTGATAACCTGCTTCCATCTGGCCTTTCTACAGGAGAAAAGGTGATGCAGGATGATGAGTTCACCTGTGACCTCTTCCGCTTCCTTCAGTTGCTTTGTGAAGGACACAATTCAGGTTTGTGGGCATATTGCCAGTCAGCGAAGTCAAGGTGATGGTAACTGACGATAAAAGCCCCTAATTGGTGAAGGTTTGGCAGCCTTCATGAAATATTATGAAAGGTGGAGTAGCTGCTAGACCGTACATGAAAGGAAAGTCTTCAAGTGGAATTAAGTTGCTAATTTTTTTAACAGCCCTAACTTTGTAGATAAGACAATGGTTTCCAAAACGATGAGTTTTGGATCTCGACCTACTAGCAAAGTTAAATTTACATAGGAAAATGTACATGGTTTATAACTTCTAGACATGAAAGATTCAGAGGAAGATGTAAGAGGAAATTATATTAATCGTCCTTTGGCATGTTTGTGCTTTCTGGTGCACACTGTTTCCCACTAATGTCAGTTAGAATTGTATGTGAATTTACAATGTACACAATACCTTTCTTGAAGAAATAATGTATCTTTTAAATATAAAAAACCACATTGAAATCCATAATTTAAGTGTATTTTTATCATTAAGTATATTTCCCTGTGTTCTCGCTGTCATTCTTGTGACTAAAAACCAAAAAAAAAGGATAGTTTTCCTTTTTAGGCATTAGACATATTTTTGACTAAATTATCAGGATCTGTATAATTTTGTGATGTAATTTAGCTTAACAAAATTTATTCTAAGTATAATTACATTGATGTGGATGTAATTTTAGTCATTAATAGATTAAAATAACACCAAGTTAAGTTTTACAGGGGAAATATACAAACAAGGTTCTGGCTTCAGAAGTTCACTGGTATGTGATCTCTGCAATAAGATGCTAAAACTGCTGCAGTGGTTTATTGCCAAAAAAAAAAAAACAAACCAAAAAGGAAGAGAAGAAAACCCAATCCATGCCTCTAACCTAAACTTTTATAGATCATCTTAAATCAGAATTAATTTTCAGAAATAATTTTAACACTTAAATTATTTTAAATTAAGCTTTTGTTTGAATTTTTAGATTTTCAGAATTACCTGAGAACTCAAACTGGTAACAACACAACTGTTAATATTATCATTTCTACTGTGGATTACTTATTGAGAGTTCAGGTAAGTAACTTATATACTAAGTACATGACAATAATGACTTATTTCTATACAAGTTTTATTAGAGGAGCACATTTATTTGTCACCATATTTATTCTGGTCCCTGTAGCCCAAGCTAAAGAGAAAGGCTGAAATTCACTAGTGGTTGCAGTTCTTTAAGAACTGTTACTTTGTACTGGGAGAGTCAAAGGTGACATAAATGTGAAGGACTGGTTTCAGCCTTTATACTCAGGAGTGTGGTGGAGGCTGTTAACCACGGAGAGCGGCAGGAGCCGGTGCATGCTCAGGGTGTCCATGAGTACAGGTAGCCAGGTGTGGACTGAAACTACCCTGTGAGTGAGAAGAGTTTTGTATTGCCCAAGTTCAGTTTCAGCCAGCTGCTTTTTCATCCATATTCTGATTTAGGCTGAACACTGGCTGCTCTGTGCATGAATGCTCATGGGCTGGCATGGAGTGAAGCATAAGAACAGTGCATTTTCTAAGGAAGGAAAAAAAAGGCAAAAGGAAAAAAAAAACCCACAGAAGGCTAGATTAAAAACCTTTTCACTCATGTATTTTGAATTATCTGCCAAATCCTTTTAATATGAAAACATTTCATTGTCACAACCCAATAGAAAGTAATGAAAAAAATCTACTTTGTTTCCAGACTGAAGCATGTGAATGGTATGAAAACAATATTTTGTGATAATGAATGCTCATGGGCTGGCATGGAGTGAAGCATAAGAACAGTGCATTTTCTAAGGAAGGAAAAAAAAGGCAAAAGGAAAAAAAAACCCACAGAAGGCTAGATTAAAAACCTTTTCACTCATGCATTTTGAATTATCTGCCAAATCCTTTTAATATGAAAACATTTCATTGTCACAACCCAATAGAAAGTAATGAAAAAAATCTACTTTGTTTCCAGACTGAAGCATGTGAATGGTATGAAAACAATATTTTGTGATAAATGTTCATAATTTTTACCTATAATTCTCTTCTTTCTGAAAATCACTGCATGTGATAATATATTTTGTTGAGTTTTTAAAAAAATATTTATCTAGTTAAGTTCCCTTTAGCCATTCATTTATTTGCTCTGAGAATTCCAGACTTTGAAAATTCTTTTTCTTTTTTTGTTTACACTGCTGCTGCTATCAACATTGTTTTCTATCTTTACGCATTCTGTAGAGGTTGTAGAGACAATACAATGATTTTCATTCCATTGCTTACTTGGTTGAAACTTTAAGCCTTTGGGGAAGATGGAGAGAGGAATCATGCGCACAAAGCAACATTTTCTCCCACTGTTGACTAGGTGTCAAGAACGCAGTATAAAGAGACATTGTTTAATGAAAAGCGTGCAGCATGGCAGTACTACTGAGCACTCCATTTCAGAATGCAGGCAGTTGTATTTCTAAGAGCAGATACCAACTCATCTAATTTTTAATTTATTTTATTTTGAGGTTTGCTGTGGGGTTTTTAAGTTATTTCTTTCCTTGTATTTGTTTTCTTACTGATTCTCTTCAGATGAAACTGCAATTCTTGAAGTAGTACTTGAGAATCACTGGGTGATTCATTTAAAGTCTTTATAAACTAAATAATTTTCAGAACTAGAACTGTCTAATACTGTTTTTCTTATACTGGTGAATTTCCTGTTAGAGCCAGTTTGGCCACACAATCTCTTTGTGCTTCTCACAACTGTTTTTTCTTTAGGAATCCATTAGTGATTTCTATTGGTATTATTCTGGGAAGGATGTTATTGATGAACAAGGACAACGAAATTTTTCCAAAGCCATCCAGGTTGCAAAACAAGTTTTCAATACTCTCACGGAGTATATCCAGGTAAATTAATTTCATTAGAATGTTATGAACTTGAAATAAAATTCATCACACATTTGGCATGAAGATATAAAGTACCTAGATATAAAATAGAAATATAATATAGATACATTTATTCTTCAGCATTACTTTAATGAATTTGCTTATGTAGAAAGCAAAATATTCAAATATATATATATAACTGTCACTACTCTTTACAATCTTATAAATATATTAAAATTTAAAATTATTAAATTAATAATCATCTATGTAAGATAGTAGAGTTTTGTTCTAAATTTTTATTAGACTGCAGCAGTGTTACCCACTTTAAAGCCTTTACCTTTAATCCACTGAGAAAACTAATTTCAGCGCAGATCATAGTTGCTGCTTAGTCAATATAACATTAGATAGTATTTTGTGTCAGGAATAAGGTTAAGGCATCAATGCTATGTTCGAAATAGTGAATTCACACTTTCTATTTGAGAACGGTAGAGAAGCACTTGAGGTGGACTCAGCAGTAAATGAGATTGGGATCAATTCTGTCAAAATAAAAATATAGCAGTTCTTCCAGGATATCTAAAGAATTTAGTGTCATTTAGTTCTGCATTAATTGCTTGTGTAAATCCGCTGACAATATTAGAATTTGATTCTACGTATAATAAGCAAGTTAGAGAGGACCTCATTACACTGTTAGGTGTCTAGTATATTGTTTTCATTCAGATGAAAATAATTATTATGAAAATAGTATGTTACAGTTCATGAGGATGAAATGTGGTAGAATAGGACTGAATAAAAATGAGAAGAGGCAGCTTGTATGCATGTGTGTAAATATATCTAATGTATACATATTTCTCAAATTGCAAGTAGTGTTTTTACCTGGTAGAGATTTTATTTATTACCCTTTGAGGCTTTAAAAGCCCTTGTGTTCCCGTTTTCCAGAAGTTAGGATATTCTTTAAGTATTTTTTAGCACTGTGTTCTACAATATACTGGGGAAAAAAAATCAGGAGACTGATTCTCTAATCCCTTATGTGAATTTTGCTTTAACCTTCTATAAGGTTATTCCTAATTTACAGAACTACATAGCAAAGAAACAGCTTGAAGATTTGTACCCCTTTAGTATTTATTGTTTAAAGTTACAAGGAGATACACACTTTGAGGTTCTTAATTAGTATATTGAGATTTGGCTAAAACAGACAGAATGGTTATTAAAAGTAAGCGTTGTTTACAGTCAGTGGTGTTATTAAATACATAATTCTAGATAGATTTAATTTTTCTAAAATTAAAGCAACTTCTAAAGGACAGCCCCAAGTTATGCACTTACGCATCTTTCTTCTTGTTTTTGTTGAATTTCTTGCAAACAAACTTTGGTTTTCTTTTTTTCCTTTTTTTTTTTTTTTTTTTGTTGTTGTTGCCTAAACAATAGGGTCCGTGTACTGGGAATCAGCAAAGTCTGGCACACAGCAGATTGTGGGATGCTGTAGTTGGTTTCCTTCATGTGTTTGCCCACATGCAGATGAAGCTGTCTCAGGTATATTTTTGTTTTACTTTTTCCTTTATAAGTCACTAGCATTTTTGTAAAAGAGAAAAAAATTTATTAATATGTTTGAGTCATTAATAGCAACAGTTCGAAAAATAAAAGGCAGAAGTGATAGACTACATTAAAATTGAGGGAGTAAACTACAAAACTGTAGTGGGTGTGAATAGCACGCCTGT
Organism: Corvus brachyrhynchos; assembly: GCF_000691975.1. Classification (NCBI taxonomy): domain Eukaryota; kingdom Metazoa; phylum Chordata; class Aves; order Passeriformes; family Corvidae; genus Corvus; species Corvus brachyrhynchos. Next base: position 73,577 of record NW_008240173.1, read on the forward strand.
AATTGGATTACTGGCCACAGGCACAAAGCAGGGTAGATGAAACTGCAAAGCGTATCACTGATATTCAGAAAGAACTCTCGGTTCCGATCTTTTGTACCAAAATTCTCTCACAGTGTTTTCTGCAGTTTCCTTCTATGCGGGACTCATCGTGTTCATTGATGGCTCCTGCACTGAGCCCTAGTTCATCATTATTGAACCCTAGTTCAACACCTGTCTGCATCTAAGCTTTTCTCACTCTTAGGAGAGAGTAGTCAGACCTTATAATGGGTGAATTTCTTTTAGATGTGAGTATTCATTTCATAAGCCGTAGAAATAGTGGAGTGGACTGGCACAGACAGTTCTTCAGGGTGTGAAAACTTTTCATTTTCAGTGCATTTTTCACCTTCTTAACTTTTTAGAAGAATCACACATCCTAATTGAATGCAGTGATTCTAATTTTTTTATGTGATTTGACATTTTCAGAGAAAAATGTCATATGCTTGTAAAAGTGTTAGCTACTGTTAAGAAATACAGCTCTGAAGGCTCTGAGGTCTTAGATTTCATTATTTAGCTCCGAAGGTGTCCATGTAAGTATCATTTGCATAAATTAAAGTAGTCTTGCCCAGATTGTTATTCTCCCTGCCCTTGGAACTTTATGGATGAAAGTAGGCTGCTTGCTTACACTTGTGGACTTTGGGCTACAGGTACGTGTCTCATTCTTTATGGCTAAATAGAAGACTTCTTCCCACAAATGGCATATTTTGACAAACAGTCAAACCTGTTTTTCAAGAGAAATGCACTGAATTTCTACTAAAGTGCATTTAAAGGTGCCTGTAGATACTGTTCTGGTTTTGAAACATCTTTGTTATTTTAAGAATTTTTAAATAGTCAATATTTGGGTAGGCCATGGTGAAGGCTATTGTGCTTTCTTCCTGTTCCACTAAAGCAAACTTGAAAGAGGTATTTAAGCAGTTACTTACAGTGAGTCAAACACATGGTAGCTATGTGTGGATTATGAAATACGATGTGGCTATTGGCAATATTTGCTTTTACAGTAATGACAAGTTTATAGTCTCAGCTGTGCCCAGAGTGGCTTCACAGCATCTTTCAATTAGTGAATCTAGAAAATAATGATACTCATCCTTCCTCTTCAAAGATAGCCCAGCTGCTTTGCACAACAAGATCCACCAAAATGTGTGGAGTTACTTGTGGTGTTCTGTGGGATGACAGAAACACAGTCTACTCCAAGTGTACCACTCCAAATGCATCACTGTAAATAGTGATGCTGTCTTCCTCTTGCTTGCAGATCAAGCTTTTGGCTTTTGGAAACTCCTTATGAGGGCCAGCAGGAAATACCAGAATAGACAGCGGCTCTTTTGCTTGTTTATATTGATTACAAGAATATATTAATAAGTATTAAAAAATGCCCTAGGGTATATTACCATGTCCCGCAGCCATAGGGAGAAGGAAAGATCCAGCAGGCAGGAATTGTGCAGCAAGATTGATTTATTTAATTATTTTACAAACTCTTTTATAGATTTTTTTATTCATAGTCTAATTGGACAAAGGATCAGCCACTCCTTGGGATGATTGGCTAAAATCCTAAAACATCCATTGTCAAAATATTTTTCTACTGTACCATAAACAAGACTTTTCAAGGTTGCAGGTGTTTGGTTGTTTACATAACTCTGCTACCTCTTCTGTGAGCGCGAAAAGTCTCTCACGGACTTAGAAAATAGCAAGAAAATCCTTGCTAGCAGCATTTTTGTATCCACAAGTAAGCTTTTCATATTCTGTTGAAATACCAGTTTTCAGAAGTGTTGAGTGTGGCCAAGTGGAGTTACAAGGAGTTGCCCTATGGCTTTTGTCTGTAAGAAGGGCCTGCCTAGGCTAAATAATTGGGTTTTGTTCTCAATCATGAGTTTCCAGAGCACTTTTGGAGAACATTTGAAGCAAGACTTTAATAGGAGCAAAACAAAATCACTGTTTTGTTTGGACTTTGAGGTATTTTTTTTGCATTTTAATTCTCTATCTTGTACCAGGAAGCAATAATATGATAATGGTAATACTTCTTAAAAAACATCCCTAAGGCAGAAAAAGAAAGCACAATTTTCAATCTAAATGAACAAAGGGTTCATTTATAACCCAATATCTGGGTTGCAAACAACTTTTTTAGTTAAAAGAAGATATCTGGGTTGCAAACAACTTTTTTAGTTAAAATTTTTGTAATGAAAACTTACAGGGCAAATCAATTAAAAATCTTAATATTTCCAAATTATGTGGTTTTCAGTCCAAGATCCAAACTGTCATTGTTGAAGGTGGAGTGGGTGCTTTAGACAAAGTTTATTATAAAAACATTTTCTTTGAGTCTGAAGAACAGAAAGAATTCCTTTTTGTATTTAAACTCCTTCACAGAAAGGGGTTTAAATGAAGATAAATCCTTCTTTAGCTTCAGATTTTGTAAACAGTTTAAATTTAAGGAATTACAGAGGTGTGATTAAATCACTGTTCTGTAACTTTTAATGGTGGCAGATCAGATAAATTTATAAAAGATGAGTTACTTATTACAACAAATGAACAGTCTTAACCAGAATTACTTACTACACTGTATAAAAGCTAAGAGCACTTGTCAATTATAAAATCAAAGTGCACTATGTGGAAGCAGTATATGCAAGCTAGCAAAAGAAACATTACGTAGAGATTGATGAATCTCACTCCTTTTTGTG
>NW_008240173.1:76300-133636 GCF_000691975.1 Corvus brachyrhynchos
TTTCCCTCAATCCCTGGGAAGTAACTGTGGAGAGGTGTCCCAGATCCACGGGAGAAACTCCATATACTTCAAGTTTGTGGAAGAATCTAACTGTATGAAAGTGGCCTGGATTTTAATAGCGTAAAGAAGTTGGCTGGCAGTCATATGCCTCTAGGTCAGTTTAGCAGCTTATCAGTCAAGTCTGGCTTCAAAGGGACAGATGTGTGTTTGAAGATGGTAAGCCAGGCTGGCCTTTTAGCATATTCAACACTGAAAAATACCGCTATGGTGCCACCAGTAGCTCACCAGAGATGACTTGCATTGCTTTGTCTCCTGACTGGGTTCCAGGCCAAGCAGATAAGCTTTATCAAAATTCTTTTAAGGCAAAGCATCCTGCCAAGCCATAAAGTACCTTGAGTTTGTTGTGCCACTTACTGAAATCCAGCAGTGCTCAAGTATTTGTTATCAATGGCATGATGTAACAGTGTATCACTGAGGAAGAAATTAATAAATCTATCCAGATAGACTCCAGGAAAGTGGCATAGTAAACTTGATAAACCCAGTGAGATAAGAGATGGCTAAGAAATCAATTTAATGTACGTCTAAGGATTTACTAATGGAACTTTATTAAAAAATATTTTAAAATTTTATTTCAACTTTTCTTTCTCCCTCCAAAAATTCAGTAGCCTATAATGAAATGACTCGTTTTGAATCATGTTATAGTTTGAGCTCTATGTGCTACTGTTTTTACAATTTCCTATAGCTGTTTACACCAAAACTTGTTTACACCAAAAGCAACAATATTTTAGCTGACATGAAACATCACAGAAGCATAATCTGTGAGCTTGACATACCCTGTTATTGCTTTAAATCTTCTATCATGTTCAGTTTTGTCTTTATTAAATTACTCTTTCTAAATAGGTGATTGTGTATGAAGTTAAGCAATTAAATATATTTTCACTGTACTATAATTTTTGACACTTCTAGCTTCTTAATTTCTAAGGCTTTTTACAAGGTGAAATATGCATGCACATAAATAAATGGTAAAGAAATCAATATATCATTTATATACTGTGTTTTTTATTTAGGATTCCAGCCAAATTGAACTACTGAAGGAATTAATGGACCTTCAGAAAGATATGGTTGTCATGCTGCTGTCTATGCTGGAAGGTAGTAAAAATTCGAAATCTCTTTCACAGTTGTTCTAGCAAAGGTTTTACCTTTGTGATTTTCTTATTTTGAGAAAGAATGCTGTATTTTTCTTTGTGTTTTTAACTTTCATGTCTCAGTTGTGACAAGATCTTTTAGGTCTGAAAGTGAATGGGAGATTTAGGTAGTGTAGTTGACATAGGTTATATTAATTCTGAGTGCCAGAACTTTATAAAATCCAGGGCTAGCAGAAGTTTTACTTTTTTCCCATGAACTTGACTTATCTTTTGAGTTTAGATGAAAAGGTTTTTTACTACTTAAGTTGAAATCCTGAGTTCTAGGGACAAAACAATTTATCAGTCATTTTATTAACACCCTTAATATATTGCATTGATTTTAGTAGTGATCTTATCCATAAAGAACAGGCTTGATTCTGCTACTGGCTGTGTTCAAGGTCCTGAAATTATGATTCCCCAGAGAATGCAGTCATTGCCAAGAAATACTCTTACTACTGCTTTAGCTACTTTACGGGTTTGTATTAGTGCTTCTAGTGCTAGACCAACTAGACATACACACAGATGATCCAAAGATCTTTTCTTCCTTTTGGCTTCTTACATGTATCCTACCACATTCTTGTGTGAGAACTTGGAGGGCAGAAAATGCAGCACAGATTGCAGTGTAGCATGCACTGCCACTGCTACTGCTTTGCTCATAGGAGGTTACTGAGAAGCAAAGTAAATTCTTAGTACTGTAGACTGTGCTCCATGAGGAACCTACCGAGCTTCTCATCTGTCTGATGTGACACTAGTTCTGTCTGTGTTGCTCTATAGTGAAATTTATAATATGCTGCCCCACTTTTGGTACTGTATTAAGTGTATGATCTCTCTCTACAGGCCTTGTTAATCCTTCCTGTAATGGCAAATACTCAGTCACAAGTTTTTTCCAAGTTATAGGGCAGACTTAGTAGTAGAAGATTCCAGATTTCAGAGCTAGCTTTCTCATGCGAGTGTGTTATCCAATAGTTTATCATTCTTACTCTTTGATTATTTCACTAATCATTATAATACACTTTTCTTTGCCAAAACATTTGCTGACAAAATTATCTCTAATATCATGTCATCACCTCTAGGTAATGTTGTGAATGGAACTATTGGAAAGCAGATGGTTGATATGCTTGTGGAATCGTCGAACAATGTGGAGATGATTCTGAAGTTTTTTGATATGTTCTTAAAATTGAAAGATTTGACTTCCTCTGATGCATTCAAAGAATATGATCCTGATGGTAAAGGGATAATTTCGAAGAGGGATTTTCACAGGGCAATGGAAAGCCATAAGCACTACACTCAGTCGGAAACTGAGTTTCTGCTGTCATGTGCTGAAACAGATGAGAATGAGACTTTGGACTATGAGGAGTTTGTGAAACGATTTCATGAGCCTGCAAAAGACATTGGTTTCAATGTCGCTGTTCTCCTGACCAACCTGTCAGAACACATGCCCCATGATACACGCTTGCAAACTTTCCTTGAGCTGTCAGAGAGTGTGCTGAATTACTTTCAGCCTTTCCTTGGACGAATAGAAATCATGGGCAGTGCAAAGCGCATTGAACGAGTTTATTTTGAAATAAGTGAGTCAAGTCGGACTCAGTGGGAAAAACCTCAGGTAAAAGAGTCAAAGAGACAGTTTATATTTGATGTTGTAAATGAAGGTGGGGAGAAAGAAAAGATGGAGCTTTTTGTTAACTTCTGTGAGGATACCATCTTTGAAATGCAACTGGCTGCCCAGATCTCTGAGTCAGATCTGAATGAAAGGTCAGCTAATAAAGAGGAGAATGAGAAAGATAATTCTGATGAAGAAGATCCTAGAATGGGTTTCTTTTCTCTTGTTACCATGAAGTCAGCTTTAGTAGCTCTCAAGTACAATTTAATGACTCTTATGAAAATGCTCAGCATGAAGAGTCTAAAGAAACAAATGAAAAAAGTGAAGAAAATGACCATGAAGGACATGGTCATGGCTTTGTTTTCTTCCTACTGGAGCATTTTGATGGGCTTACTACATTTTGCTTGTAGTGTTGTCCGGGGCTTTTTTCGCATCATATGCAGTTTGCTGCTTGGAGGAAGCCTAGTAGAAGGAGCCAAGAAAATCAAGGTGGCTGAACTGTTGGCTAATATGCCAGATCCCACTCAGGATGAGGTGCGTGGGGAAGAAGAAGAAGGGGAGAGGAAGCCAACAGAAACTGCATTGCCTGCAGAAGACCTGACTGATCTGCAGACTTTAACAGAAGAAAGCGATCTACTCTCAGATATATTTGGTTTGGATTTGAAACGAGAAGGTGGACAGTATAAATTGATCCCTCACAATCCAAATGCTGGTTTGAGTGATTTACTGAGCACTCCCTCCTTAGCCCCAATGCCTGAAGTACAGGAAAAAATCCAGGTAATTGTATCTTTTATTTCTGATATATAGTTCTCTCTTTCATATATTAAGTATAGTCTTGACATAAAACTTGTATCTTTGTTTTTCTGGGTTTTCTGAATTTTTAAGAAACCACGTATAATTACTGGTGTTTACTCTTTCTGATGTCATAAACTTGAATTTCCACAGCCTTCTCTAAGTACATGGTGTTTTGAATTGCTTTTAATTCAGTGTTAAATTGCCTCTATTAATGTAAATTGAATTATCATCTTTTATGAGGTTTTCAGTTGTTTAACAAAAAAAAGAAAGAAACAAACCCTAACAGTCTGCATTCTGGATATTCTTTTAACTAACTCTGTACTGTATAATACTGTTTAGACACAGTTTTAAACCTGATTTTCTGTAGGAGAAGGTGAAAGAAGATGAAAAGGAAGAGAAAGAAGAAACAAAATCAGAACCCGAAAAAGCTGAGTATGTATTACTTTAACCTCTGATCCTACAAAAAAAAGGGTTTGTTTCACTGAAAAAAACACTAGGCTGATTTTTACTTCTTTGCCTTTAATTTTCTGTCCATTCACATTCCAATTAGGTTGGTTTGTTTTTTTTTTTTTTAACAATCTTCATCATCTGTGCACATTTGCAAGGATGCCATGTAATAAGCACCACTCTGATTCTGTGCATGTCCCTCTTCCCAGAAGCGTCCTTTGTAATGTTCATTTAATTTATTTTAGAATGCGCTTGATTGATTAATTTTTTTCTTGGCAAATCTGAAAGCTAGAAGAAAATCTCTTGGAAACTTTGTAAGAGCAGCTGAGTTCCAGAGACCTGCTATCCATCAGCAACCGAATCTGCTTTACCTTCTCCCATTTGCTATGACATGTTTTGAGTTATTTGCATTTTGCAAAACCTTAACATTCCAGTATAATTTTAATGAATTACAGAGTATTCTTGCATCTTTATGAAGAGATTTGATCAATGATCATTTAAACACTTTTAGGACACATTAAAATCCAATGTTAATGCCATTAGCTCAGAATAAAAATAGTGGAAAGAAAAATATAGTGCTTGGTTTTAACCAGTAAAAACTATGGCTCTCCATCTCTGTATTTTATGGTTCCTGATACATGCACATTTTTGTGTACAGTGTCTGTAGCTGATTTATCACTGTCAAAATTCTAAGAGGATGCCTTAGTCTCAGACTCTTATTGCTCTTCTGGGATGACAAACACTTGCCTGTGACAAAAACTCTTCTTCCTAATCAGTGCAGCAAATTTCTAACTTGGCCAGTATAACTTTGTGAGGGAGAGTCTTCCTGACTTTTGAAGGTCACTTCACTGTTGATTGCCCTGCTTGACTGTGTGAGTTGCAGTAATACCTGTATTCTCTGTGAGGAGTGCAGTGCCTGGCACTATTAGCTTCCGTGAAGCTACTCGTAACATGACAAACTTTCAAGTGAAAGTTTATCAAATGTGTCCTAGGAAGAGGAGCAGCTTTGGACATGAGTTATTCTGTTTGTAGATAGGTACTGAGAAATTAATAATGTAGCTTAGAAGTTGCCTCTCACTCTGGTTTGGCTTCAAGTGGACTTCTGTGATCTTTTCATCTCTCATGCTGACAGGTCAAATTAACTTCTGAGATAATTCACAGTTCTTTAGATCATGTGTTTGAAGAAGGCAGCCCACGAACTCTAACTTGCTCTAATGAGACAGCATGGTGATACCCACACACCACATGCTGACAAATTCTTACTTCATCCCCTCCTGGAGTGGGTACTTATGAGTTCATGAGATGGGCAGAAATGCAGAAATTAAAACTTGAGGTTTGACTTGTAAGTGCAAGAAGAAAGAAAGTTTTCTGCAACCTTTGTGGGAACTAGATTGTTTAAGTGCAAGAGATTGGAGGGGAGCACTTAGACATATAGGCACTGATGCAGACATAGAGCTGTCAGCTTACAGACATTTTATCACTGCAAGAATTAGCTGCACTGCTATGTAGAAGACCCTTGCTAATAAGGTTGGCAGATTCTTGATTACCTGCTTGCACCAGCTAGCATTCCCACTTCAAGGTGCCAAACCAGTAAGTTTATCTGTAGCCTTAACCAGACTGTCACCCTTGCCAGCACTTTGGACTGAAGACGGATATTTGTCATGTACATGAACTGCATGAGTCATGGCTACTTGAGCCTCATTAACAGATGCAATAGCATCTTTAAATTAATTAATCACGATGTGATTTTAATTTAGCAATTTTATTAATTTGACATATTATTTTTCCTTCCTTTGTATCCTAAGAGGAGAAGATGGAGAAAAAGAAGAGAAAACCAAGGAAGACAAGGGGAAACAGAAATTAAGACAACTGCATACACACAGATATGGAGAACCAGAAGTTCAGGAATCTGTTTTCTGGAAGAATATCATTGCATACCAGCAGAAGCTTCTTGTAAGCTGTTCTCTAGCTTTTGTGTTCAGCTGCTGGCAGAGACATGTACCACCATATTCTAACAATGTAAAGACAAATAGCATCTGCTTCACCACATTTTTCTATCCACCATTGTCCATAAAATTGACATGTAGCAAAGGTTTAATGGGAATGTTAGAGAAAAGAAACACACAAATAACTTAGTATATACCACATAGTAATTCTTAGGAAGACAATTGTTGTCCCAAGCCTAGACTTTCAGAGATGCCTGTGCATCACTGGAAAACATCCATGCATTTTTCTGTGAGTAAAATTCCTGAGTTTTTACAGCAGCTAGTGAGCTAGTAGGGTTTCTCCTTCCCTGAGAGACAACTTCGGGAAATTACGAGCTCACCTATAAAAAGAATCAACTAAGATATGATGCTTAACCTGAAGTGAATAAGAAAAGATGTTACAGATTTATTTTTTTTGTGAAATAGCAAGTTAATATTTGTCAAGTTTTTCAAAACTGTAGAAAATAAGACTTACTGAAAATGTAAAACTGCATCTGAGAGTCTCTCAGTAAAATATCAGATAATACTTGCTCCAGAACTGCTTAAAATCCATGCTATCATTAGCTAGGAGATTCCATTCATATTCTCTGAGGCTAGGATGAAATGCAAAGCAAAAAGAAATACACTCTAACTATGTATATAGTATATTATTGTGTAGGGATGGCCTACTTCTAACAAGAGTAACACAGCAAAACTACAAAACCACAGTCAAAATCTTTTTAGGAAATTAAGAGTTTAAATCTGGCTTTTGAACTGAGATACATTTTTAGGGTAGTCACATTGCAATCATGTGAATTTTGGTTAATTTTTTTAATAGTTTCATTTTATATTTCACTCATAGTCATCTATGATTAGGGCTGAAAAAATGGAAGAATTCCTGTGGGAGACTTAAAGCATTTAAAATGTGTGCTGTAAAGATTTGTGAGTTGTCAGGAAGGAGAAGGGTACATTTCTGCAGTCCTTTTTATAGTGTCATAATGTCAGAAAAGCTTGCATGGTACTCAGGTCACACATGAATTGTTACTGACCTTGTAAAAATGCAGTTGATTTTGGAATAAAAAATATTTTAAATAAACTTATATGCAGAGTTTTTTATTTTTTGGTAAAAGTAGCAACTTGCCATATGTATGAATATTGAGCTGCAGGGAAGATAGAGACTTCTGTATTGTTACTACATTACTCTTACATTGTGATGTCTCTGTGTTGTCTCCAAGTGTATTGAGAGGACAATGAAAACGACATAAGAGGCAATTAGAAATCCTTTATCCTTTATGCATGGAGTGAAAAGAAAGCTCCTTTATCCATTATTGCACGTGTAGAGTAGGATAGAACTTGTACATCACCCAAAATGTTTGTGGGTTTGGATTTTTTTTTCTAATTCTGTGAAAAAGTTCAGAAAAAACCTCCACAAACCCCCCTCTTAGCAGCAATTTACTAATGATGGTTGAATCTTTATTAGGCGAAGTATATTTATGTTCTGTTCTCTTTTCAGAATTATTTTGCACGAAACTTTTACAACATGAGGATGTTGGCATTATTTGTTGCTTTTGCCATCAACTTTATCCTGCTTTTCTATAAGGTAAATTTCTCAAAATACTGCTTTTTAGATTGCACACTGGAAAACATCTGGGTTTTGTAGACAATATGCTATGGTAAAACTGCCTAACCTAACAGATTAAATACCTACTTCATCCTAGCACTTCAGAAATCTAACATGGTGACAGCTGAACATTTGTGTCAAGTAAGAATAGACTTCCAGTACACAAATAGCTATTTACAGAGCATTATGCTGGGACAAAGGCAGCAGGCTGAAAGGCATACCTGTGCCTCATATGTTCCATTTCCCAGTACAGTGAACCAGCCAAGCTGAGCCTTCATAGGTAACTTAAACTAATCCATGTCATTTGAGATGTTTTCTTGTGCCATTATGCTCTCCTGAGAGGGTGTGTACTGCAAGGAGTCACATCATCTTAAGCTGCCTAGAATATCACTGATTTTGTCAAGGCTTTTAGTATCATTAATGCAACTCTAGAGTCTTTGGACTCAAATCAGTTTCTGGCAGAGCCCTGATGATAAAGACTACATGCAGGTTTGTCAGGGGTTTCTTCTTAGAGGGCTGTGCCCTTTCTTGAATTTGAGGTGATAAAATTTGTCATGGACCAAATTTGGTAACATGGACAGATAGTGGAAAAAAAAGAAAAGAAAAATCACACTATCACAGACTGGTGCAACAAGATGAAAAGATTTTGCCAAGATATTATTTGTGGACATTTTTATGTAAAAAAAATTCTTTCTTTACAGTGATATTGTTCTTGGTATCGTTCTTTCCAGCTATACTACTTAGCTTGTAGTATTGTAAAGCTCCTGTCAAAGGAATACAGCTGCAATATTAAGTGTTTTAAACAGGTCTCCACATCTGCTGTGCCAGAAGAAAAGGAACTTCCTGTGGTATCTGATGGTGAAAGTACCAAGTTGAACATTCTGGAAAGCGATGATGAGAGGGTCATTGCAGTGCATTATGTCCTGGAAGAAAGCAGTGGCTACATGGAGCCCACACTGCGGATTTTGGCCATCCTACACACAGTCATCTCATTCTTCTGCATCATAGGCTATTATTGTTTGAAAGTAAGGAAAAAAACTTTTTTTCTAGGTCTAAACTTTTTTATCTGTCAAGTGGTATAAATTAGAACAAAGTCAACCTGCTTAAGCAGGTTGGGGCACCATGTAAAGAAATACTATTTTGTTAGTGTAATGTACCCAGAAAGTGTGTGTTAGGTGATGTGTGTATTCAGGAAGTTGTAGGCCAGAGTCTGATTTGCTGTCAGCCAGACAGTCACGGCAGTAACCTGATTCAGAAGCTGCTTGTGACTGTCAAAGACAAGGTGTGAACGCACATGACCAGAGGGAGGTAGACGACAGTATCTGCATTGCTAGTCTGTCACCTAGGTAATTTGAAAAGAATGCAGCATTTTGGACTACTGCTGCTGCATATTGTGACTACAAAATGCCCGCTTTTCATACAAACACTCTGCTGGTAGTGTTCTGGCAGGAGCCTAAGCATCTTTTAGAAGATCTCTGTTAGGGATGTGAAAACTAAAGATGGCAAAACTTCCATTGACAAAATGTTGGTTGTGGTTTAAAAAAACCGAATGTCATAAATCTCTGGAGCTGGGAGAAGTGTATCTGAGATGTACTTCCCCCATCTTTACACTCTTCCAGGGCAAAAGCTATATGTCAAAGTGCAGGATAGTGTTAAGTTAAATGGACCCTTGCTATGACCCAGCTGCTCATTTGTGCTTTTAATATTTTTATTAAGGTCTTATATGGTCCTTAATATTTTTCTTTTCCTCTTTTAATGGCTAATAATTTGTTCTATGCGAAAGGCACAGTCTGCATTTGTACTTCAAGGAAATTTTCATCATATTATTGCATTTAGTGTTGGTTTTAATCTCTACCTTAAGTATCCCTGCAGGTCAATACATACTGAAACATTTTTTGTTGCACTGGTTGCCATGCAGCACAAAAGCTTACATTTCTGGCTTTTGAGATGTTTTCTTCTCCCACCTCATACGTTTTCGTTTGTTCCTACTATGAATCTTTTTTTTGAACATTTTTTCTCTGACTAGGAGGGAAAAACATTGTTAGCAATATTTATTGTAATGAATTGCCTTCTTTCCAATTCTGAAACCAAAATATGGTCCAATGGTGGTTTCAGTCTCTATTTTGGAGATTTTTAAATCCAAAATCTTTGGAACTGCAGGCCTGTGTCTCATAGGTTTGCTTCTGGATATTGCTGAGCATGAAATCCATTACATTTTTCATTATTACTGTTTCAGTATACTCATGTCCACTCAACTACTATCACAGTCAAGGTGGGTGATGCAAGGTGGATGCATTTTGGGGACCTGTGAAATAGTTCCAGGAAAGAGTACAGTTTACTTTTTTTTGGTAAGAGATTTCTTAGGAAAATCCACTGAACTTGAACCACTGTTTACATCTGCCTTCTTGGAATGTACTTTTGAAATCATTCAGCTGATGAAAGAGAATTGTAGGTAAAGCCTGGCTAGGTGTCTCAGCTGCTGACAATTCTTTTTTTATTGCTTACAGTCTTTGCTCTCTGCAGTGAAACACTTTGTTTCTCACTGTGAAACCTCAAAAATTCTGCAACAAATAAAAGGAGCCTCTAACATTTCTGGGTATCAAAATGAAATCCAAAAATGTGGTCCCAAGTTAATATTTTGGAACTAGAATTTCTGTGGATTAAAAAAAATATTTTAGCTCTCTTTCACTTGACTACCTCTAATCTTTTCATAGCACTGAAAAACTGTTTTTATTTGAAGGATCCCTCTTCAGGGGTTTTGGCCATCTTTTTACAACTGTTTGGTATACTGTAGTTGTTAAGACTTTTAATTTTTTAAGTACTATTTTTGCTTTATTCAGTTTTGATTCTTAATTTTTCATAACAACCAGCTTTTCTTAAAGTTTGCAGACATATCAGTGCATTTTAAATAATTCTTGTATTTTTTTTTCAACCACAGGTTCCACTGGTTATTTTTAAGAGAGAAAAGGAAGTGGCAAGGAAGTTGGAATTTGATGGGCTATATATAACTGAGCAGCCATCAGAAGATGATATTAAGGGACAGTGGGATAGACTTGTAATCAACACACAGTGAGTTTTTACTTACTCTGTCTCATTATAGCCTTGCAAGTAATTGTTCTTCTATTTCCACAATTATATACTTATCATCCATCTTGTCTGAAATAAACAATTATTAGGGATATATTTCTAGCAAGGATATACAAAACGTGCGAGGCTAATGTTTACTCTCATTTTTACTGTTACTGTTTGATCTTATACATTCCCAGATTTTTGCCTTAAAATTAATTCTCTTCATAAAAGAAAAAAAATGCAATGAGTTTGTTTTGACAAGCACAGTGATGATGGTTGTGGATTGCTCTCGGTTCAAGAGTGAGCTATGCTTTGCGTCACCTATTTAAAGTTCCATCTCTCTGCCTGGTGGGACTGTGTGTGGGATGGATGTAGCTGCTCTAGAACTCTGTCTGCAGGCATTGGCTCTGCTGTGCTTCTTAAGCCACATTTAAATGGTAGGCTGAACGCCATCTGGCAACTTGCACTCCAGAGGGTTCACCAGTGACTAACTGGTGATAGCCACCACACAGAGACTCATAGAAACAAAATTGGTATATATTTGTCTAAAATTTAATCTTATTTATCTGTGTTTTTCAGGTCTTTTCCAAATAACTACTGGGACAAGTTTGTGAAAAGAAAGGTGAGGCTTATTTTTAAAAAGATAAATGAAGTTAAAATAAAATTTTAATGCATATTTCTTTCCATGTTTGGAGGAATGTGGACCACACTTCTTTGAAATAAAACTTTGATTCAATGTAGATTTCCATATTTACAATATTAAAATACACAGAATTCCTTACCTCATTCTTACAACTACTTTTGAGTGGTTTGGATAGTTTTTTGTTCAAACTTTTTCTACATATAGCTTTTTGTATAAAACAGTAATTCAAATACATTCATGAAATTACATGATAAATTTTGTGTGCGCTTATATGTATAATGCAAACTATGTAAAATGTTTTGTCTGTGTGCATTTATGTATTTGCCTCTATACGCAAAGAATGGTGTCCCTCACTCAATAGAAGGTTAAAAAGTAATTAATAAGAAGACCCCTCCCCCCTTTTTGTTCCTTTTGACCACTTGTCCCTTTTGTCCCTCTCTATTTCCCACAGTTTTTCCTCCCCAAGTCACCTAAATCCATCCCTTTCTCCATCTTTGCTTTCTCCCTGTAACATCCAATTACATCCCATTTATGGGATGCATAGTGCATGCATCCCTTGGCAGTAATCCTCTTAGTCTGACAGGTGATCTGGAAAGTTATTACCAGTTACTCATCTTGATGGGTTTCAGATTTGGACACTGGGTCTGAGGCTCTCCTGGAACTGCCCTGGGAGGGACCAGGCAGAGCATCTATTCACTGTGAATCCATAGTTTGGGTTCCTGCCTGCCACTGTGCCACTGTAGTCCTCTGGGCTCGAGGAAATGGGCCTTTAATGGGCTGATGGACTTGGGACTAGCTGGGCAAGGTATTCTTTGTACTCTCCCCCAACCGTTGTGTCTCTGGGCTCCTTTGTGGGTGTGCAGGTGAGCTTTTATTGCATTAGCTAACGATCTCTCTCTCAAAAATAGTCCTCTCTAAGCAGGGACTTGCAAAAGCTCATTTCTTACAAATGCTATTTTAAATGTTTCCTCAGCTTGCTCTTAAGAAATAAATCAAATGTTTGTACAATAGCTTACAGCAAAAATAATCTTTTTAGTGTGTTCAGTCACAATTGCAAAAGAGGATGTACGTGTTGTTGGATCAGATTTACCCCTTCTTCACACTTCAATGCCGATCTTGTATCATACTATTGGAAACATGTCTTTTTAATGCTCTTAGCTCTTCTGCTTTGTAACAATCTTAGGTCAATCTGACAAAAAAATTCCTTTGAATTGTGTATTCATTTTGCTGTGGGAAATGTTCTTTTCATATTTTAGGTGGTTATATACAGATTTCTACCTGTCTGTCTAAGCAAAGGGGAAGCAGTAGCTCTCACAGAGTACTCAAGAAAGAAAATAAAATTCTACACTGCTTCTGTCAATGTAGTTGATCAAGGAAAGCTCAAATCAAAAGGGAAAGGAGTATGGTTTTAAGTTGTGTGGAAGATTTGGTACTTTAGCTTTGGCTGAGGAACTGTGCTGTATGATTTAAGTGCCTTCAAATATACTGGTTTGCAAAGAATGTCTTCTTTTATATATATTTGTATTTTAATCCCCAGTCTACAGAATAATCCAGTCGTAAAGCACTGTTTTCAGGCTTGTTACAAAAAAGCTTGTCTCTAAAAATCTGCAAAAGTATCAGTAAACATTTAAAGTATTTCCTATTAGAAAACTGACAAAATACCACCTCACCTGCATGAATCACTGAGTTATGATCTTGTTATAGACAATTTTGTATTTCTTTGACTATTCTTTTAAAATGAGAAGAGACAGAAAATATTTAGGAAGGAGCTGTGTGTTTAGTCAGAAGGAGAGCAAATAAAAGTTTATTTCCATAAAAATTACTAACAAAACATGTTAAATTTTGTAAGAAAGAGATAAGGGATAGTTTGAATTCATTGAAAATAATATTTAGCCGTAACTGTATGTTCAAGATCTTGTGATCACTATGTCATCCATAGTCATGAAGCACTGTTTTAAGGCTCCTTGTATGCTAAACCTCTTGCCTGCAGAGCCAGGCTAAATAACAGCTGGTCTACCCAACTGATGAATATTTTTGAATATTCCTTCTAACTTTAGGTAATGGATAAATATGGTGAGTTCTATGGCCGGGACAGGATCAGTGAGTTACTAGGAATGGACAAAGCTGCTCTTGATTTTAGTGATGCTCGAGAAAAGAAGAAACCAAAGAAGGATAGCTCCTTTTCTGCTGTGTAAGCATTTGCCTACAGTTTGTTTGTGATTGGGGTTCTTTTGTTTGTTTCTGTTTCTATTTTGTTGGGGTGTTTTATAAGTTAAAATCAAGCATTCAAGGTTTGTCATTCAGACAAAACATTTGTTGCTCATTTATGTAAATCTGCATAAGATAAATCAATTCTTATGTTGAATAATATAGTAAATTTATTTAATTATATGCATATTATGCATATGCAGGATTTCTGTTTTTTATGTATGAAGATTTAGTTTAGTGCACAGATGCTTGAATACATCACATCCCCACTGTTTTGGTAGTGTCATTACAACTGGGCTCGAATCTCCCTTTCAAGTTCTCAGTTCAGCTTTGCTGGAAAGAATGGGCAAAAATGGCAATGTGTATTTTGATTATAAAGAAATGATGGGATAAATTTAAGTGCTAGTGACCAGTAAAATCTAGGAATTGGATGATTAATCTTCATATCCTTTTTATAATTTGTTTTCCCTAAGCTATTCATTTGTTTATCATTTGAGAGACAGAAATAAGGAAAAGCCCCTAGACATTCAGAGTAGTAAATTCTCCTTTGTAGGGCAGTGGCATGCTCAGTTTTTGTAAAGCACTGCAAAAATGTTTTTTTTAGTTCTGCATTATAAAAAAGGTATTCAACTAGATAGAACATATTTTAACAGATGAAATTTTAATGCTATAGAGATTCTAATGTAAGGGTTTATTTAAAGCTTTCTTTAAAAGCAACATTGTATCCATGGGTTTGCAAGGATTATGAAAAGTAGGCAGTGGG
The DNA here is from genome assembly GCF_000691975.1 of Corvus brachyrhynchos. Classification (NCBI taxonomy): domain Eukaryota; kingdom Metazoa; phylum Chordata; class Aves; order Passeriformes; family Corvidae; genus Corvus; species Corvus brachyrhynchos. The sequence continues at coordinate 90,595 of NW_008240173.1, forward strand.
ACTACTGGTGGATTAGAATTCCATTGAGGCAAGAGCTGATTTTGTAAGGAAGACTCTTTTATCCATCTTTATAAAAGATGGATATTAATAAACCAGGAGTCTGCCTGAACAATGAATCAGGTGCAGTGTTAAGGCTCAAGGACTCTTTGGCATTTCGGTGCTAAATAAAATTTAATATTGTGGCAGAAGTACTTCCCAGAATGATTCTTACATCCTGTTTTGCTCCTGCTGGATTATAGTAGAACCCATGCTTGAGTTTAGGAAAAAAAATTACTACTTTTATTATTGGTATAAAAACAAAATAAAACTACTTTCCCTTCCCTGTGTGCTCATGACTCATATGAGGGGAAAAAAATTTAAATAATGTTTTCGTGAGTAATCTTGAAAAAACAGACCAGAGTGAAGCAATTGGAGAAGGCTGATGAAATATTTAGTTTAAGAATCATGTCTGAAGGATGTCTGGTTATTTTTAACACCTCTAATATCTTCTCCATGTTATAGACAGTTAAAAAAAATTTATGACCTCATCCATCTTTCCTGTTCTCCTTGAAGGAATCATTCCATACTCATAACAGATTAATATGTTGTGGGAAAATAAAAAACAATAATAAAAATTTACAGAACCAGTCACTTCAGGAAGGTACATTTATCCACTTTTTAACATTTTCAAAAATGAATACTAATGAAGCTACTAAAACTTACACATATTGCAGATTCAAAATTTGGAATATATTTACAATGCAGTGAAGGGAGAGGTGGGAAAAGCATTGGAGTTGAACCCTTATTTCAGTACTTTGGGAAGAAAATAGAAAATGGTGTGACCTGGTACAGGTTGCAGCTCTGGTGCTGCTGTTCCTCCCTGTGCCAGGAGGAGGTGGCTCAGGCTGAGGCCAGACCGGATCTCTGTGTTTCTCACAACACAGAAGGGAAGTGCAGAGTGTAGCATTTTCATTCCTAATACAAGTGAACAGGTCTCCTTGACCCCTACTCCTACTTTTTCTCTCCCTTTCCTTTAGAAAAATAGCCTGGGATTTGCATCTGTCTTTTTGCGAGGGACTTAAAGCACTCTACTTGCAGGTGACCATGCTTTTTCAAAAGCTTCTGCCTGTCCCAGTGATATACTGCATTAAAAGAATTTGCATTGTACTGGCTCTTGAAGAGCCATGCAGCTCATGGGTGCAGTCTTGTATAAAGTGTATTTCTTTATATGCATAAATATTTTAGTATTTAAATGATTATTTAAATATGTTGCAGGATTATTTAAATATATCCAACTAAGAAGGATGATGCAGCTGGAGCTCTACTGTAGATTAGAGAGTAAAGATAGCTAAATTTTGCACACTGAGACTGGGGCAGTGGTGCTGTTTTTCCATTGAATTAGTTTCTTCTTTTGGGTGTTAAACCAGATGCATCATGGATGTAGTATATTTGAGAGAATAATATGGAAGACACAAACATGAAAGTTAATTTTCAGAGGTGCCATCATTAGTATTACTTCCCTGTACCTTTGCCTTTCTAACTGCTTTTTTTTCTGTGATCGTTAGTTTAGCTGGAGTCAATAGAAGAGGCAGATAAGGCTCAAGCATCTGCAGCAAGCAGTGACATAAGGCTAATTTGGAAAATAAGCAGGGCTTCTGTCAAATGCTCACATGGTAGAGAATTCTTTCACTTTCAAGAATAGAAAAAATGTAAATAATTTTCTACTGGAAGATCTGAAATTTTTACAGGTTGGTGAGAAGTTAAACCGTATCATAAATGTGAAAGGTACAAACAATGAGCGCAGTTGGCCTCAGAATGTGAAAGCATTTAAAAGGCCTTACTCTTCCTTGTCATGAGAAACAATCCAGGTTTCCAAAAGATTCTCTTGTGCGTAACCCAGTTTTAGTAATGTAGTATCTCGGAGAACAGGATTGTTCCTGGAGAACTAGCAGGCTTTTTCCTCAAGTGTCAGTCTGTCTCTTGCCCATAATGGCTACTGAAAAAGTAAGGAATTTTATTTGCAGTAGTTTTTACACCTGAATTCTCAAGATATGTACTTGCTATGGTGACACTACAGGATTTACAAAGTGAGGATGTGCCTGTTTGTCTAAGTAGAAGTGTGTATCTGCAGGTGGGTAAGGGCTTCAGCCGTCGTGGTTGTGAGGCAGGCACAGTCCCTGTTAATGTCCAAATTCCCAGCCTGTTCCATTGAAAGGAATGATGCACATGTAGGAACCTCAATTTCAAACCTTTCCCCTTGTGGATGCTAATGTAAAATACCTCCTTCTTTGATTATTTACTTGGGAATTTTAAGCCTAGTGGATCCTTGCAGAGGCTTTGTGTAGGATACCTCAAAATAATAATCTATTCTGTGCTCTGTCTCCAAGATACCCAAAACAGAAATCTTACAGACACCCAATAACTCATTGTTTTGTTTTGGTTCAATGCTTTCTTTTTTGTAATGGTCAAGTGGCACCGTTGTCTATGAAATATCATCTGTTGGTATTGCTCAGTGCCTAGCACAAAATTTTGACACAGTGCAATAAAAATGGTATTTCCGTACCTAGCTGACAATTAATAAAGATTGTTTTTTTCTGATGGGATACTTTCTCTTTTACAAAAAGTAACATTAATAGAAGATTTTCCTAAGTACCTGTATCAACACACATTAACTGGTAAGAATTATCATACTTTCATTAATGATTTTTCTTACGTCCTTAGAAAAATGGGTCAATTTTCTGAACGAGCTCTGAAAATCATCTGATCTAAATTTGTCTGTCTTTAGTGCCATCCAATTGTGTCACTCAAGGTATGCTATAATAAACAATGTAAAAAATTGGCATCTTAGGGTGCAAATTCAGTGACTTTTTTGACAGCTGCTTTATACTTAGGTGGGTTGTATTAAAAACAAAATAATTTTTTTTCTCCACGGATTTTGAAGACAGTTTATTTCATATGTGTGCATGATAACATTGTAGAAATCAATCAGCATTAGGTCTGATGAATTCAAAACAGTATTTATGAATTTGATTTTCACCTTTTTTTTTTTTTTGACAGATTCATTCCAGAGTAAAAGTGTGAATTAGAACAAGGTTCTGATGTATTTCAGCTTTTGCAGAAATAGATCAGCTGTTGACTCCTGTTATGTGACAATACACTTCCTACAGATTGTGTTTCATGTTTTTCAGTTGTGTTTTGCTAAAAAATTCAATTTATTTTTTTATTTTTACAGGTTAAATTCCATTGATGTTAAGTATCAGATGTGGAAATTAGGAGTCGTTTTCACTGATAATGTAAGTTTCTCAGTATATACATACATACACATATATATATATTTTCATGTTCTAAAATGAAGTACACAGTTGTTAATGCAAAGTGCTTCAATGAGAGGTGTGAAATACTCTGGATTACATTTATTTTACTACATGAAGAAAATCTTGAAAGCTTAAAGTGACATTGTCAAAATATTTTTGCAGTTACATTGGTAATAGTCTATAGAACCTCAGTCAGTTCCTGCCCCCTTTCTGATATGCATTATTAGAAGCAAGCACAGCACTGTAGAATTAGAAAATTGACAATATAAATGCTAATTGCCATTTCTCATATTTTTCATAAATTTTATGAACACTTGAATATTCTTGGAGCACATTCAGATCAATGTAGTTAATGTACCTGGAATTGCTACATTTGTATCACTGAAACTGATAGTAAGAAATTATTTTAATAATTTGAAAAAGCAAAAAACCAAAGAGAGATAAACATGAGTGTTAAAATGCAGTTTAAGAAGTCAGTCGTCATATGATTTTTAAGTCTTAGGATTATTGCTTCCCTAACCACTTATTTTACTGGTAAGAAAAATGGTTGGGGAAAAAATTATTTTGGAAGTAGGACAGATGGAGAATGAAAGTGTATTCTGAAGGTACTCAGGAAAAGTGGAAACAATAAGTCTCCAGGTCTAGAGAAAGCATGATCTGTAAACAGTGTTTGTTTGGGACTAGTATTTTTTTTATGGAATGGAGTGTAATTTCTCTTATAAATATGTACTTGTCTTTAAGTTCAATAAAAATAAATTGATAGAGGAGCAGATGAAATAAATATTTGTGGTTACTTAAATAATACTTATATGTTCAAATAGGAGTTTTAGTAGCTCAAATTAATTATAAAATTTCTTTTGTTGCTTGTAGAGTCCTATAATTGTCATTAACTAACTCTGGGCATTAATATTTTAATGTAATTATTTAGAAATTAACAAAAAAGTAATTTAAATCAGAAAACTTATTTTACAGTAGAGACATTTACAAATAAGGGTTTAAGAATTTCAAAATTAGTTTTTACAATATAAACTTTGAATTTCTTGATTTTGCCCATGTCTTGTGGACTTTATTTGAGGATTTAATATTTTTGCTCAAAGATAAAATTCTCAAAGATATCTAGAAAATTCTCTAAAAAGAACTGTTTTCTATTTAAAGAAAAGCATATTTGAGAAATATCTACCTTTCCGTATTGTCTTGAATTGTTAAAGATGAAAGCCATGAGTTTTATTTTGAATATACTTGTTTTTTCCTGTTAGTCTTTCCTTTACCTAGCATGGTACATGACCATGTCAGTCCTCGGCCATTACAACAATTTTTTCTTTGCTGCTCATCTCCTTGACATTGCAATGGGATTCAAGACATTACGAACTATCCTGTCATCAGTTACCCACAACGGCAAACAGGTATCAACTCTCATCTCTTTTCAACTTTTTTACTTATGGACTACACAGGAAAGATCACTTCATTTCTTGATTCGGATGCTCTGCAGATTGACAACAGAACTGTTCTTTCATCATGAACTCTAGAACTTGCCTTGGTGAGGAAACTAGACAGTGGGATTTATATGCAAAAGCAAAAGCGACTAGGATTATGACAGTCTCTAACTGTTATGAGTAACTGCTTCATAAAGTTGCCATTTAAACTTTCTTCAAGATTCATCTAAAGAAAGGTCTGCTTGAGTCTCAGTCATTCTGTTAGAGGACTGTTTAAGAAACTCAGCTCTTGGATGATGAGAATCTGAAATTGCATTTCTGGTTTAACTTAGAAAAAAGTAACTAAGGCTTTTTGTCTACTGAGACCTTTTGTAGAAATGACATTCAATGTAACCTGAGACTCAGTGTTCCTCAAGGATCACGGCCTTCCCATTTCAAAAGAATTTTGTAAACAATTTTAAATTGTAAAAAAGCCATCCTTGGTCTTCTCAGAAAATCTTCCAGCAGGACAGCTGCATAATAATTATGATAATATAAGTATTCTTCCTTCTAAAAATAGTCCTGAAGGTCTAGCAAATTGCCTATGAATTAAGGGAACATTATTTATAAGGAACTTTTTAGATCTGGGTGCTACACAAGTGAAATATCAATTTACAGGATACTGAAGCTCCCTTCCAGCTGCTTTCCATTAAGCTCAGAACAAAATCTGAATAATGCTGCAGTCAAGCAGTGGAATACTTGTTGCTACTTTTCTGAGATATTAAAATACTAGGAACAGGGTTTTTTATATGTGATTTCATACATGTAAAAAAGTTTCTTCACTATTAAATTAGTAAATATACTGTATTGCAATTAATTATATAATAGTTGATAGTAATATTACTGTTAGGTAGTGAATTTTCAGATATTTTTATCTGATTATGGGGATTGTATATGATTCTAATGGATTGTTTCATTGTGTATCTATCCATAAGATTTTTCTTCGTAATTATGTTTCTGAAACACAGTCTTTGTTCAAAATAAAATGAAATGCACAGTCTTCGCGTGAGAATATGCAGATATATTACTCTGTATTACAAAAGTACATACAGAGAAAAAGTTAAAGTTTTCCTGCTGCTAGTATATACAGTTTATTGTTACTTTTCTTCTTTTTTAAATTTTTTTTTGAAAGAAAAGGTAAATCACAATTCCATAGTGGTGTTACATGCATTCTGTAATTTTGTCTTCCAGCTTGTCCTAACAGTGGGATTACTGGCAGTAGTGGTGTACTTGTATACAGTAGTGGCGTTCAATTTTTTCCGCAAGTTCTACAACAAGAGTGAAGATGGTGATATGCCAGACATGAAATGTGATGATATGCTAACAGTAAGTCTTACTTTGCTTTCTGGGTTTTTTTCTCAAGCTATTGTGGTTTTGTCCTGGCCTTCTTGTAATTTATATTCATACAGTTGTATCATTAGCCAGCAAGCAGGAAAGACTGCAATTGAAAGCAAAGGGACAAATATGATGAACATCCTCAAGAACTAGATAGATCTTGTGTATGCTAAACAAACAGATCTATAAAGGAATAGAAGAAATGTGGTACTATACTTTGCTAGAGTTGTTCAAAAAATGCAAAACAAGTACAAGCTGTGAAGCTGAGCCGGCTAAAGGACAGCACTTCTGAATCTTGAAATTCGACAGGTCATTCAGGAGGAGGGTCAGTTATAGGCAATGATTTTCAGAAGTAATGCAAATACTTAAATGCTTGTTTAAGCTTAGAAATCAATCTGTTTCTCTTAACATGAATTGCCATAGTTACCTTTAATAGGCAGTTTTGTAGCCACTTTGTCCAGAACCACTGTAAATTATGTTGAGCTTACTAAGACAGTGCCAGGCTTTGGAATTTTGGGTGGTAGGTAGAGCTTAAACCACAAAGAATTTTTAACATGCATTTCCCTTAATATCTCTCCAAAAGCAGTCATGTACAACACTCTAAATGTATTTCAGTATTCTGCGCAGCATGAATCTCTTTCACAGAGTAGACAACATTTAAAAGCCAAATAAATAGATGAACTGTGAAAGCAGAGTAGTATGTCTATATTTTGGTCTGGTTTGGGACATTTGGCACAACGAAACCAGATAAACTGGAACTAGAATCAGTGAAGGGCTGTTAAATTGTCAGGTGTTGGAGCACTTGCTATGGGAAGAGAGGTGGAGGGAATTGGGCTTGTTCAGTCTACAGAAGAGAAAGTCTCAGGGTAGGGGGTGTGTAAGAGGAGCTCCCAGTGTCTGCAGAAAGATTATTGGAAGACAAATCCAAGCTCTTAACAGCAAATTCATGTCAGGAGACTGTGGACATAAAGTGGAAAAATGTGTTCTGACTGAGGAGAGCCAAACAATGGAACAGGTTGCTCAGAGAGGTTGTCTCTGAGAGAGAGTCTCCATCCATAGGAGGTCGTAAGCAACTGACTGGGACAATGCCCGAAACATTTTTTTCTGAGGTTATAGGGGACCCTGCTTGGAGCAGAACCCTCATGAAGTCCCTCTGACCTGACCTCCTCTGTAATTCTCTGAAAGCACACATACCACAAAGCTATAATATTGTATGGGAATGAGTTAGAATAACATGTGGCATGCTGTAAAATCAGGGTTGTCTTTTGTAAAAACACTGACTTGAAATGAGATTAAGAAAAAAAAAGCGAATAAAGAAAATACACCATTTTTTTTAAAATAAAACAATTTAAACTTTTTAGATAAGTAACACTACATTCACTCATTAGGGTAATTATTACCTTTCAACCTTGGAATATAAACTGTCTCTAGGAATTGTTAGATTTTTCAGACAAGGGTCTTTCAGCATTGTATAGTACTATATCAATGTCGTAAAGAAGGGATTTTGGGGATAGTGTGGCATAGAAATAGAAGAATGGATTTTTTGTATGGTTATGTTTTAGGAGTTAGTTATTGCCATCTCTGTTTTTTGATAGAGGGTGAGAACCCTTGACCTGTAGTTTGCAAAGCTTCTTAAAGAAAAAAACCAATCCCCTGCTCTAGACCTCCAGAGACTGATACCATAATTTTCTATTACATTATAGCATGATAAAACTGGAAATTTTGGATTGTCAGCATCCCAGGCAACTATACTGACAGACCTATTATACCACTTTTCATATCATAGTTTCACAGTATTATCCTCAGACATTTTCAATCATGAGCCTGTTCTCTGCACAAGCATTCACAAACATTTTTTGCTTGGTTGTGGTTTTTTTGTTTTATTTTGCGTTGGGGGAGGAGGGTTGTTTGTTTTTAAATTTGAATTTGAAACACTAAAAATGGGGAAAATCATTAACTTTTGAGCTAGGAAATTGTAAAAGGAGATGGCTATGGTGGTGATGATATTTCCTATTTACACTGCTGAAATGATTTTACATGAATCATGGGGTGCTGCTGAGCTTCTGGTAGTTGAACGTTTGATCTTACCGAACAGCTGCATAATGACAGCACATGAAATACTGCAGCTTCAGCTGCACAGCTGCATTTCCCCCCCTCCCAGAAATATGCATAATCTCAAAGGAGAGAAAAAGATGGCCTGACATGGCATAGTTCCTAGACCACAGACCAGTTCTACCAATTACTGAATTTGTAACCATGGGTGTTTCTGCTTTTAGCTGCAAAAAAACCTCTGTATCCCTTTGTTTTGTCTTTTCTAGTGCTACATGTTTCATATGTACGTTGGGGTACGTGCAGGTGGAGGCATTGGTGATGAAATAGAAGATCCAGCAGGAGATGAATATGAAATCTATCGGATTATCTTTGACATCACTTTCTTCTTCTTTGTGATTGTCATCCTGCTTGCAATTATCCAAGGTCTGTAACCCACAGTGGGACTGAAAGCATTATTTAGCAGTACAAAGATCTTAGTGCGGTGGTAATCACCAACCTAAGATTCAGACAGAACAGCAGGGCAGATCATGAAGGACAGATTTATACAGAAAATCACACCCAGCTGACTTTCATCCATACACTGCTCTTCTGAGTCTCTGTAAAATCAACAGGCTCTAACTGGATCAATAGAAACAAATTTTTTTTTGCTCTAAGAATACTGGTGTCACTGCAGCTTCTGTCTCGTCATTGCCCTTTCTAAAAGCCTCCTATAGAAATCTTGAGTCACAACTTAAAATCGTCCTTCAGTGTAACCCATCCTACATGATCTTTCATGGACAAAATCAGTACTGCTGTCAGTATTCTCCCTGCCAACATCTAATATTCTAGATTGACTATCTGGAAAATCTTCAGATTGGTAATAGTGGTGTGAAAAGAGGACCATAGCTTTAAGAGGTTAAATCTTTTCTTACATAAAAATTGCTGGTTTGTGTGATTCCTGCTTATTTGAACAATGTCTAAGAGTAAAGAAAGGTGCGTGATATGAAAGAGCTTTAGTATAGCCTGGTTAATGACAGTGGAAAGTTAGCTGCCATTAGTTAGCTTTGGAATTTCAGTGAAACTATTTGACTGATAGTGTTTCTCACTGTTGTAATCTGGATAGTGGATACCTTATTTTAGCATGTCAGGGTTTTTTTTAATTATGTTTATATAAATTATGTTTATTGTTATTACCTAAAGTACTTAAACCCCTATCAGTTTTCACACTGTACCTTTAAAATCTTGTCAAGAATGCCCAAAAGGTAATTTTTTATTGAAGTTTGAAAAAGTTAACAGAAGTATATTCTCAATTTTGGAAAAATTGATAAATAGTTCTGCTGGGTGCACTTGCTGTCATAAATACTGATACCTTTCTGTCAGCTAACAGCTAACTTAGGATAATTTTGACAGCAGTAAGGGTTCTTCCTTACTCACTACAAGGAGATTCAAAAGGCAGCTTTGAGCTTGTGGTAAATTGTTTCTTACTCAAGCAACAGGTTTTTTTAAAGGGCTTGGGGAGGGTGGGAAATTTTTTATACTCCGAAGTGGCATATCTCATACTGTTTCTTTCTTCATTTTGTGAGTAGCTGAAGAATAAGTCCTTAATTGTCAAGCTTTGCTTATGGGACTGTTGATAGTCATTGTGGAGTTAGTCCTTATTTGTATTGGAGCAAGTGAAGGGAAGGTTATATGCTGTTTATAATCTGAGCCATAAAGCCTGTGATTCTTTTTCTTATTCTTTCTGTGTCTCCCTGAAATGATCCCTTATTTTTGTGGAGCTCCAATAGTGGAACCTTGCACTACATGACAGCCATCTTGAGAGGGTGCACGGAGCTCTAGGCCTCTCTACATCTGCCATGTAACAAATATCTGAACTCTGTTAAATGTAAAGTAATATTTTTTCTATAGTAGGGCCCTAATCACTGTAAACCCACATATATTGTAATGTACTAAATCAAGATTAGAGCACTGGGCATAAAACAGAAGTCTGTTTGTCCCATTTTGTAATTCAAAATGGTACTGCCAGCCATGTGGCTGGTATTTCTTTGGCTTGCTCATTTTTCTTTATGGTTTTCTTGTCTTTGGAATACATATTGGCTTCTGTTATTTCTGCATAAGATTCTCATTTAATATTCTTTATCAGAGTTCTGTTATCCCTGGATTTCCAAATATTCTTTCTCACAATTCTGTTCTTGAACATTAACTATCATTTTAATTTAAACCCTAGGTTTAATTATTGATGCTTTTGGTGAGTTAAGAGATCAGCAAGAGCAAGTTAAGGAAGACATGGAGGTAAGAACATTCAGTTGCTGAACCATGCCTATTTTCAGATTTCATGAATATGTGTTTTCAATCAAAATACGATTTAGCTAGTGGATAGTTTTTACAACTAAGAGGAAAATACAGTCCTGTACGTGGTCTGATATCATACAATGTGAATTATAATGAATTGCATGTCTGTGGCTATTTAAGTCTTTTGGATCTTCAAACTACTAGAGGTTTCTAACACAGGGTGTTAACACTGTCATGTTACATTTCATCTCAGATGTAATTTTCTTTGGTTAATACATGTGTGAAAGTATCTTGTACTTTGTGGTTTTCTATTCTGTCATTGAAGTGTAAATGTAAGAAGTCAGGAAAGTGTTGTAAACTAGCTGTGCTTTGTAATGTGAACTTGGAGCATATTCAGTTACAGCTGGACAAGGACTGAGCTAAATATTGCCATGTGTTACAGTAAGTGCTGCTTAACATGAAAAGTCATCTGTGACCATTGTATGCCATTCTGTCACATGATACCTGTTCACTTAGAGCTGGAAAAGATTTATTTTTTTAAACAGTAAGAAGCTATTCTGACGGTAGCTGAGCTTCTATGCAAATGATTTTGCTGAGGTATCCAGTATGAATCGTTAAAAGAAAAGCCTTTTTGTTCAGTGCATATTCTATATGATGCATTGCCATTTTCAAGAAAATTGTCACCTTTTTTGGCCTTTTCTGAAAGCACGGCAAGTGTAATATGTAGTGTTGAAGTGCTCTGTATTCTTTCTTTTAGACAAAGTGCTTTATCTGTGGGATAGGAAATGACTACTTTGATACAGTGCCTCATGGCTTTGAAACACACACACTGCAGGAGCACAACTTGGCCAATTATTTGTGAGTACAGTAAAAATGCACTCTTCACTAACTCATGATCCTTGCAGCCTCCGCAGGTACTCGATTAACTCTCTTGCATAAGTAATAGTCAGTACTGTTCGGCTTTGATGTGCACTTATGCTTTCTGAATGTATAATTCTGTGGCAGTGGCAGCAAGGAACTAACAAATTCCATATCCTGCTTTCCAACTTGGTTGTGGCACAAGAAGTTTGTGTGAACTTGTAGATGGAAACGAACTTGATACATGGCTGCAGAGGCCACATAAACTGTAAAATTGAATGAGGTATGTAAGGTGCAGAGGAGCAGTATTACCTGGCCTGGAGACTGATGGAAAGAGAGAACAAAGAGGAGTAAGGCAAAAAAACTTACATTGGACAAAATAATTTGTGTGGGGTGCTGAGGCTGACTAAGAGAACTGGGGACAAAGGGAGGTAGGCAAGCTGTAATGAGGAGCTAGAGACGAAAGGGATCAACCTAGGGCATCAGGTCCACCTTTGGAACATCCAAGCAGAGAACCAGCGACCACTAAACTCAGTCTTTTTACATCTGGAAATAAAGAGAATTATCAGGTCTACAACCACTGTATCATACTCTCTCTCACTGTTCCTCTCACATAGGAAAATCCAGTGCCAGAGTGTATTTTATGCTAGTGCTGTCAGTAGGAAGCAGGGGATGGATTGTATCTTTTTAACTGGCACTGTATGTGCACAAAAATAATGAGACAGCAAAGTCAAACATGCCTATAAAAAACTTCCACCTGAAAAACAGGTTGTGCAAACAAAATACATTGAAAGCACTATCATATGGGATTTTGTTTCTACTTACTGAATACTGAACAAAGAGCATACTATAGCATACTTGCTCCTAAGTGCCTTAACCTGAGGAATTGGGTTTTCTTCCTTTTGTTCATGATCATATTTTATGTTTTTACATATGTTTGGAAAGAATGTCTCTTATGAGTGAAATTTTGAAATTATCACCCAGTGAATGTCAGCTATCTCAAGCCCTCAAGACTAATGGGTTTTTTTTAAATTAAAAGTTCTTTTCTGCTCATGTTGCTCATGCTCATGATACTCTACTAAAATATCCCAAACCTGTAATTTCAACAGAAATCTCTTAGATAACTTCAGCATTTCTTATTCAGTGTGGGAAGAGGAAAAAAAGAAATTTCCAATGACCGTTTTCTGTCTGCTTCCAAGTGGGTTTTCATGGGCAAGAAAATGTCTGTTGTAATTTTCAGATTAGACAGTTTAGAAAATCTTCATTTAAACTGAGTTGCTACCTACAGTAAGTTGAATTGGATCTCATGCATTTTAGCATACTACTCATTGAACAATGAATGTCAGCAGTGTCAGGAAAGTGTTTAATCTGTCTCAAAATACTATAATAAATAGAACTCTGGAACTTGTAAGTCCATGAACAGCATTATCACCATACACACTGAAAAATACCCATCTCCCTGTGGGTTGCCTAATGTTTCCAAACACTCTGTTCATAATAGCTGTTTCTTTGCTTGTAGGTTTTTTCTGATGTATCTTATTAACAAAGATGAAACAGAGCATACAGGACAGGTAGGTTGAATAACTCTTATTAATGTCAGCTAATTCTAAAATAAAAATAATCCAGGCTTCAAAAAACTAAGATTTTTCTAATGGATATTTCCCTGTATGGTATGGAACTTAATTCTCATTCTTCTAGGCAATTCTTAAGACTCTGGTTGCTTAATGTTAGGTTGAATATCAATTCTGTAGCACTTTCTGTTCCTTTTTTGGTATCTGACCTGCTATTTTTAAATTGTTACTTCCACGAAATACAAATACATACTATAAATGAAAATAATGAGAAGCAACATTTAAGCATTCTGTGGAAGCAGCACCATTTCTCCCTTTTGATTCTTTTCTTAATAGTCTTTGTCTTTTATTATTATCATCTCTATGTAATCTTCTGTGTCTACATTCCTGAATAAGTCCATATGAAAGAACTTGTGCATATATTTAAAATGAAAACTATGTGAACTTTTCTCTGGAGGTTTCTTCTTTGTTCTTCTCTGTTCTTTCAAACTCCTGGTGCGCCCTTCAACTTCCTTGAAGTATATTAAAAGTCATTAAGAAATTGTGTCAAATTTACAGTCTATTTTTTTTTTTCTACTTATAGTCTTTCAGCTGACTAAGCAAATGTTCCTGTGTTGCTGATCAAAACCCAAAAGAACTGAATAGTATCACATATATAGCCCCACAGAATTGGGTCAGAGGGATGATTTGCTATAAATCTATGTAGCTTACTCTTTCTGAACCTTAACATGTGTGCTGTAATCATCTTCTTTGCATAAATCTCAGCCTTGTTCAGTATGAGGTTTTATATGCTTCCTTTGCTGTTTTTGAACATCCATTTGTCATTTGAGAATTTCATACTAACTGAGATTTTTAAAAGCCTTTTTTATTTGCACTTTCCCCTTTATTGGCAGACCTATAGTCCAACTGTATTCACTGAAGACAGATTTCTACTAACTAATCAGTTTTGATACTGTTAGGTGATAGTTTGAAAATTGAGAGTACTTCATAGCTTCAAGGAACTTGCTTTAGTGGTGGACTTGGCAGTAGTTAGTTTATGGTTGGATTCAATGATCTAAAAGGTCTTTTCCAACCTAAATGATGCTATGATTCTGGAACTGGTGTAACACGTGCCCTTTCTACCATGAAATTTGCATAATAAAAACCACGTTTAAGTGGTGTGATTAAAATAGAAATACACTGACATATTCTTTACAACTCTCTGGACTGTCTAGAGACAGAACCCTACCCGAACAAATGATCAGAAAGGAAAAAATACCAAATGCCACTGACTCAGAAAATACTGACTATAAAGGTCATTTTGGTTTATGTATTGTTTGTAGACATGTTTTGAAATTACTGATGCAGAAATTAAGTCAAAATATTCTGCTTTCCCTGGTAGTTGTCTTGTGACTAGCTTTAATTGAGCTTTACAGCACTCCTCAATGTGCAAAAAGAACTAAATGACCTGCTTCTCTTCTATGCATTTCTGTAGTGCTTTTTGACTGGGTGACAACAACCTAAAAGCTATCTAAACTAATCAAAATCATTAACATGATTTTGTAGATTGATGTTCAACAACCTGACATGCACAGAATCAAAAAAAGTGAAGTGATATATAAATAAATGAGGACAAAAAGTAATGATTGATGTTTCTCATTAAATCAAGTTAAATAATTTAAATAATTAAGTTAAATAATTTAAACTGTGTTTCTTTCAGGAATCGTATGTATGGAAAATGTATCAAGAACGGTGCTGGGAATTTTTCCCTGCTGGTGATTGCTTCCGAAAACAATATGAAGACCAGCTCAACTAAGCAGAGATGAGGATTTCTGGACAAAAATGTCCATGTATTTCCCAGCTCTTTTGGGGATGTCTAAAAGATTTCTTAAATCCCCAAAGCTGTGTGCATTTTGGAGCACCAAAGCTCTGTTTTTAATGACCCAACTGCACTTTTATTTTCTTGTGTATTTGCTTTGAGAACACTGGAGTAAAGAACAATGAAAAATTACAACAACTTTGGAACCAAACCAACCACTTGCACAGACAAAAGATGTCCCTATACATAACATGCACACACAAGTAGAGACTTGAGACAGCTTATTTTTGAAACTGCCAGATGATGCCCTTGCCTAAAAGATCACACATGGGGTGACATGGTAGCAACACTCATTCGGTCTGTTTATTTCATCATCCTGGAAGGAACTATATATAGTTCACAGAGCACTGTAAAAGATTGTTGTGGACACTAAGTTGTGGGGAAATAGTGCCTTACTATATGTGGGTTGAGCTATGCAGAAGATGAGTGCATGATGACATAATTTTTTTTTTTTCTTTATGTCTTCCCTTCCAATTTAATATTTATTTTGTGGTTTTGGTGGGTTTGGGAGGAAGGGATTTGATTGTGCACATCTTTTTAATAAGACTGGAGTGTCTCAGGACAAGATTAGGTTATTCTCATCGAGTTCATTTCACATTTACCTTCCTCTTTAGCTTTTGCTCTTATTTTGGTAATGCTCTGATACAACACTGCTACTTTATGAAATCTTTGTATGAATACAAGACAGCTGCAAAAAACACTTTAACAAGAAATGTTTCATTGCATGTTTATTATGCAAGTTTAAAACAATCAAAAAACAACATTCAGAAACAAGTTGATCAACATGAAAAAACATTCACAATAATTATATCCATAGTAATAAAGTGTTGTGGGCTTTATTGTACATCTGGAACAAGTGTCATCAACCAACAATGTATATGTTATGAATTTGACAGTAATTTTGGTTTCTTTTTTTGTTCTTTCATTTCTGCCATCTGTGATTGATAGTGGAGTTGAAGATTTTCTTGTTAAATTATTTTTTAAAAGCAAAGCTGAAGCAATATCCATTCAGGGACTCCATCAGTTGCATCATGAAACACCAATGATGTGTACATTACTCCATTTTGAGTCCTTTTCAATTGTAATGCCAGTCTTTACAAATAAAAAGAGACATTCAGAATGGAAACAAGCTGGTTTTGGTAGCATTTGAAGTTTTTGTAATAGAGTCTTTTTATCCTGAATTAATTTCAACCACTTCAAACCAGGATTAAGCTACTGTTTCCTTAATGAAAGGTTTTGGTACTGTTTTTGGTCTTTTCTCCTGGACTTCTTGCTGTTCTGTTGCTCTCCCTCTTTTCTATACAGGTCACAGTTTTCTCATAAAAGAAATTTTCTGTATCAATATTCAGTTATAACTTAAAAAAAAAAAAAAATTGCAACTAAGGGAATAATTGCTTTAAAATGCTAAGGCTGTATTGTTAAAAGCCAGGCTTTCAATTCTGTGAATATTGCTAAATTTGGTATCCTGTTCACAGTTCTGGTAAAATTCTCTCAAACTTTGCAAGATTTGAAGTCAGAGGCTGGGCAGGCTCATGACAGTGCAAGGGACAGGTACAGCAACCGCAATTTTTATTCAGTTTTTAAACCTCTCCCACCCAGACTGAAATGTTCGTTCCAGCTCTGTTTCCTCCCTATTTGGAACTACTTCCTAAAGCACCTTCATTCAGCCTTTCTGGGATTTGTGTCTTAAGATTTAGAAATGGGGGATTGCAGTGATGTTTCTTTTTGGATGTACAACAGGAGAAGAGTTGTTTAACACACAGGTACACAGGCTATTTTGGTTTTGCACATTTTGTAGAAAAAATAATAGCTAATGATTCTGAGGGATATTTCAAGATTCCTTTATCTTCCAAACAAATTCAAATGGGCTTTGTAGGTAAATACCAGAATAAAAGTGACATGTTTTTTTAATCTCAATCTCTAAATCCCAGAGCTCCTGGGGCATCCTTCCTGTTGAATCCAGTATGCTGTTCAACAAATACTTGTGAAGCCATACTAAAACACTACAGGTGTTTTTACGATGAGACCTGTTGATTACATGGTGATGCAAAAAGTTTAAGTATGAAAAATTTTCATTTATTAAATCAATTACAGATTTCACAGAAGAAAATTCCTATATCTAGGAACTGGTCAGGAGAGTTTGCAAGATTAGTGTTCAGTGATGAAAAAGATTTGAACTTGCTTTGACAGACCTTCAGGGCCTGGTTCACACAGTCCTCTCTGCAGTGGCTCTAGGGTTTCTGTGAGTCCCTGAAACTTAGCATTTCCTGTTTGATGCACAAAGTTTGCCTTGGAGAGCCTTTATCTTAAGACATAGTTCAACAAATAACGCTCTAATATGCACTTTAAACAGGATCTTATTAAAGCAATCCACATACTATATGATACACACTATGGGATACAATTTAATACTGTTTCATTTGTTTTAGGCTTAGACAAAGTTGAAAAAAATTCTTAGATTTTACTGAAAATTACTGAACTTCCTGTGACAAATGTAACTTCTTTGAATTTTTGTGTTGTAAACAGTCAAACAATACACACAATTCACTGCTTTAATAGTTGTGTCAAAAGAAATTAATATTGACACAACTGTCCTGTATGCTAGCACAATGTACAAGAGCAGGTAATATCCTGTCACTTGAAAACTGCAGTTTTAAATCCAAGAAATTCAAAAATTTGGTGTTTATGCTTGTTTTATTTAAGGTAAGGTTATACTTACACACACATTTGTGTATGCTAGGTTTTTTTCAGCTGTTAGTTGAACTTATTGATTGTGTCAGTAAAACAGTAATTTTCAGGAGGAAATCCTGAAATTTAAAGAGCTCCTGCTATTTATTGAAAATAAAGTACCTCCCACCCTTTCTTGAAAAAAGCAGACACAGAATTTTTGCTTTTTATCTCTGAATGTCTAAAAAATTGAGAAGAGCTCTAAAACTGATCACCCCAGCACATCAATGTTGACTTCAGCAAAGGGATGAAGAAATGAAAGGCAATGGAAAAGGAAAGTAAGGTGGAAGAGTAGTTGAGGTGTGATTTATTTGTGGAAATTGTTACCTCCTTATATATTGTTCCCTTTGGAATTGACAATTTTTACACCTTCTTCCTATAACCTGTTCTTATGTCTCTCCTATCCCTTAAAGTTTGAAGCTTATCTGTGTTTTTTTACTGAGACAATCACAGAAAATAGGAAGGAAGAAAATGTTTCTGTAATATCCTTGGCCCCTGCATGACTACAAGATTAATCCTAATAGCATTAATGTGCTATTTAAATTGTTGAATATTTTAATTTTTACTATCTTCCTACTGTTGCAGAACTCTTACTAACATGAATTGCATTAATGTTTATTTCTATAACTATGATAATATTCCTGCCATTTTCAGAGGCACTGAATAATTCAGTTTACTTACATAATCACCTGTGAAGTATTTATAGGATGCAATATTTTCTAATATAGAATTTTTTTGTTGTTGTTCATTAGCCAAAACAAATAAAACTGGTGTCCAAAACAATCTTTGTGAAATGGTAAGACATCTGTCACAGAGAGCATGGGTGGGTATGTTCTTTGATTAAAGCTGTCTAATATTTATGCTCATAAATACAGCTTCTTCAATCTCTCTCAAGTCACAGCCACTTTTATTTGTATAATTATTTACTTCTTTTTCAGTTTTCTTCAGCTTTTCTAAATCCATGCCAAACCATAGAAGCTAGGTTACAAATAGAACTTCAGATTATACAGATTTTATAGTAATTTCTTACTGAAAATTTGCTAGTTATTTAAGCAGAAAGATACATTTATTCTTTTTTTTAGGGGTTTTTGAAGCTTTTTTTATGGATTAGGGTTTTCTTTTTTGTCTGCATAACATTTTAAGCATATCCATGCAATTCCTTCTATCCATTTTACTTCACAATTGTCTTTTTGGTTTAGATATTGTGAATTGGATGTTTAGGCAAAAGGATATGTCTCTCTTACGTGGGAAAGAAGACTCTTCTCAGCAGTTGTTGAAGATCCCCCTTCTCAGCAGTTACTGAAGATCTCCATCAGCCAAACATCCTTCTGCTGTGTCAATGGAGGTCAAGAGTTGAGGCAATTCTTGATATGAGCAGCTTGCTTTTGTAGTAACGTGGCTATGGGCTAATCCACAGTTACAAAGGCTTAACCTATTCATTTGCTTCTGGATGGTGTCAGAGACTGAAAATAGCTCATGCCTCAAACATTGATATAAGGTTTTGCACATGATAAAGAAGCTGCAACTGAAGAAGCCTCCCTGATGAGTGGGACTTTGAACTGAAAGTTGATTAGATAGGGGGAAACGCATTGGTCAGTCATCTCACGCTGAGGGAAAGGTTTGCATCCACAAAAGGCCAAAGCCACCAGCTGCAACTATCCCCAGGTGAGTTTAGGGTGGGGGGAGAGCACAGCTCACAGAAGCCAAGTTTACACAGATTCCTCCCAACCGAGGGGGGAGGAGGAGGAGGTTCTGGTGAGAGGCAATAAACACCCACCCTCCGTTACAAACTGGCCCACCTGTGGAACCTCCAACCCCACAGGGCACATCCACGGGACTTTCATGTGAGAGACAGCCGAGGGGGACTCATAACCTCCTCCAAAGTGCTCCAGAGGCTTTGCACCACCGGATGCAACAGATCCCAAATCTGCTGCAAGAGATGCTCCCCCTTCCCCACGAAGACATGCCTGGACATTGCTACCTGGCTCAAAGGTGTATTAAGCCATCGGATTCTGTGCTTTCTGCGGGGACCTTCACCACCAAGAAGACCAGCTGGAGAGGATCAACGGGACATCATTGGGATCCACAGAGTGGTGATATT
Source organism: Corvus brachyrhynchos (assembly GCF_000691975.1). Classification (NCBI taxonomy): domain Eukaryota; kingdom Metazoa; phylum Chordata; class Aves; order Passeriformes; family Corvidae; genus Corvus; species Corvus brachyrhynchos. Next base: position 110,133 of record NW_008240173.1, read on the forward strand.
TTCCTTCACTCTCTTTCTGTCCCCCCCATCTATTTTCTATTTCTTTCTCTTTCTCCTTTTCTCTTTCTCCCTCTCATCAGATAAAACCCTTACTATTGTCACTGGCATATGGCCTCGTTCGCACCTTAATTCAGGCAGAGGAATTTCTAAAGAACCTTAATAATTGGATCTTAACAGATGTGAACATCTGAGCTAAAGTTCTCACGAAAAGAACGTTTTGAAATTTTTGGAATACAAGGGGGAAAAGCTCAAAACCTCACAGTTAAAATAAACTGAAGGTCCTTGCTGTCAGTCCATTGTGTAAATGCTCCAAGTTTGCACGCAGGATGCAGTTGCTGAGTTTCTTTGTAGAAACTATAGTTATACAGACTAAATATCTCTCTCTTTAGATACATTTTAGATAAGAACCTTTGGAATGCTGAAAGGGTGGCTAAAGAATTCTGGATCACGGAAATTGAGAGCTGAAATAGATCAAAAGGTTTTGGTTAGTTGTTCTTTATGTAGTCCTAGGAGGATAGAAAGAAACTGCGTAAATTGATTGCACTGTAAAAATAGAACCACACTGGGAAAATTGGAGAAGGGAGAATCCTCAGGTCCTGTAACCACAAGTGAATAAATGGAAGGAGCATAAAAGGTCATGTGCTGTTGTTATGTTTCTTCGGAGATTAATAAATTGCAATAATTTTGAAGAAGCGTTAATCTCAGTGTTATCTGCATGACAGGCATAGTGTGGCTCAAAGAAGCGTTACTCTCTGAGCCATACTGTGCCTGTCGTGCAGATCAGTGGGAAGGGAGGAGAATGGATGACATCTGGCTTAAATGGTGGCATACAGTGAGGCTGCTGTTCCCTCCTGTGGTAATGTGCTCATGCTATGCTCAGTGCAACCACTGAAGGGGTCCCTTCCCATCTCCCTCAGTGCCAGGAAAAGGAAACTGGCCATCTGTGCTCTCTCAGTTGCGTTATCGGCTCAGTCCTCTGGCAGCAGCCCATGCACCTCTGTACCTGCTGATACATGCACGCTTGCAGACACTTCCTCGTGGGAACAAATTGAAGTTAAATTGATTAGACAGCTGCTCAGTGCTGACAACAAGCCATATCCTTTTATCGTGTGGTCCATCCTAATGGAAGGAAAGTTGTAAATTCACTGGCTAGGAAATAGAAAATAAATTAATGCCACTGGACCATATAGCGGCAGTTGATTTGGCTCTGTCCAAACGAGATAAAATTTCAAGTACTAAGTAAAATCTTGTGAATTTTTAGGCATCTACAATCTATATGAGAATAAGTGGCTTCATAGTTTTGATGTAACTACTGATCTGTTTTAAAAGTGCTTTACAATGTTATCCTAAGGTATTATTAAACCAAGTTCTTGATTTTGAATATTAATCATACAATATCTCAAGTTGGAAAGGACCCATAAGAATCACCAAAACTCAGTGTAGTTCCTTGTTGTTTAAAAATATTATCATCCTTGATGATCATCTATGTACCCAAATTTAAGCCAATTAAAGTGATAGGGAAAATTGGGAGCACAATGTTTTAGAAAAGTTGGTTCATAGTGTTCTGTGCACAACTGGAAAACCACTCAGTGTTTAAATAAATCTGGCAGAAGGGAATGAGCTTTGGGCAGGAAATACTGACACTGAATTTATTTTCTTCAGTAGTTCTTTATGCTTAGACAAGTGTAGAACTAATAATAATTTAAATACAAGAATGTAAAGATAGGTCCATAATCTCAGAATTTGTCTCTCCCTGATTTAGCCTTCATTATTATTGACAGTAATGAGGTAATTTTTCTTTCTATTTGCTCAGACTTCTGCCCCATATCAGGAGGTTAATATCACATACTTTGCAGTACTTGGAAGGGATTATATACAAAGGCCAAAATAATCCTGGATTATTTCAGGGAAAAATGCAATATAATTTTCCTAACTGATAGTCCTTTTCAATATTTCAAATCTATTTCTTGTTTAAATTTTGCTTCTGCAAATTATTTCAGAAGCCTTCTGGAGATCATAGGCTGGAAGTCATTCTTCTTTTTCTTTTCCAAATCTTTATTTGTCTGAATAATCTTTAACATCTAAATAGTATGCAAATGTAAGTTAGGGACTTTTCAGCACTGAGTGCTAATGGCAATCTCCAAAGTATATAATTATAATCTATAAACCTGTTTCTTCTATATGCATCATGGAACTGATATATAATTAATTAATAATTTTTATAATGTTTTGATAAGGAATCTTTGTGCAGTCTGAATTGCAGCAGCCTCTTATCTGTACTTATTTGATTAAAAAAAAAAAAAAATAAAGTAGTTAATATGCCGGCAAGGCTAATATGCAGATTTCACCTAGACATTTTTATGCAGGCTATGAGTTCCTTGCCATAGGAATCCAACAAATTTACAAAAGACTGGTTAAAATAAGCTTCTGAGGGGCAATATGAATAATACTGCTCAAAATGTTCTGCCTGGGAGAATTGCTAGAAAATAATGCACAATAAATTTTCCTCTTGTTTGCTGCTTAATTTGTCAGTTGGGGCAATATAAACTACAAGGATCTGTAGCTGTGAAAAGAAGTTACTTTACAAGGCTGTTTTGTAGTTAACATTTTGCATTTATGATCAGCTCTTGACGAACTGTGGTCCAATTATCCAGCTTGCAGTTTAACCATGGTTTGTGTGTAGAAACATCTATGCTGGCATTGTTTTGACCAAGTTGACTTAGAACCAGTAAACAAACTTATTTGTTGTGCTTGTGGTCTTACCACTGTAGGCTGGTGAAACTCAGATGTCCCAGAGCCCTACTCACATTATCTGATACCTCTTTTTGCCTTTGCATCCTTGTCATATCTTGCTGGCTTAATTTGTGTTCCCATGGTTTGGATTTTATTACCTGAGATCCTTTAAATTTTCTTCACTATAGGTAAATTGTTACATGCTCCAGAAACTCTCAAGAATATAGCCAGGGGGTCTAAGTGATGCACTGAATTAACCGAACATGGAGATGTTGGGATAAGGTGGGTTCTGTCTTGGGCAACTGGATCTACAGTACCAGATTTCTAGGTCACGTGTTCTCTTGTTCTTTTCTGTGGACAAGACATGAACAGAGAAATTTTACAAACCTGTCGCATTGCATGAGAGCAATGAAGGGTTTCAAACAGTCATAAAAGCAGGAAATGGCAATCCCAAGAAAATAAATGAACCAACCCACAAAACTTTATACAAACCAGGGTATTAAGTGGTCAGAAGCAGGCAAAATGAATTGTTTTGACAAAATTAACATTATTCCAGTCACATACCCAGAGACAGCTGAAGAACATAGAAGAGCTAACGTGTGTGATGAGATTTAGGGAAGTCTCAGACTTCTGTATATATTCTGACTGTGCTATGCATGGATGGCAGAGTTGGGTACACGGCAGTGAAAGCACAATTACCTGTATAATAACATGTGTGGCATGACCAGCTGGAAAAGGGAAATTCTGGCATAAATCCTAATTAGAGAAGAATTAACAATTTTTGTGGAAAATAAGCCTGTTTGATGCATACAGATATTGTTAGATACTTTATTAATGTTATTACATGGTAAAATGATACAGTATCCTTTTAATATGCAAATTAACTTAATATGGGACCTGAAAAGATTGACATTTCTGTATACTGCTTTTGCAATTCACCTATATTCTTAATATGATTCAAATTAATTAATCTGGTCTACTTTGTAGTCATAAAATAAGGATAAGAATAATGTTGGGAAGACATGTAAGTATTTATTTCATTTTGAGTCTTGTAACCCCCATAGCTGTTTATGCCTTAACTGAAACAGTGAATCTCCCAGATTTTCTCATCAGTAACAATACAACATGACAGCCACAAAAGGTAATCAATTTCTAAGGAAAACAGTGTCTTCATTTCTGAAAATTCACGAGGACTGTATTAATCTGACAAATATTTCTGTTTTCCTCCAAAGAGAATAGCCTTTGAAAACTATTGATCTTGTGTTCTTAACGAGAATTCTTTTTTGCGGGCATGGGTGGAGGGGAAGTCAACAGTACAACAACAGGAAGCTTAATTTCACTCAAAGATTATACTCTAATTGTAAATCATGATAACAAACCCTTCTCATACTTAGTTGTGTTAAAGGTTTGACTAACCATCTTTTGAGCCATTAGCACTAGCTTTGAAGAAAGGGCAGTTTCACTGGACAGGATTCTTCCATTTATAAAATAAATTACTTTGGATGAAGAATATGATACAGATGAAACAAAAGAAACAGAAGTCTAGAGAATCATGAGTGTCCTGCTGAGAGTGTATGAGAATTGGTTGTGCTAGTCTACGTTCAAGGGACAAGGGGACTAAACAGTGGTTTCTGGGATTTAGTCTGGACATTAGGAAAAATCTTTTCATTAGGAGAGGGGTGCAGCACTGGAAAAGCTACAGGGACTCCCATCCTTGGAGATGTTCAAGTTCATCTCTGGGTAGAAGCCTAGGCTTAAATGCTATCCAAAACTGCTATCCAAGCAAGACTGCTTTGATTCTGTCGGACGGAGGACAGAGACATCAAAAGTGTTGTTAATCTTTCCTAAGCATCCAGTTATGGAGGCAATTAATTTTGGATAAAAATTGCTGGGCTTCATGTCCATTTAGTCAGACATAGTACAGCAACTCTACTTTTTATGCTTTAATATCTGTCCTAAAAGTTTGTATAGAGCTTATTTTTTTTCCTCCGGAAATTCACTGTGATTTAGAAAGGGAATGGGAAAGGCTTTAAAAACTGAAGGGTTTTTTTTTTTTTTTACCTGAAATAAATTTGTAAGTTCTCAAAAAATTTGAAAGTAATTCTGTGATTTAAATTTTATGACTTTCATCCATGAAAAGGAATAGCACAACTCCCCTTGGAAGGTAATCATCTGAGTCTGTAACTTCTAGATGACAAAGCCATTGTTGTGGGTCTGTGCCTGTTTGAAGGAGATTGAAGTGTGTCTGATGGAAGTGTTAGTACTCCTAAAAGAAGGCTATTAGGAAACAAATTTGACAATTACTTTCATTTCTTCTTCTTCTCCCTTTCAGCTGTAGTGGTCTTTAAAATCATTCTGTTTCCCCAAATGTCTTCCTGTAAGCTATTACATTACTATCACAGCATTGCACTGTTTATCCTTATACCTGGGAAGAACAGGCAGCTAAAATGTCTAACATTATCTTAACAAATGCAAATTGTCACCCTGTCAAGATTCTTTGCAAAGAACACTATCAGAAATTAATATTACAAATTACATTTAAGAGAGTCCTTTGGTCAAAACAGGTTTTATGGGATAAAACATGTTGAAACATTCATGGGGTCACAGAAATAAGTAGGTGAATTCAGTAAAATAAGATCCACAAACTAATCATAATCAGTGGAAGAAAGATGATCACTAATTATTATCAAAACCCTTTCTGGGAAAAGGAAATTACTTAGAAAATGTACTTAATGACTTAGACAATTAGATGTGTTCTACAGAAGTGTAGAAAAGCATTCAAAACTTAAAGCTCATTTATAAAGTTTCTGAAATTTAATTTTTTCCTTGGGGAAAATAATTTGAAATAGAGTTTCTATCAGACTTATTTAGAGTGGTTCTTTTTAAAGCAGAACAGGGAGCAACCTCTAGCTAAACAGAACTTGTAAAAATAAATCTAGAACACAATGAGAAAATGTTTGTGTTGCCCCAATTTTAGAAAGGGCAGGATTTGGTAGAGGGCAGATATATCCCTGAGCACTGTTTGTGTGGCAGTATTCCAGCATGCCTTCTGGTTGTGGCTGAAGCAACTCATGGGCTGGATTGCAGCTGCCCTGCATGCTGAGAAACACTAAGCGTCTTTTATATGTTTGACTGTATGCAATCACCAGGCATGCAGCAGAGACCAACCAGTGGGGAATTAGAGACATAAAAATTATCTTCTCAGCTTCTCTGGCTTGTTACCGACACAGGTAGAACACAGTTACTACCACGATTTAGCCACTGGGAACTCTGGAGGCTTTGTAACCAAAATGAAATAATTGAACCCTGCAGCCCCACTGCTAGAGTTCTGGAAAAAAAAAAAAAAACAACCCTGAGACAGCAGAAGGCTTCCACACATCAGAGAGTTTTGAACGGGCTTCTAGCCCTTATGACAGTGAGCAGCTTGAGGAGACACCTTCATTTTCAGAAAGGATATTGAAGAGTTTATCTGTTAATTTGGTGAATGGTTACGACTGAAAACTTCCTTCTTTACATTACAATATAAGATAGAATGATATAAAAGTAGCCTGAGTTCTCTGATTTATAAGGATAATGAAATAAGTAATTTGTGCATATAAAACTTGAAGCTGGATATTTGTAAGTAACCTTAGTCCTTTTAATAATGTGATTATTGCATTAGGAAGGAGACAGAAACAGTATTTCATTTAAAAAAAAGAAATCACAGTGAAATCGCCAGGTTGTCATCTCCCCCCTTCACTTATACCTAGCCCATTTGAGTTGTAGAATGCCTGATTGCCAGAGTAGGGTGAGCTCCCAGCTGAACATGAACTGCCATTCAGGCTGAGACCCTGGTGTGCACCAGTGTGGGGTGTCTGTGGCAGAGTCTCTTGGGGACCCTGATGCGTAGGTGTTACACAACTCAGGGAGATCAGTGTGGTAAATTAAATCAAGGACACCCTAGCACCCTGGAGCAGAATGTGGCACAGTTATACAGCTTTTAGTTTTTACTCTGTTGTTTCAGAAAGAAAATAATTTTAAAAGCAACTGTAGATTATTATATGTAAGAAACCATTGCTATACATGACTGTGTTGTCTCAGTAGCTACACAATACTTTCTCTCAGTTTTGTCTGGAAACTGATTTCCAACTGTCAACAAGCTGTGCAGAGATTCTGGTATTTTTCCCGTTTAATGATTTTTTAATGTATGATAATTTCTTGACTATTAAAAGAGGAAAAAAATTCTGTTCAGAATTACCTACCTTTTCTTGAAACTCAATAGCGAATGTCTGTTAATTTGCTTCAAATGCTTTCTTTTCCCAATCCTTTTTCATTGTTTCAAATGCTAATTCTTTTTCCTGTGTGTCATATGCTTTTGCTTGGTTAGTGGCTAACCTTTTCCCCCTGAGGATTCTGCCAGTCACAAGGCTGTTCAACTGTCTCTTGGAAAAACAGAATTATGACTTTTTCACCTGAAAATTTGTGAGGCTTATTTTCTCATTCCTGTATTTTTTTATTATTATTTCTATTACATTTTTTTTATTATTTAGTAATCTCTAAACTCTCTCTGAATACCAAAGTTTTCCAACAAAAATTTTAGAGTAACATGTTCACTGCTTTAATGAATGTATTGTGTATCAGACATGAAGGAAGAGAATGCAATTAAAAATAATGATCCAATGCCATTCCAAATTTTTTACCTCCAGCACTCACTAAATTTTGAATGTTATCACACACTTACAGCTGCAATGAAAACATGTCTTCACTTGAGTAGGATATAGTGTTCCTGTTAATGTAAACTGTATGTAGAGTTATTTATACAACATTTTCACATAAAGATTCAAATATAAACCAATTAAACATAATGCCCTCTATAATATTCCTTTCATGCCTCAAAAAAAAGCAATAGAGAAGAACAAGTAAGTCAAAAATTTGCTTATTTTGCTTAGTATCTTTTCACACTTCATTTAACAAATATTGATTGTTATGTAGTATCGAAGCAATGAAGGCTTGTTAATTTAATACTCTTGGAAAAATTCCAGATGTGTTGATGTGGGTGGGTTTTCTCATATATATCAAACTGAGATCCCAGTTCTTGATATGAAAAAACTTTAGAAATCCTAAAAGAAGTAAAAAATCTTGGTCATGAAAATAGTAACGTTCAGATGTGGGGCTTTGCATTTCATATGTTGTCCTTATGAAATATTTTTAAGTATCATTACTCATGGTTACTGTTTCATGCATTCACACTCGTTGGCTCCTGCAATTGCTTGTTTTGGTTCAAATAGAACGAACCTTCTGTAGCATTTTCCAGCCAGGGAGACCAGTGGCAGCTTTAAAAGAGGACAGGTTCTGAGAAAGAGTGGCCTCTGGATTTTGTATGATTACCCTGGCTGAACGTGTTGTACTCACTTTCTTTCATATATTTTTGAAGGAAAGAGCATAAATTTAGTATTTTGTTCTAGTTTCTGTATAGAATAGACTTATGTTTTATACAATTGCACATAAATTGTATTTGAAGAGAACAAATCTCTCAGACATCCTATTTTTCTGATATTAAGGTAACAGACTGTACAGAAACAAACTTTTCCTTATTTATTTCAATGCTTGATGAGCCTCAATTACAGAAATTAAAACCTTATTTATAAAGTTACTTCATCAAGTACAACAAAAAGAATTTTTCTATACTTCACCTATCTGAACATTAATTTTTCTAAAGCACTTTTTCATACTCTATTTTTTCACGCCCATAAAAATGCTCTTTTTCTATTGAGTCATTTCTCAATTTCGTTTTGATAAATTAATCACACTGAATTCTTTACGTCTTTCTCTGCAAGACGATTTCTTCAGACCTCATAAATTTTTTGAAAAATATGTTTTTTCAAGCATGAGCAGGAGAATCATATACACTGTGGAAGCATACACAGACAATCAACTGAGCACTCATATGATTTTTTTATACTGCTAGGGTTTGGTTAAATCCTTTTGAAAGAAGCATCATGCTGAAAACATAACTATATTTGCTCAAACAGTATCACATTTGCATCTTTTCAAACCCCACTGCTTTCTAGGTTAAGGTGAGATTGTATTTGTTATTTGTGAACCTGTGACTTCAAACAATTCAAAATGACCTGTCAAAATACAAACCCTTATGTCACTGTCTTGTCCTCACTGCTGTGCTGTTTTCCTCTTGTAAGAGGTGTTGAGCTGTTTGGTAACAGTATTTAAACTAATTTGCATTAAAATACTACTGCTGGTTACCAAACACTTATTCCAATGGAATGCCTTATGGAAGTTTTCACTTCTGTGTCTTCTAAAATGTTGCAAAAAAATGTTCTAGGTTCAATTTATAAAAGGAAAATAATTAATAGTTCATGTTCTCTCATTAGGCAAGTAGTCTTTTAGAGGTGTCTGAAAAACCTTTGGATATCAACATTCATCACCAATTCAACAGCTCCCTACCTTGCGTGACCCAACTACCCTAGGTCCTTTCTCTTCCTTTCCTCCTGCTTGTTCTCTGTAGGGTTCCTTTGAAGGACATTTTGGTAATGACTTCTAGATGCTGGGAGCCTTAGGAGCTTCATTAGTATGGAAAAGGTGCTTTGCTTAACATTAGCTCAGTTTCCTCAAAGGGGCTGGTAATGCATTTTCAAGAATCATATTATGAACAGCAGTCATACTTCACCTCTTTTGATGACACTTCTCTTCAGAGGATCTGATCTTTTCATTGATATCTGTTATTGTCCCCTGCTGAGTTCCTCTTAAAATGCTTAGGGGGCCCAGAGGAAAAGACATTTTAGTTGACATTTGGAAGTCAGGTTTTTTACTTACTTAATTTCTTTTTTGGCTTTGGATGCCTGTCCTTCTTGTTTCCATTCAAATTAATTCCTGTGTATTAAGCTGCACTGATATTTTGGCTGATATTTTGTGGCACCAGATGAATTCCCTGTGGAAGTGTGGCAGCCATAGCAGCCTCCTCAGGGAATGCAGTACTCTCTGTGGGATAAAGCATGTGACCAAGTACCAGATCTGCCTCCTCCAGACTCACTCATTGGTAGCACATGTAAGTTGTAAAGTGTGCGTGTAAGTTATAACAGAGCCATTTTCTGCCAAATTCCCCCCATGGTGGAGCACAGCAGGGAGACATAGAGGTCAGTGTCTGCAGTAGCTCTGTTCAGGACCACAGAGGTGCCATCAGTATCATTTATGGCAGTGTTCTATCCTCCACTTTCTTTCCAAGTGCCAATAGCCCCCCAAAATTATTCTATTCAGTATTTCAGGGCTATTTTACTGGACAATTTATACCTATCTCTTCCATGAACTTTGGCTACTGACTTTAGATGTTACTTGTTTGATTGGTGTTATTTTGTGTTAGAACTGTTGCATCCATCTCCTGAGCCCTTGACATGAATACTTCAGAGTAATTCTAAAACCAGCATGTTATGTTCATACAGTGTTTTCACTATGATTCAGAAACCACTTAAAAAATGTGCTTTATAAAGGGGAACCTGATTCCAGAGCTTGAAACAGAGCAATTTCACAAGTGAAAATAATTCAGTAGTACATTGGTTCTTAAAGACAAAAACCTGAAAAACAATTTAAGCATTTATGTAGGCCTGACATCTTTTAATGGTTCTGACAGAACTGCTTGATTAAAGATGCCCAGAGAAGATTAATGACTGCTGTAAGTATACAACCTTATGGCATCTCATAAAATTGTTCTCTGAAAGTTTAATGTAGGCTTAATGAACAGTAATTATTCCTTCCTACCATATGGCTGATACCAGATACATGAGGGTGGAACCCACTTGAATGACTACTCGTAGTCTCAGGTAAGTTGAATAAAAACATTCATTACTTGTATGAAACATAACTCTTATGAAACATAAGAGGTGATTGCCCCTAGGGGAAATGTCATGTGAATAAAAATACTTGCTTTCAATATCAAAAGAGTTGAGAAATGTGAAGAATTTTTATTTCCATAGAGATTCCTTTGTGAGAATATCAAAGCATTTCAAAGATGGGTAATTATTTCAATTGCAAACAAATTAATATGAGAAATCACAAAAATAAGAGCTAGAATTTTAAAGTTACTTTTTGTATATAAAGATGGATACAGTCAGGTGAAAGATGCTGATTTTATGAAAATCTGCTTAAGATTTTGGGTGCTTATTCCTTTGGGTATCCATTGATTTCAGCTGGAGGTAATCAAAACCAACCTCAGTGGCAAGATAAAGACCAGAATCTATTAACAGAACAATAAGTCAGGTATTTCAGATTTTTCTGGAATCAGATTACACTATTGCACACCAAAATCAGAAGTCCAAGCCCTGGGAATGAACTGAATTTTTCTGAAGTTCTGTATTATTTGAGGTTGAAAGTAGCATTACAGATTGCTTAACTTCTAGTCGCTGGCTGAGTTGGTAAGAGCCAAATGGTGTCTACAGGCTACATCTATGGAGCTTCCTGCAGATAGTCTGGTCCATCCTCTGGAGAAGGCTGTTTTTCTCTGGTTGTGGTTTTACATTCACTTCAGACTATACAGCTCTCCATAAATTGCTCATACTTTCAGCATAGGTTTTTAACTCAGGGGAAAATAATAGTTCAAAACAGAAAAAAAAAAAAATACAAGAAATACAGTACCATATTTTATTATACCTTATTGTATGTGTGAAGTAATGGTATGTTTTGAGTCAATAGCACAATAACAGAATAGAAGAGCTCAGAAGATGCTCATTCTCTTCTGTGCTTTTTTGTTATGTCACTGTCTTAAAATACTCTTGCATGGTTTGAATTCCCTGCAATAATAGTTACTTATTCAGAGTCTCAAAAAAGTGAATGTTTGTCAGATCATACTGATCAACATCTGTCAGATTTATTTATCCTCATCTCCCTTCAACCTGGAGCTTGTTTCCCCCATCTTGTTTTTGTTTTCTTTCTTCTATGAAAGTGTATCAGGTTTTTCCTGTAAAAAAATGGGTCAACAAATAATTTAAAATGAGAGTTTGACATAGTGCCCTTTAGAGAAATGCTCTTTCAGGGAGTTTATAAATATAAGTACACCAGTAAAGATCTAGTCGTGTGGTCAGAGGTAATATATCAAAGATTGACACTAACTGAAGACAAAATGAACCCCAGTAGAAGCTGAGTTAGTCTGCTTGTGTTAGAGTCAATTTTTGCCCTTAAACAGAGATGGATCTAGCTAAATTAGCTGGTTTTATTGAGATGTTTCAAAGTACTTTTTTCTATATGTGATGTGTGTATCGTGTATGTTTTCCTGGCTTTACAGATCAGATGTGCTTATTTTAGTGGAGTCCAGGGGAAACTTGTCATTATTGCTCTTGTGTAAATGTTGGAAATTCATTTATTGCCAATCTTACTGTAGTGCTTTCTCACTGGGAATCAGATAGACAAAAATGAACTATCTTGTGAGTCTTGCTGGTTTCTGTACCAGCTGAGGTGTTGCTGAGACTGGTCTTTCTGCTCTCAGTTCTGTGTGACTGGGGTAGAGAGGAGGACAATAGTGCCAGACTTCAAGACAGGCCAAAGAGGAAAAGATATGGTGTTGTCCAACAAGCTGTCCAAGGACTTTTCCCCTGTCAGTGGAACAGCCTTTCAGTTTACTCCAGCTCAGTGAGAAGGCTGTTGCTCATAACACTAATTCCAAACCTTTTTGTCACTTTTATTTTACATAATCATCAATCTGAAAGTTAGTGGGTGTTAGCTAGTCTTTATTCTGTTATTCTGCACTGCAAGAAATCACATTGCCCCAAAACAGAGTTATCAGCCCAGAAATAGACATCTGTGAAAATATTCACTGAAATTATTGCAATTTTTTGTAGAGCAGAAGTTTAAGCGAATGTTTAATAACCACTGTCATTAAGTCCTTGATTAATACTTATTTGCTCATTTATACAGACACATGAATACTTCAGCGATGGATATACTGCGGGAACTTTGAGAAGAAGGAAAAGATCTCTGATAGTGATTTGAGAAACTGAAAAACATTGCCAGTGGAATCTTTTGAAACATGCAAGAAAGAATGCTCAAATGAGAAGTGCAAGGAGCATGATGCCTGCTGTGCTCCTTCAGACACGCATATTCATTTACTTCAACACATTTTTATATCTACTTTTTCCAAGTGGTGCTGTGTTATTCAGTTCTGTATGTCAGTAATGCCAGAGAGATGTAGTGGACAGTTCATCAGCCTCATTAGACAAGGCAGCTGCAGACCAGGATAATAGTGAATGAATGACTCACACTGGCAAAAGAGAAGGCAGGCAGCATTGCTTCACTGGCTTCATTGCATTCTTCTGTCCCTTGTGGGGGGGGGGTTGTTAAAATTGATACTGATTGGAAATCGCTCTTGTTAGCAAAAACAACTATTTGCCTTTTCCTTCTGCACAAGTGTTCTGCTTTTTAATTGTCTAAAATCTGAGGGTAGCAAAGAGCCATGGATCATGTCCCAGGTGCCTGTTAGTGACAGCCGCACAGGCCTCATTATAAAACCTCCTGTTAGAATGCAAATCAATTTATAAACTCACAACTCCTCTCTGTTAATTCCCCATTGGCTCCATAATTATCTTTGCTACTTAATTATTGATTATTAGTGTGCCAAATCCTGGCTTAACTTCAGTGAGGATTATAGCCACTAGCAAGATAAGGACATAATTTGGAGATGTAAGTGTACATTGATTTTTAAACAGCAATCTTTGCTTGAATGGAAAAAAAAGGTATCTATGTTGTTTCTCTCTGTGGTTGTATATTTTGCAGTAGCTGCTGACAGACCTGCATTGGCTTGCAACAATCAGATGAGAAAGGTGCAGCCTGTGGAAGTTACGGTTCAGTTTGTATGCAGCTTTGTGCTTCTTCTGTGAGATTGAGATTACATTTTACTCAAACTTCCTGCTCATAAAAATCTTACATATGAACCTTCCAGGATTTTTCCTAAATTTAAGAAAATTATTGTCTTCAGCCTGTACCTGAAAAACTTATGTACAGGTTGGCAGAGTGATTTTTTCTAACTTTAGGCAATAAATCATCAGAAGAGATGCAAGAATAATTCTTTTGTCTTTTATTACCAAACCTGTGGTGTGTTTGTTTCTAGAAAACACTTGCAGCATCTTTGTTCTGTTGCCAATAAAAAATATCCATTTGCCAAAATCTGCCTACTCTATGACCAAGTGTCAATCAAACCCATGAGCTCTGTCTAGGTCCATGACCCAAATAATAACAGTCTCTATACTGAACATTTTGTCTTGGCTTTTTTTTTGAGGAATTGGAGATTGGTTCTTGGGAGTTTGGTCTGTCTGACAAAGGGGTATGGTCTAGACTGATGTCAGAATGAGCACTCACGGGAAACTTCTTTTTTCTTTTTCCTCACAGTGAAGCCTAAGCACAAGATGTGATGACCAGGGGCTTGAAGCTAATTGCTGTGCTAAATATTAAGCAGAAGATGTGATGCAGTTTTTGGAAAAGTTAGAGTGTGCTTGAAACAGCTCTTGAACATTTGGGGTTTGTCCCCGTCTTAAGGATACATGGCCTCCCATCCATTAAACTGGAATCAGCCTGCTTTATAGGTTAAGGAAGCCTTATTTGAGGAAGCTAGTTTGCTTTTTATTTCATGATGTCTGTTTCACTCATAGCTTTCAGTGGTTTTGCAACAACATTTAAACATGAGCAAAGAAGAAACTCAATGTGTGCTTATGCAAAGACAAGGAGAAGAGCAGAGTAACAGCTTATGGAGTAAAATGAACCTAAATTTAACCAGAGTAGTGTTCCTCCTCTGGGTAACGGCAACAAAAGTATTATTTTTTAGTCTAGTAAAGAACAAATTCACTTGAAAACTGATTGTTTTAAGAAAGGGTTGTCTTAGTTTTCTTATTTTGAACTTTAATTTTTAACAACTCTAAGAAATTCGAGAATTTATTTGAAACCAATGAAATGCTCTCTGTTTAAAAGTCCACTCTAACATAATATGGCAGAATAAGAGGGAATTGAAACTGCTGCAGATTATCATTTCAATGGCAGAACACTGAGAAGTTGCTCTTTGCAAACAAGCATAAGACTTTTTATGCCTTTCTTTCTAAAGGAAGTTTCATAATTACTAGGTGTGTGGCTCTTGTCCATCTGCATAATTATCACCAAGAAAATTTCCTACCAAAGCAGGGAGCTTTCCATCTTCTTGAAGTATTTTGGAAATGAAACATAGGCACTTTTAACATTTTTATTTGCCATTTTTCATTGAACAACATAATGTCTATGTGTGTGAAATTCAAGTCATATGTATTTTCTCAGAGTGGAGAATGACTACTCAGCCTTAGTAATGTTATTTGCTCTACAGGTAAATCTCAGTAGTTTCACAGCAAAAAGTGGTTTCGTTATGTCTCTAAAATGTTATCTGTCTGTAACAATTCTTTATTACCAGTACTTTCCTGCAAACAAAAGAGTTATCAAATAAACACAAACTTTTCTGAAGGATTTGTTCAATTACTACTTTGCTTAATTTAAAAGAAATTATTCTAGTAGTTGTATAAAGTAGTACTGATGAAACAAAGAAGTATCTTATTCTGTTCCTGTTGATGTCAGTTATTTTTTATTTGACAAGTAATGGTAATTTTGCAGTTGTTTTCTGAATAAAGCATTATCTTACTTCTAAGTCTCAAACAAGCAATAACTTGGTGTTAAAGATTGCACTCAGGAAAAAAAATCCACACTGCAGGTTGGTCCTACTCTCTTAAATCTGACAGACAGCACTAGTTCCACTCTCCCAGGCTTGGACTTGTTGCTGTGGAGACTGGTTTCTGCTGGGTCCATGGCAAGGATGCAGCCACTCTAGATGGGGTCTGTGTCAGGGGAGCTGCTGTGGTGCTCAAAAGCTGACAGTGAAGCACAAACTTCTGTGCTGCAGCTGTGCAAGGAGAGAAGGACATGTGTGGGTGTTGACACCATGGTTTGTGTTCATATCTGACACCAGAAAGAACATACAGAAACCAGACAGGCTGCTTGACTACCCTAAGGGGGTACCCCTTGTCTGTCTCCATCTCCACTGAAGTCATCCTCCAATTCACTTGTTATCTTGTCCCTTCAGGTGACTTTGTTCAGCTTCCTCCTCACTGATGAACTGATGATCTGTCTCCAGCACTACCTCATCTAGATCTCTTCAGTCCTGCAGTCCAGCCTATCTCTTAGGTGTCTGTTCTTGAGCTTGTTTTGTGGACTTCATGGTAACTCTAGCCAACTAGAAGAGCTAAAGATAATACAAGCTGTTTTCCATATTCCCCTGGGTGTTGCTTCTGTATCTTTCCTCTTCTTTATCTATATTAACAACTATGCATAGTGACTATAAGCCCATGTTCTACCTACATGTATCTCAACCTGTTCACTTAGTTCTTTTTTTGATTTTTACAATGCTGTGTGTAGATTTCACCCACAATGTTCTTTCACCAGAGAATTTATTGCATTTTATTTACATGATGCCTCAGTTTTCTAGGCAAAAATACTTTTTCATAACTGCTTTAGTTGTGCTGCTTTAAGTGGATTAGGTTGATAAATACGAGTTACATACTATTCTCCTCTTTTCTCACATCATGTTTTTTTACCCTTTCTTTATTTTGTGCATCCATCAATGCAGGGATAATGATTTTCTAAATGTTCAAGATGTGCCTAGCACATAAATCTCAATTCTTGATGATGTCTCTGGAATGAAGATGCTGATCAGGTCACACAGTACTGAATATTAGCACCTATTGGATCAGCTTTGATATAAATATAGTTGCAAATTAGGGAAGAGGGTTTATTGATCTCTTCACTGGACAAACACTGAGCAGTACCTCAAATTTCTAAAGGTTATCCAAGAGACGTAGAGATTTTCCCTTTTTTTTTTTTCCTTTTTTGACATGCAGCCTTTTGTACTGTGTATATTTCATTGGGTGAACTGTTTGTGAAACTCCTGACCATTAATCTACTGTTTTCTTACTCTCACTAGTTCATCTCATCCTGCTCATTAACCACCTCCCTGCTGCCGGTTTGTGGTGCACAAGCCCAGAACACTGTCTTGCACTCTTTAACATTATTCTATAATGCTCAGAAGCTTTGTTTCTGTCAGCAGCAGAAGAATTAGAGCACAAAATTTTCTGATACATATTAGTAAAAATCACGATATATAAACAGAAGCAAACAAACTAGCCATATCTTGCATGGATCTGGATAGAATAGAGTTCAGACATGGTAATGTGTAATAATTTTGTATTTTAAAACAACGGGATTTGGAAATAATCTAAAATTTTATGGGATTTGCCTTCTAATAATTCTGCTCATTTTCCCACACTGTCTTTCACCACTGTACATCTTATAAATGTCAAATACTTCCTTCTCACCTAATCCTTACTGGTCAAATTTTATCTAGTACTGGCAAGGTAACTTAACTAGAAGGTATTCTAAAAAAATAAAGCAAGCCGAACTTAATGGGAGGACTTTCTCTTATAAAACTGATGCCAGACCTTTTTGCAAGCATGTTTTCCCTTTTATGGATCCACAGGATTATGTAAACTTGGTTTTATTTTCATGCTGATTTTGCATGAAAAATGAACCTTAGCTTTCTTTATTATAAGTTTAAGAGATTTTTTTAGATCTGCTATAACTGAATCCTGAAATTAGTATGAAGATGTCCTCTATATCCACCTGCCCAGTAGAGAATCAGAAAAGAAAAGATACCTGTTGCTGCTAATTTCACAAAACGGTAGTCATGCCATTTGAAGGAAACACTTTGGCTACAGGAGAAATCCTAGAATATTCTATACACTTTCCTTATATGATGGGCTGTAATGTTTAGGATGGCACAAGAAATTATCAAAGACAATATTATTCCTACAGTGAAAGGCAATTAAACATGGAGTACACTGAAATCACTGCTTCATTTCCTTTCTCTGCCTACAAAGTAATGTTTCTTTTCTCTCAACAATGATGGTCCACTGGTGATGCTTGTTTTTCTCCGTCCATATCAGATGTTTCTTGCTAGAGATCTGATCTCTTACTGGCCCTTAGCTTTCTGTCCAGTCAATCATACTGTGCAGGCAATTTCACAAAAATCAATCTGATAGTAGAGACTGAAACTGGGAAAAAAATATACTGATAGTGGAGGAAACACTAGTCGTAAATGAAATAAAACACCATTACTTGGAGTTGGGAGCAACATTTAAATTGTATCTCTAGCTAACAGAGCTGTGAAGAATGCCATCTTGTTGACTAACGGTCTGCAAAGGTTTTTTCAGTCTGCCTGGGCTATTTCAAGACAATCAATGCAATGTTGCTCTTCTCCAGATGTCCCTATTCATCTGCAAAACTTTTAGCACAGATTGTTCTCTTATTTGTAAACAGATTATTCAACAATCCCAGTGTATCACCAGAATGACAGATGTGATGTGCTATCAGAAGTGGCTAATTTCAGATTAGATAATTTTCTGTGCACAGTGCCAATTAGCCTTAAAGAGTAGAGGAATGCCTGGCGGAAAAAATGCTTCATTTTACAACCATCTGGTTTGGTATTGGGCCTTGGGAATCTTGTATATATTGATGATAAAATAAAAGAAGCAGTTTTAGTACCTTTTTTTATTCTTCCCAGTCAATATATTTTTAAAGATCTTAAGTGATTTATGTTGGGCCTTCTGATCTTACTGTAAATTTTCCTCAAATTTACCTTGTTAAGAAAAAAACGGGAAAAGAATGGAGTGACAAAGCCTGACATCCTTCACTGCTTGCTATTGCCTATAAATTATCATTGTCACTTAGAAAAAGCAAAGCTAAAACCTGTATTTGTTTCGTGGTCTATTCTTAGGTGCGTAAAAATTATACAGCTGGACAAGTCTTCTCCCTAGAAAACAGCAAAAGGCTACATTTAATGAAATACGCATTTTTGTTTGTGTCTCTGAAGAAAATTGTATTTCTGCATTTTACTTTTAAACATACCCATTTCTCTGATTCTGCAGACATTTAAAGTTATGTGCTTAAGATCTTATTTAGTTGCTTTCATCTTACCTAGATCTTAAATTCACGTGATCTAATAGCTTAAAATTTATTACTCTCCCTTTGAATGACCTTTAGCACTGCTACACATAGCTATTGCTTTGAGCAGGGAAAAGCTAGGCTACCTAGCTTAATAGTTAAAGTCCATGGATGAGAGTGGAGAAGGAAGAATCTAGGAACTCTAGTTTTCTATGCTTTAAATGTATTACACCTTACATTAAAAACTCATCTGGAAGCAGATTTCACACCATTTTGTCTCTCTCTGGATATTTTCTGTTGTACTCTCAGCTGCATATTCCAGTGGAACACCCTGAGATTGAGGAAAGGTCTCAAAGGTGGTGTAGGGAGAGTGGGATTTCATGCAAAAGTGAGCAGCATTTTCAATGAAAGTGGCTAAACAACCTTACTTCCAATTCCTACCCGGATGTGGTGTAAGCCAAATTTTAGTTGCTAAGTCCAGCCCATAACTCTCACTGAGAACAAGATATTTTCCTACCTCACTGTTCAGCTGTGTCATTGCACAGGAGTCTCACATGATATGTAGTGCCAAATCTGTGTAATACCCTCAAGTCTTCTAGCTCCTGAAGCCTGGAATTTGAAGCCTTGCATTTAGGATATGAAATCCAAAGTTAGCAGCTTGTAAAGTCTCTCTAGATTAGTTTCTGTCTAAAAGCTAAATGCATTAAGGACATTTAGGCTGTGCTTTGTAATGTTTAACTTAAGGTGTTCAGAGTCCAGAAATAGAGACTAGGAAAATGCCTTGTGTGACTATTTTTGATGAGGAAGAAGTGGCATTAATTTTTTTACTGTGGCTTACAGGCGGGCACATAAGTAACTCCAGGATTCAGCAGCTGTTAATTAAGAGCAGCTGCTTTGGACACATAAACATCAGGCTTAGGCTTCATGCCCCTTGCTTCAGATACTTAAATCTCTCTGTTGATATAGCTCTCAACTGTGTTGTTCTACCAGCAGCAAGACGCAAACAATCAAAGTCTTAGTGTGAACCCAGTTCTGTTTCATTTAACTTACAAAGTTGTAAATGAGCAACTGAAGTTGATGAAGTTGCAAATCTAGTTCCCTAGTTGAAATAAACTGATATAACTTTGTTGAAGTTTTTTTAATCATGTTATGTTGGAAAAACTTTTATTTTTGCATTACAAACCAGTGTCTCACAATTACTCATACGGGGCTTGAGAAAATAATGGGAGCAGTGCAATAATGAAGATAAAGAGTGGGGCGCTCCACAGTGGCCGCAATTAAAAATCCCGAGAGGTTTTCGGGATCTCTAATCTAACCCCCCATTGGGACATGGTGTCCCGTCCCCACAGGGGCGCCTGGTAGTCAGTCACAAACAGGCGTAGAGAAGCCAATTTCCCATCCAGTCCCTCAATTTGTACAATGGTCTTCGATATTTGAGCCGATTTTGTCCCTCCGATACCCTGGATTCTTCCTGCCACGGGTTGCAATTCCCAATGTGACGGCCATTCCCCATGGGGAATGATTGTGACATCTGCCCCTGTGTCCAGCAGGCCCTCCAAACAGATGGAATCATTGCCTTGCTGGACATTGCAATATATGATGGGTTTGTTTTCTCCCACCACTTCTGCCCAGTAGACACCTGGTGTTTTGCTATCTATGTCTACTGGGGTTCCTGCTGGTATGGGGATAGCCTGGGCGATGACCTGCCCCTTGGCCAAATAGAAGGGCGGGTTGATGCAATGTGCCACCAGCTGAAGTCATGCCAGGTCATTCATGAGAATGGCTGGGCACACTTCTAGCTCTTGAGGTGTGTGCTTAGTGTCTCCGATGGCCATGTACTTACAGCTTCCCCCTGAAAGCACCAATCCTCCTTCCAGCAGTTCCACTGCAATTACCGTCCACTGGTCCAATGTAAGCACGTGGTCCGTCGCCGTCTTCAGAGACGGTGGTGGTTGAGGGCACCAGGTTTCGTCAGGGTTCCGTGCTGTAGAGAGAAACCCCACGAAACAGTCACGTCTGGTAATTTTGTCATATCCAGTGAATGTCGTTTCCCCCCTTTCCCCGCAGGCCCTGCCTCATTTTTGTCCCCACGCGAGGCAGGACCGCGCTGTGCACCTAGTTTTTTTTTGGTGCAGCGTTGGGCGCCAATGGTGGTGGCACTCTTCCCCCCCTTTCCCTTGCCGCATCTGCCGTTTTTTTGGGGCAGAATCTTGCGAGGTGCCCCACCCTCTGGCAATAAAAGCATACAATCTCCCCCCTACGTCTCTGTGATGTTGGTGTCTTTGCTGGAGTTTGTGGGTGGACTGCCATGGCCGTCGGTGGAATGGGCCGTCGAGGTGGTGGTCTGATGTCCATTGTGGAGGCCTTCTTCATGCAGGCCTCCATGAGCGCAGGGAGCGTTGGCTCTGGATAAACTGGCATCCGGGAGATCACCCTCTTGGACGACTCATTGGCGTTCTCTTTGGCCACCTCGAGGATGATCATCGGGTGCATACCTTGATTTTCCACTTGTCGCTCTACCTGCGCCCTTATCTGATCCACAAACTCAACAGAAGACTGGTTAGGGGCTTGTTTGATGGTCAAATAACTTTTGGGGGCTTCTGGGGTAGGTGCAGGAAGGGAAAGGAATGCCTTCTCTGCTGCCCCCACGATCCTCACAAGAACGACCTTAGGTAAGATACGGGCCTGTTCTCCAGGTTCTTTCCAGTTCCCCTCGCCGCACAGGTGGTCAAACGTTAGAGCCGATTGGTCAGCATCAACAGCCGTATCTCTGCATCTGCAAAGCTTAATGAGGACTGCCTGTAAGGACCGTTTCCATGTCTGCTCCCACAACAGGTATTCGGTCGGGGTTAACAGACATGTAAACAAGTCTTTAATGTCCCAAGGGACAAGCTCATTTGATGAAAATGTGGCCTTAAGAAGGCCTTTAAAGTATTCGCTTTTCCGGCCAAACTCCCTTTGGGCTTTGCAGAGCTGTTTTTTATTCTGGTAGGAGAAAGGCTTCCATCCTCGGAGGGCTCCTCCTACCCCACCATAGGTAACAGGTGCAGCATGGTAGACTGGCCCCTGTTCCGGGTTCTGGGCCCCAGGCCCTTCACATCTGGCTCCGATGTCGTGGGAACTGGATGTTAGAGCGTGGGAACCGGAAGCTGGAAGTGGGGAGGCGGGGTCAACAGAGAAGTGGGAGGTAACAGGGACAGGGCTGGCTTCTGCCCCGGAAAAGGCGGACCGGTCCTGAAGCACCTCCCACGAGGGAGGAGGAAGGGACTCAGGGTCTTGGGAAAAGGGGTGTGGTGAGGGGCAGGGAGGAAGTTCGGGCAGAGGAAGGGAAGAGAAGGAGTGTAAGGGAAAGGAATTATGGGGAGGAGAAGCACAAGGTGGGGGTCCGACCATCTTGAGCTCCTCGGGAGCCATTTTGAGGGTTCGGGAGGGATAAGAGCAAGGGACTAGGAGATGGATAGGGTGACGGTAACGGGGTTTGGGAGCAATGGGAAGGACGAAGGGAAGGATAGGGAGATGCTCGGGAGAACCGGGGAGATCGGGAGGGACATGGAGATGGACAGGGAGAACAAGTGGAATCAGGGGTAGATGGGTCTGAACTGGGGATATCAAGCCTAACAACTTTGGGAGACGGAACTGGGGTGGAGAGTTTAAGGATAGAAGTCTTGGCTGGCGGGCCCTGCCGACCAAGACCAGGGGACTGGGGGGTTCGCGAGGAGCCAGGGAGACTGGCACCACTGCGGCTACCCTGCATTACACGGGTTGCTCCTCGGGAACCACCCAGCAAGGGACTAGGGGAAAGGGTAGAGGTGTGAGGAGGAACAGAGGAAGAACTGGGGGGTTCTTTTTCCATTCCCAACCTCTCTCTCACTGTTAGCTGAATTAAAACATACAATGGGATCAATTTGGATGCCTGGATGTCCCCCTCATTCACCTTTTGAGTGAGTGTCGCTCCTACAACATTCCAGAAGGGGAGCGAGGTCATATCTCCTGGGGACACCCGTGGGAAATGGAAAAAGAGCCATCGAACAAACTGTTTCAACAAACCCTTTTTGAACTTTTTCCCCCCTCCCTCCAGGAGTCCCACAACTGGGAAATAAAATCCTTGCTGCTGTGCTGACAAATGTGCGCCCATATTTTAAAAAATCTGAGAAACACAAAACTGGTAAAACTGGGGGCCAACCACTCTAAAAAAACAAAACTGTCAGCACAGCACTTACCCTTGCCTACAGTAAAACGAAAACTTAAAAGAACGTAAAAGGAAGGGTCCGGGAGCACTCAGGGATTCACACACACTCACCCCTCCACACAAAGGGGACACCCCTCCACACACACTATGGCCCCACTTCTGATCCCCTGGCCAACAGGGATACTCACCACTTGCTCCGCTGGACAAAGGTGCTGTAGACAGGGTCCCTCTCCCTGGACACGATCCCTCCGGCGCTGAGGGACTACCATGTCCGTCCCCGGGAGCGCCACCTGACAGAAATGGGTCTGCTCCCTCTGGGGTGCTGACATGCCAGTGGATCTCCGAAAACGATCCTTTCCATGGGGTCTTGGACCCTCAGGGATGTTGTAAATGAGACTGAGACTTTTAAAGGAAAAGTCAACTCGTTTATTTGTTAACTGCT
The DNA here is from genome assembly GCF_000691975.1 of Corvus brachyrhynchos. NCBI lineage: Eukaryota > Metazoa > Chordata > Aves > Passeriformes > Corvidae > Corvus > Corvus brachyrhynchos. The sequence continues at coordinate 133,478 of NW_008240173.1, forward strand.
GAGAGTGGGAACCCAGGATAAGCCCAGGCTCTGCGCGACAAGCCAGAATAAAACAATATTCCAACAAGACAGTGAGACCCACTGGGTGCTCCCTTGGACCCCAAGTTCCGCAGGAGGACCCCTCCCCTGGGGGCAGGTAGCTTTTTAACGTATCTGGAT
>NW_008240173.1:133859-167735 GCF_000691975.1 Corvus brachyrhynchos
GGGGAATTGATGGGGAAAGAGCTAGAACAAGGGGAGGAGAACAACCACATAGGGAGCACCGGGGGAGCGGCTTGGGTCTGGGGCAAACCAACTGGGAATAGGAGTGGGGAAGGTAGGGATGAACCACTGGGGTACAGAAAACTTATATAAAAATACAATAAAGGTATCGCATCACCACAGCTGTAAATTTTGGCTTACTGTGAAATTTTTGTTTATTCTTTCTTTAAATAGCATTAGTATAATAAATAGAAAACTCTAATTTGAAGTACTTAATATGCCATCACAAGTGGGGTGATCAAAATTGTTAATTGAAACTTAATATTTATTTTGCTGAGGGTCCCTCTTTGCTAAATGATTCAGCTCAGATTGGGCAATTTTTTGCTATGCAAACTTCCTAGAATTATTCCAACAAGACAGGTAAATGGAAGGCTGGGTTTCTAAATCCTCTTCTATATCTCTCCTCTTTTGTATCATTATGTTATGTTATGTGCAAACAATACATTTGTTAACGTACTCTATTTCTTTCCCATGCAGAAAATCAATATACTGTTACTTCAGACTGTCTTCAAATTGTCATGAAAGAAATTAATCCCTAAGCCTTGATACAAACCTCTCAGTTATGTTTTCTCTTCCATTTACTGCAGACCTTACTTCTGCTAGCAGCGTGTCACCTTTTTCCCTTTAAACTCCCTCTGTGTAAGCTTGCTTTCTGCTTAACTTTGTGCTCTGTCTCTTCAAGGAATCAGTGTTACTTACTTTCCAGGTAGACTTTGGCAATTCAAATTCCTCTTTACCAATGGAATTGGTTAGAAGCATAGCTCTGATTCAAAACTTCTTACTGCTTTTCTGACAGAAGGATGTGAGGAAGCAGGACTGAGCTGGAGAGAATTTGGTCTGTCTCAACAGAACTGGCTTTTATAAACTACCTCTTTCTCATCCCTCCAGCAATGCTGACTGCAACCATCAATATTTGATTTATTGACTGTCATAGAACATGGTGTAGGCATTTCCACTCTTGTATTTCAACTCTGATATTTTATATGAGGTGGGATTTACTCAGTGCATATCTGTCAGCCTGTTTATGTGAGAACATCCAGGAAAATTAAGCCTAATTAGTTTTCTACGTGGATTAGTTAAGCAGTGTTGGATGCTCCAAGTCAGAATAGAAATGGTTCCAATGCCAGTCACTTTAATTTGCTTAGAAATAAAACTAAAATTTAATTAAGGCACTTTTATCCTGAGTTAATCTTTAGTGTGGTATATAAAAAACACTGGGAAAAGCACTTTTAGATAATTTGGATTAATTTTCCTCAGTGACTCCATGTTTTTAAATCCTTATTTGCAACATTCCATCAAGAAACGGGATCCCAATTAAGATTGTTTAATCACTCTCAGGTTCTAACAACAGTTTTTCTAACATGACATTTGTTTTCTGGATGCCCCAAACTGAACTATCTGCAACCACTACTGGAGCAATCTTCTTCTGTGACATTGTGTTGTCACACAAAACTAAAAAGAAAATGCCTGCTGAAATCCAACACTTGTTGGAAGTTCCAGGTGATGTTAAAGGTAAGAAATACTTTTATTCAACAACAATTGAAATAGTTGCCCTTTTCATTTGAATTAATTTGTCTCATTTTTCATCTAATTTTGCAGAATTTATTGCAGTTAAAATAGGAGTAACTTTGCCCCTGTGTGTTTGGAAATAGCTGTAAATTCCTGCTATAATGTAACAAAAGCGTGTTATAATTTATCTGTGATGAGTTTAGAAGCTGATTATTTTTGCTGGGCTTTGTTAATCAAATTCTACTGTAGTCAATGGTCAAAGACAAAACATATGATTTTGCTCCAGCACTGTGTTTAAACTAGATTGGACTGTATTTTTCCTGGGTTATTACAATCCGAATGGGTAAAACCTAGTTTAGCAGCTATACATATCTCGTCTTAGATGCACCTTTTGCAATAGGTGTTGTGAAGGCAGAAGCCAGGTTCAATGTGACCTTTTATGATTTTAAGACTGGTAAAAAAATCCAAGACAGATCTATGACAATTGTACCTGTGTGCTAATAATCTGAAAGTATTTTGTAGTGATTTGTGAAATAAGCTCCCGTATTGTTCAGGGGTACAACGGTTAACTGTCATACAGTAATATGATGAAACAAAGTGTTACATGTGATACCTACCCTTAGCTGCTATTTTAGCATGGGCAGAAATTTTTGAACTAGGTAGAATGGCAGAAAAAAAAAATTAAATCCATATAGTTTTGGACTTATTTAAAAAAAATAAGCTTAAAGATTGAAAATCCAACTTGAACGAAAACACCACTGAAAAAGGAAATGTAAACACTTATACTATTACTAAAAGTCAGAAAATAACTGGGAAAATTATGTGCTTCAGACCTATTTTGTCAAAAAGGTGCAAGATGTAAAGCAAGTTTTAAAATTACATGAAGAAAAATGGAAAAGTAATACTTTTAGATATTCTGAAAATGTAAGAATCAAAGGTCTGAATTCTAGCCTCTCAAGCACAAAAATATCACCACAGATTTACTGCAGTTTGTTTTATTCTAGAAGACTGGTCTCAGATATATAGTGGGGGAATAGCCAGAATGTCTTATCCTCTGCCACCGTGCATACACCCCCATCATGGCTGAAAATTTACAACAGAAGACTTTCCAAGAAAAATATCTTATGATGCTTGAACTGCAGAACTGCTGAACTGCCAAAATTATTTGCAAAATGAAGGGACTTCACAATTCAGTTACTGTATTGTAGAGGAGAGGAGGCAGAGAGAAATGTATCAAGAAGTCACTAAGTTGGCTTTTACATCTGTTTCAGTTTTCTCTAGGCATAACAAGAAATAATGGCCCTATTTCAGGGGCTGGCAAAAAATTTCCTAAATGCAATATGTTTAAGTAGTGTGAAATTTAAGTGATTTGTGATTCACCTAGGTGAAAGATGCTACAGAGATGTGAAATCTTTGTCTTAGTTATGACAATGGATCATTGTATTGCAAACAGTATGAATTATGAATTAAAAGACAGCCTGTTGGCTTCTGGTAGAAGTGCTTCAGATAGTCCCACAGTAAATATGACAAATAGACCCACTATACTTTAGGAGCAATCTGCTTCTCTGTACTTAATGTTTCCACTGAATTGTTACTTTCCCTCCAGGATGAGACACGTCTATAAAGATGCTACACTTATTTTTGTTAACCTATGTCAGTTCAAACATTTCTTTATACATTTTTACCTACACCACCAGGGAAATATATATGCCCATTTAGTCCACTCTCTACCTTGGAGTAGATTTGCATTATTTTTCAACACATCTTCTCATCATTTCATCCAATCTACATAATATAATCTTGAAGACCAGTAAAGGACCAGTGGTCCAGTATCAGTTTCGGGGTGAAATAATAATTCTTTCTGGTTCTCTTGGATGACTGAAAAGGGGAAACTTCCTACAAATGGTAAATTTTTCCACCAAAACAACAGTCTAATGAAAGGCAGGCATAGAAATCTCTTTTGTGTTCTCTTTGGTATTTATCAAAATATTAGAGTTTTTTTTCAGTTCTTGAAAATAGAAATTCATATGTTATCAAGGAAGGAAGCCAAGGGTGCTTGCTGTTTCCTGAATCTTCTGCGTGTATCAAAGAGATCTGTTTTCCCCAAACTTGTCTTTTCTCTCTTAAAAGGACCTGAAGAACCAGACATCCAACAACTGTGTTGAAACACTTCTTTTCCAGTTCTATCACTATGTGTTTGCATTTGCCTCATGAAGAAAAGTTCCCAAGGTCTCAAAGGACGTAAAAACTATTTTTTCAATAGTCATATTTTGCTGTTTTCACGCCTGAAAAGTGACTGGTTTAATTGCCACCAGATAATTATATGCTTTCCATGGAGTAGATCATACAGCCCAAATTCAGTGTTTTCTTTGATCTTTATTTTACTTATAGCAGCTTTCAAATATTGAATAGTTTAAAATATGTGCAACTAATATATTGCTGCACATTCACCAAAGAAGTTGAAAATTTGCTTTAATTCTGTCTTTTATAAATCAGGTTTATTTATGCTAGGCACAATCACATACACAGCCCCTGTCATCTAAACATAAGGAATGCCAAATGTAAGTTCACTGAAGTCACAACACAATGTACTGTATGAAATACACAAGACAGAAAAAATGACCTGCGTAGGTGGCCTCTCTGAATGTTCTTGGCTTTCATATACTCAGAAAAAGTTTGATCATATGTGGGAAAGAGAAACACCTATTGAGGAGCTGTAGCAAAAAAACCCCCAAGAGATTTAGTATTACTTCCACAATGTCCAAAAGCTTGCCAAAATCCAGTAATTTGCAGAACAAAGAGTAAGACGTACTCCATGTTTGGAACCCTTATCTTCCTCTTTTGTTATTGATATGGCTTATTTGAACTGTCTGATTTTTAATTTTTTTTTTATACAATACTTTTCAGAGGTTGCTTTTGAAAGAATATCTTTAATAATTGGACAGAACTGGGGGGGGAAAAGGGATAAAGAAAGGAATCAAAGTAGAAATGGATTTTTCAAGAGAGAGTTAGAAGTGCTGACCTTTTCTAAAGCCTAAAATCAGAGTTTAGGAAATGAAAAGGAAATGAAAACCCAATATTTTCAAAATAACGAAAGATTTTGGTTTTTTTCAATAGGAAAAGGCATCTAAGAAGCCCTGTTTGGGGATTAGGAGTTTAATACTATTTCAGATAAAAGATATTTGGATGGACAATAGGAATACCACAGTAAATTTCCTAGATTATAAATGATGTGCTAATGCTTGTATTTATTTGCATGCAGATTACCGAAGAATTAAAATTGTGAAGCATTAAAATTCCTGCCCTTTGGATGTGACTTCATGTATTCATAACTGAAACATGTTATTAAGTTTCCTACAAAGCAAATATCCTAATCAAGATCTAATTAAAGCAGATTTTAGTAGAAGTTGTTAAGATATATAGGTGAACAACCATCTGTCTTGAAAATCACTGACAAAACAGACCTATTAAGCAAAATAAAGCACTTCTGATGCAGTGTAGCCTTATGCTACTAAACTTCGAGTCTTAGTTACATGATGATTGTGGTCCCACAGCATGAGACTGGATTTTACATTAGCTCACACATTTAATGCTGAGAAGTACAGTTTTATTTTAATTCTACACCATAAGATTAATTTCTGTTTTAAGATACCAATAATAATGGTGCTGTTAATGGTATGTTAATATAATTTCAAGGGCCAGCTGTCATGTAAAAGAGAATGATTAACTGAAGAAAGAGCAGTCCATAAATCCTTCAAGAAGTGTTGTATGCAAAGAGTAGGAAAGCTTAAGTCCAGGTTATCATAAAATCATAGAATTATATAATGGCTTGGGCTGGAAAGGACCTTAAAGATCATCCAGTTCCAACCTCTCTGCATTTTTCTATTAAGAGGGAGAAAGACTTTATGGTTAGTACCAGCAATTAAATCCAATCTCAGAGTATGTACTGTAGTCATCCACTCTTACTTTCCCAGCTTGGTCTTTACAAGTGAAACAGTTTTGCTTGTGTTCTCTATGAAGACTTTTGTGGAAGTATGTGGGAACATTGTGCCTAGGCCCTCCTTACTCCACAGAGCTCCACTATCTTTTAATACGTGTGCCATGGGTAAGCTTCTGCCTAGGCCCTCCTTACTCCACAGAGCTCCACTTCTGCCTATATGTACTACATATGCTAGTTAGTAACTAGAATTATGAGTTTAATTTTATTAGAAACTAGAAATGCCTTCTTTTTTCTCATTCCATCCAAATCTTTTCCCTTGCTTCCCCTTGTTTTCAGAGTCACCATAGCAATATAATTTATTCACTTAAGGCTGCATTTGATCCTCTGTCCCCAAAGGTAATGAAATGACAATACTATTATTGACTTTCAGGAGAATGGGGTTTCACCTGTGTGGTCTTCTGAGACAAATGCAAATACTAGTTCAAAGCACCATTTTGTTGGCAATCTCCTGTGGTTGAAACATCCTCCTTGTTGAGCTTTATGTTGAGGACGTAGGGTTCAAAAACAGGATAAAGAACAAAAATTTTAGGATTTGAATGCTAGGGATTAATTACAGAAGGTTTCTGTCACAGCACCTGACTTTTAAAAGCACTTTGGTATGTAATGGTCCTGAGGGAAGAGGACTGCAGTATTTTTGCAGAGAACAAACGATGTGAACAGAAAATGCTGTATTATATAAAAGAGAAGTCATCAGAGCTGGAAAGCAATGGCCAAAAGCAGTGAATATGTAATGCTGATGTCCACAAGGGCTGAAGTACCATACTTAAGGTCTACTGCTAGGCATCTGTGCAGCTCCACAGTTCAGTTCATAGTATTGATGTAAGCACTTGTCTTAGACCATAACTTGTCTTAACTTGACAGGAGGACCTCAAATTCCTGCTGGCAGATCTCACCACTAGGCTGAAATGTCACTTATTCCTTCTCTCTTCTGATCCAATATTTAGTGAGGTAAGATGGAGATCTGCTGTAACAGGGACAGAGCAATCCAAAATCAAGGTAGGTAACAGTTATGACACTTAATCTGCAGGTAAGTTCAAGGCTCTCTCCAGTCTTCAGGGAAGGATACCTGCTGACCTGCAAAGGGGACAGAAGCAATAGTAACTTGCTTAAACCATGTCTGGGCCTAGCTTTAGGTATTACTCATTTTAGAGAAATACCACCATGCTCAGCAGTACCAAGGCTCACACAGATCTTTGGGTATTAAATCAATCAATCAATCTACCATAATTTTTAGTAAATCTTATTTAATAAGGGCCTACAGGCTTCAGGTAGTTCTTGGATAACGTAGTAAATTTTGAGGCTATAGAATCTCAATTTGTATGCCCAAAGGATAGTCATGTTGACTAACCCAAAAAACGCACATGATTTGGAAAATTTCATTTTACTCCTTTGTGCTGGAATACGTGTCCTGTCCTGCTGTAAGGGGACTTGGGGAGGATTCTTTTTGATAGATTTCTTGGACGAAAACAAAGCTCAAAAGCAGCAAATATTGTATCTGAAAACGGTTTATTGATAAAGAAAGAATATGGTCTGGACTAGAGGGGGTAGAAAAGAGAAGAGAGGGAAAAAGAGAGACAAACAGAAGACACGGACGGAGCACTGCCGCCAAAACCCCGGGACGCCCCGTCGGCATCCGCTCGGCATGTGGATACAGCATGCGTGCTGCGAGCCGTAGCGAGTCTGAGTGGCTCCCGGGGCGGGTTGGGCGCGATTTCCAGCCAGCAGCAGGCTGCGTGTCCCTGCCTTCGGCCGAGAACAGGCTGCCGTGGGGAGCAGCTGCGGGCTGGTGCCGCGCAAAGGCGGCGATGCTGCGGGCAGCGGTGGCGATGCAGGCTGTCGCGGCTGCCTCGGACGGGGGGAGAAAAATGCGAGCGGGGCCAGAGGGCCGAGCTGAACCTCCAGGCGAGACCCCGGTCACAAGAAGGCAAACCCAGCGGGCTAAATTGTGGCGCAGTTCACTGCTTTTAGCTGCTAAGGCTCCTCCCACGGGCCGATTCCCCGGGCATGTTTTTCTGTGCATCCCGGGGTCTGCCTGCTTCCAAGCGGGGAATCGCTTGCAGCTCAGTCGTGGAAGATTTTCTCCCCTGAGGGGCTGTCAGGTGGAGTCTCCCCAGGGACAGAGCCTCCCTCCGTTGTGTCCCAGATGCCTCCTCAACACGTGGCACCTGCTAAGGCTCCCAGCACGTGTACAGCGCCTATAGTCATTTTTTACCTCATTTCAGAAAATGTGTTTATACCATATATGTTGAGGCATAAATAAAAATTAAATTGGTTCTTCACAACATGTTATCTGCAAGAGAGAGTCAATACAATGGAGTGGTGTTTACAGATAAGTAGAAAGAGTCTGAAATTGGTTTAGGACATTGAAATGATAGAAATTACCATTTTGGCCATACTCTCCTGCTTTTAATGAGATTGTTTTGTGAAAATACCTTCTAGGGGAATTAGTTTTATGAGTGTGCAGTGACTAATATACAGATGGCTCATGTTTTGGAAAGGAAACGTCTAAAAAGACACACATCAGACTGTAAACTGACTTTGTAAGTATTAAACAACATTGAGACTCTACAACCTAATCACCTTAGTTATACACTTAAAAAAACCACCCCCCCCACATTTTTCCCAACCCACAGAAATACCTGCTGTTACTGAAATTTTGTTCCTTGTTTGCTTAAACTCTGAAAAATGGGAACTGTAAAATGGTTTCACTTATGGACTTGGGATGTGAAAAGAGAAAATTTTCTGAAACGAAGAATTTTAATGGGAAAAGTGTGTCCCAGAGGAGCCTGCCGTGTAGCCCTGGGAGAGGGGCCCTGAGGGCACAGACACGGGGCTTCCCTGCCCCTGCTCAGCCTCGTTCCCATTGGTTGGTTTGTGTTCCCTGCGCGGGCAGAAGGACCCTTGGTCCCGTGACTGGAACAGTTCCTCGGCAGAGCCCCGGCCATGCGGCTGGAGAAATAAACATCTCTCTGAAACAGCTATCAAGAATCTGTCTGTCCATATATATTTCCTTTCCACGGGACTCCTGGTTTGATATATGCGTGTTGCAGGATCCCCACTGCAACAGAAAAGCCTGTCCCAGAGGAGTTGAAATAAAGGTGTGTCAGGGTATGATTTGAGGGAACAGGCATATGAATAAACTCTGTGCAACAGTCCTTTAAGCATCTAGATCCATCTTAGCTTACAAACCCCACTAAATTTGATACATCAGATGAATTAAGTACATGTAGACCATTTGTTGTGTTAAATCTATTTTTATGTTTAGTTTCATTTCTGTAGATTAAAAACTTCACTTTGAGGAAATTTTTCTGAGGCTTTGCAGAGCCACAGGTAATATATCCTGACTGAAAGGTTTTCTGGATGAGCTAAATGCCATTTGGTCTGTTGCTTTATTGTGTTTTATAAGCAGAGGTGTCATAACCAAATCTCTGAGTCCTGTTTTAGCCTCTTTTAAACCAGTTCATGCTGTGGGTTCAGGACATCTAGTGGTAAAAGGGAGGGGGCAATGCAGAATTTGTTCTGATAATAATAATTCCAGGTTTTCCTTGTCTTCAACTCCTTTTTGTGAGTGGGACAAGCATGGATGTCATCCTCCCTTCCCTTCTCTTTTTCTCCTTCAGTCCAGAAATTTGGTTCCTGTGAAGGCTTCATTTAGAGAAACAGGAGAGACAGGGATGAAACTAAATCAGTAACTATAGATTCATTTGTTATATGTGGTTCTGATTTAAATATACAAAATTAAATTATGGATAAACAGTTTGTCTCCCATTCCTTACTGATGAAATTGCCTTTGGATATACAAGCACTCATACCTCTATGTGAGTGTGTATGCATAAATATAAACATACTTTTACATATTAAAAGAACCTCAGGTACACAAATTTGGCTAAGCACTTCTGTTGTCAGATTAGACTCTTTTATCTATTTGTTTTAGCTTCAGCAGTAGGGGAAAAACACAAATGAAGGTGGAAAAAAAGCAATTTGATGGATGTCAGTTTGTAAAATTCAATTTAAAAACTATTATAAACTGGTAGTTTATCAAAGGCTTTTAAAAATGTAATATATTTGAGTATTAGGTGTGCGTACAAACTACTGTATCTTATGGAGGTTTTTGAAATTTGAGATATGAAGTTCTTTAAATGAATAATTAAATTCATTAATAACAAAGTGAAGTGTTTACTACTTACTGTAAAAAGCATAAAGGAAATCCAATTTAATTCACAACTTGGAATTCACAACTGTCATGGCACTATGGCTACCACTACAATTCTGTGGAGTAAGTATAACTCTGGGTGTAAAAATTACTGTTGGCATGTGAGAAATGAAAATGAAAATATCTTATTAGTTACTCTGTGATAAATCTATATGGTAAACATACAGTACTCTCCAGGCATAACAGTAAGACTAGCTGGAATATTTTTATGGGAAAAAGACACCCGAAAATACCTTTTTTAAAAATGAAATTGTTTCTTCTGTGTCATAATTGTACATGTCTAAAAATGCACTATTTCAGGGTTTTAAATTGTTTCTTCTTCATCATTTCATGTGAATTTCATTGCCAAATACCATTTTAGTCCAATAGGAAACACTAAAGTATTCCCAGACAGAATCGGCTTGGAAAATTAAGCCAAGCTCTGGAGCAAACTAAATGATGACTAGAAAAATAAGCTAAAATAAAACATAAAGTAATTTTCTACACTATTAGGGAAGGATTCATGTTGCCACACAGGACAACATCTCATTGTTTAAGTTGTATTAGTCCCTCCACCCTCAGCTCTGGCACCCACCTCACATCTCAAAGCATGGTTGGCCACATTTGTGTATTAAAAGTTCCCTTCCTGTCCAAAGTACGTATCTCTCCTGATATGCACAGGAGTATCACCTTCTGTTCTCCCCCTGCTTCTAGGAACTTCATCATCCAGGTCCTGTGGCCATACATCTACCCATGCCAATTATCTAATGTCAGCAGGAAACAGGTTCACGGAGCAGAATTGGTGATCTTGAGCTAGTTTGAGCCTTTGTCTTAGTGGATGATGGGCATAGGGATGCAGACAGGTTAGCAATCAGAATTTAGATGGCATCAGAATATTCATCAGGAGAGATTAAATAGTGATGGGATTTGAGTGAGACATTAATGTGAGGGTATAGACAAAGACAAATGACAGTGTCTGTATCAAATTTTACTCTTTAGTGCTGCAGACTCCACTATTTTGCTGTGTCTGGAGGTTGAAGCAGAAAATGAAAACTTGCAAACATTCCTTAAAATCCTGATTTAATTAACCTTATTTGTGATGTAAAAGTTGTTACTTTTATACATGAGTGCTGAATATACAGTGATGAGTGGCAAATCAGAGAAATAGTTCTTTTTGAGAGAGCAAGGTTACTAATCCTATCATCTTTCCCTCATAAGCTGTCCATGAGCTCATCTCCTTTTAACACGTGCTTGCTCTGTTCCCAGAGGTCAGTCTGCATCTGCTTCTATTTTCCTGACAGCTTTACCAGATTCTTCTTCTTCACAGACCTGTCTGTGATGCTCAAATTGACTTGCTGCCGGTTTGCTTTCAAAGTAAAAGACTCAAGTAATGTGCTAGTGGTGCAAAGTACAGAAAGAGAGGTCTCATAGTCACACGAAAAATTCCTGGGTAGGGTGTGGGGAAAGAGGGAGCTGGCAGCTGGTTGCTGATGGGGTAGATAAAGAAGAACCTTCTATTGCTGATTTTATATTATGTTGTCTTTGATGTGGAGTAATTTCTGCCTCTGGTGGTTTGTGTTCAACCTATGGCCATTTTTCCTCCTCCACTGTACTTGCTAGCTGGGACAGAAAATAAGTGTGGCTGCACTAATATAGACATCAGAGGGATCCTCAACCTTTCATTCTCCATGCAGTTCTTTGGTGCTTCCCAGCAGGGTGAAAGCTGTGTGACCTTTTCACATGCTGTGTTTCTTGTCTCTAGCTGCCTTGAAATTTTCTGTTCTATACAAATTTCTTGCTTTGTTAGTGATCTTTCTCAACCTCATGGCTGTTGAACAAATATCCAGTCATACTTTCTTTGTTGTTACTATTAGTCTGAAGTTTAAAAACATTAATCCAAATCTTTATCTTTTTTTAATGCCCATAAGCATGTATTGCAAGCTTCTGACTGTCTAATAGTACTACAAATTGTGAAACAGACCAACTCCAAATAGGGTTAATTAAGCTCTAGAGATAAAATCGCACACATTAATTTCAGAAGCGAATATCTATTATCTAAATACTGAATTTAAAAGTATTTTAAAGGGGATTATGTGGAAATTAAGATATTTAAAGGGACTGCAATGGGACAAAAAGTGTATTTAGGTTGTTAATATTGCTCTAATGTGCATGTACTGAGGAAGAAAAAGAAGGAATCTGTATGAATCAGTCACTGCATATAACCAGGTAAATTATCCTGATAGGATGCTCCCAGTCTGGCTTTTCTGAGGCTCTCAGCTAGGAGAATTTCTTTTCCTATAAAGGTCACAATATCAATTTCATACCCATGCACTCTGAAGTGTTCTCTGCAACTCAGCAGTGGGCTCAGGTCTAACAAAGCCGTTGTCACCAAAAAACAATCTGAAAGTTATTTAAATAGTAGTTTTCTAAGCATGAGTTCCAAGTCATTATCTTATTGCAGCCCAAGAATAAGGTAACAAGAACTTTATTCAAATGGTAATAAATGGCAAATTCTTAGTAATGGTAAGTGACAATTTGTTTTGAAGTTCAGAATAGATATAACTTAATAGGACAGTGGTTGTATATATCATACCCTTTATATATCATACCCTACTCATCCTTTAGCAATGCAGATGATTTGGTCATTGAGATTTGTTCAAAATTAAATGCTAATTAACCATGGACTGTGAAAACAGAAGGCTGTTTTTTCCTTCCCTCCCTTAGTTTCTTTGGTGGGCTGACACAGGTGTATATGAAATTTTATCATTCTTTTCTCCTCAGTGTCAGAAATCTCTCTGCAATATTTACAGAGGTCAGGAAGTCTGTTCTTTCTGTCTGAGTAATCCTTGTACTTTAAATATTTTCATTCTACCACTGAATTTTCTCACCCCATCTGTCTCCAACTAAATCTAGGTTCTTTTTCGATTATTCTTGATAATTTATTTCTTTAACAAGGAACTAGCTGATAGCAAGTCATTAATTTTCAGGACACTAAAGGACTGATTTTCACTCTATTATATAAACAGGTTTTTTTATGCATGCACTCTGGCTGTTCAGAGGTTTGTGAAAGATCTTGGATCCTATTTAATAAGAACATTTTGATGATTCTGCTAATACAAATAAATACCCATTCCCCCCCCCACCACCACCAGACACGCACATTCATGCTGCTCACACTTATGTCCACACTGTTAAAATGCTGTCTTAGTTTAGCTAAGTGCAAAGGAACCAGCAGTTTTTGCACAGACTCAAAAATCCCTGAATTTTTCTAACTGCCTGGTTGCACATGGACCGCTTGCAGGCAAGGGAGGGTTTTGGCGTGGATCTCAATAGGAAAAGATTTATAGCCTTTGCTGGAAAGCAGTAAATGGCTTGATGGTAATTAAGTACAATAGAGGTGTTTAGGTATAGACACAAAAGGATTGCCTCCTGTTCTCTAATTAATTCCTCAGAAAATCTGACCATTAGAAGTTTTGTTAAGAATGTATGTATTTAAGGAAGACCATTTATCTCCATTTTAGAAATGTTAAAAGTTTAAATAATAGTCCTATGAAAATATTGTTCTATTTAAAACACCAGATCTCAAATCTAGTTATAAATACATATATATATAAAACTGCTAAAGACTTTTTAGGTATTACAGTGAATTTATGGAAGGCAGAATTCCTTCTTCAGCCATGGAAATTAGTCTTTCACCAGCATATTTCTGACACCATGATTTTTTCAGTGTTCTAATTTTTACTAGGGACTTTGGACTGTGTTGAAAGAAAAAAATAGTTTTCTCTTTCTGGTGCCTTCCTCATGGCCACAAAATGCATAGGTGCAAGAAAAGCATCACTCTATTAACTTAATCAGGCAAGAAAAAAAAAAAGAATGTATTCACTTCAAGTGTTAAAACTTTGAAAAAAAATAAGGTAAGCTTCTGCAAAGAGGAGTGATAACAAAAGAGAGATAAATACAGAGATGTGTGAGTGTATGTACAGATTATCTCCGTGGTGTCATTTCTTGGTTTTTTATGTAGAAAATTTTATGTAGAATTCACTCAACTCTAACACTGTCAGGACCTAACATTGCCAAGAGAAAAGAGACCAGGACCAGGCCCTGCCTGAGCCAAATCAGAGGCGCAGACCCCATGAAATGCCTGTCAGCTGAAACTCCAGCCCCACTGTACCATTAGAATACATTTCATTGCATCATAATTCCTCTCCTGTCTGTTTGTTTCAATTCTTTAACTGATTTTGAGATTTCAGTGAGTATCATTTCTGCGTGTTTGGGTCCTTTTCACTGCACCTTATGTCATCCCATTCCCTTTAATTGTATTCACTCCATTTCAAAATTTTCTTCTTCATTGTTTTTTTAATAGAATTTCATTTCATCAAGAAAGATAGAGAAAGAATCTTTCATAGCAAAGAAAACCATCTTGGTGAGGGATGAGTAGATAAAGCCATCAACCTACCGTAATTATTAACAGCTGAAAACACGCAGTCTTCAATATTGTACTTGAACGTGGCTGTTGGAAATGTCTGTGTTTCATGGGGAAAAGCCAGCGATTATTTCTTTTATATTTTGCCTTCCAGGGCTTGAATTTGGTAAAATGGAAAGCCATAGCCAATAGTATTTACTTTAATCATTACCAACATGAAACTGATTCTGGTAAAACACTGGGGCATATGATTAAAACCAGCAGTGTTCTGAAAAATATTCCAGCAATTATTAACTGTAAGTAGCATATTAAGTCCTACTGAAGCCATTGGAATTTGAGCATGTCCTTACAGTTAAAGATATTGATATGTACAAGAAGACTTTCCAAAGGAAAGACCTACTTTTTGTTTGCTACAAATATGTCTTTTTCTCTTGTCCTCATCATATCAATCCTTATGGTACCAAACTATTTTTTAATTTATTTTTCACAGTTTTTCAGGATTCATGACAACATTTTACAGGGACAGATTTGGATAGTAGCTGGAAGCAGATTGTTTTGGGAAAAGAGACTGAAATTGGCTAAGGTACTAGATAATAAATGGGCGTGATCTGTGTCATAGTAAAGGCTTGCCTTATTACATTTCTCCACATTGGTGCTGATTTGATAAAAACCTTTGCTGGGATATATCACACAGTACATTAAGAAAGCTTTTAATGAGAAATTAATATTGCAGTGTCTTTTTGGAAGGCTGAATCAACATGCTGTTTTTAATAATTCAGTTTATTCCTCAAAATATCATTTTACCCCTAGAACAGAAAATAAGAGCACGACATAATTACCAAACCTCACCTTTTCCCTTTCCTAGCAACTCACATCTGACTGATGCCCACCTCCTCTCAGTTTTTCTGAAGCTGTGTTACTATATAATGACTCAGGAAAGGCTCAGTTTTTGACGTTAAGAAAGGTCTGTTATTTTCTGAAGAATGGCAGGTCTGAAAGATTGACCTTCATTTCTTAGACATGAAATGTTCTGTTTTCTCTGTAGCAATCAGAACTGATAAATTTATGAAGCTTCCTGTGTCTCCTGCTTTTAGGGGAAAATGAACATCTGATTTGACTTGCCCCCATTTCCCTCTTAAGCGGTCAGATAAAGTGTGAACAGCAGAGATAGTGTATCACCTCCTGACCCTGACAGCTCATCACAAAATGCATAATTCTATTTTCCTCACCATTTAGTTTTTTCTGGTCATCTGTGTCCAGGCAGTCATTTTGCAGTATGAAGTTTCATGTATATTTTTTTTATTTTGCTCTGCTATTTTTGATGTGGATGTCTTCCCGGGATAAAAAGCTCTCTAGAAATCAGAGAAAGGTAAAAGAATTAAACTGTCTGGGATATCACATCTGTTGGTTTTGCATTTAGCTTGGCTTCCTGAGAGTTGGCTTTTCTGGGCCTTGCTACCAAAGCTCTGGGGACCTGAGAAGAAAGTGGAGATGTTTCTGCTTGGCTCAAGGGACAGAAGAGATGACTGAGTTATTGTGTAGGATGGTCACTCATGCTGTTCAGGGAGAAGCTGCGTTATTGTGAGAGCAGAGACAGTTTAGGTGGCATAAGGCTTGTAAGAAACCTAGCATACCAGCTGATAAAAGAAGGCTCCTCTCCTCCCCTCCCCTCTTCCTGCGGCACCAGGTTCACCTCTGAAATGATACTGCAACTTTCTGTGCATTAGGATACAGAACTGGTGGTATGCCCTGGTTTCAGCTACGGTAGAGTTAATTTTCTTACCAGTGGCTGGTTAGAGGCTGTTTGGATTTGTGCTGAACACAGGGTTGATAATACAGAGCTGTTTTTGTTATTGCAGAGCAGGGCTTGCACACAGCCAAGGCCTTTTCTGCTTTTCGTACTGCCATGCTGGGGAGGAAGTTGGGGGTGCATGGGAGGCTGGGAAGAGACACAGCTGGGACAGGTGACCTAAACTGGCCAAAGGGATATTCCAGACTATGTGGCATCACACTCAGTATATAAAGTGGGGAGAAGAAGGAGGAAGGGGGAATGTTTGGAGTGATGGTGTTTGTCTTCCCAAGATGGCTGAACACCTGCTTGCCCATGGGAAGCAGGGAATTAATCCCTTGTTTTACTTTGCTTGTGTGCATGGCTTTTCCTTTCACTATTAAACCATCTTTATCTCAACCCACGAGTTCTCTATCTTTTACCCCTGATTCTCACCCAGATCCCTCTGGTGGGGGAGTGAGCAACCAACTGCGTTGGGCTTGGCTGCAGGCTGGGGTTAAACCATGACACAGTGTAGTGACTTACTTATGCTTTAAATATTGAAACTGTTTTCTTAGTGAGTGCATGTATTATACTTCAAGACACCTCAGACCTTTTAAGAAAACCACAGAACATGAGCCTGAGATCCTCTGCTTACTCACTACCTCTGAAAGTGGGTTTAGATTGGTTATCTAGTGACAGCCAAAGTATCTAAAACAGAGCTGGTCGTAAGAGTTCCTGTACTCCCTCTGCATTCAATATGAGTCCCTTGCTAACTGTTCAGATGTCTGGGTCATTTATTGCAGATGTCAAGCTGTAAGCATTCAGTTCCAAAACCTGTGGCCTTAGTGTATCAGCTTTTAAAACTAAAACATGATAGAAATGTTTTGCCCAGGTGATACAAAACCCAAGTTGTCCTTAATACATATTCATGTGCAATCAGAGGAGAGCTAAGGAAGAAATAAAAAGTAATGGTTTTTGTTTGCACTAAAGACCAGAAATCAGAGTTTTGAATATTTTTTTCCTTTCAGGTAAGAGAACAGTACTGGAAATCAGACACTTTCAGCTGAAAGGAATACGTCACTAAAATGTAGCAGAAGCTGCTTTTAGTTTTAAATTTTCACATTAAAACAACTTGCACGATTACTAACTGTAAGAAGTGATGTGCCCTTAAACATTACCAACAAACAACTGTTCAGGAAGGTTTTTATTTTGGCATACTATAGGAATGTTACCCTCTTGTTTGGTTCCTATTTGCTCTTCTCCCCTCTGGAGAGCTTGAATTGGACAAAACTGAAGAGATGTTGCTTCTTTCATTTGTTGTTTTCATTGTCAGATTTGGCAAATCTCTAAGTCAAAGGACATTTCCAGTTACATGCTATTAGACAAACACCTTCCAGGTGAGACTCCCTTCAACACTTGCAAAATGTGAGATGCTGTTTCTGAACGTGTTGAGCTTCCTCAGCTCATGTGATAAGCTGGACCCATGGGCCTCATTGGGCTTGTGAAGAAGGGCCGCTCTGCCTGTCAGAAGCAAGTGCTGGATTTGCAGCTTATGTTCAGGGTGATGAAAGGGCATTCCAAGTCCAGTACATATGCTGTCCTGCTGGGCAAGCCAGGGAATATAACTGACTTTCTTGAGTGGAGAAACATGGACTGAAACTCTAGAGACCACCAGCTGTGGAAGAAGAAACAGCTCCTGTCATTAATTTTTTATGGAGGTTTGTTGTAGGTACCATTTACTCAGGTGACTGAGAGGACTTTCTGTTATGCTGAAGGAGAGCAGTGTGGCCTCTGAATGCCTCAGAAAGTCGGCATTTAAGGGCTTCTTTGCTTTAGGGTAAAGGAGAAGGACATTTATACACTGTTGTAACAATTTCATCAGATGATGAACACACTTTCAACAGATTGGAATGGAAGAGCTGGAGACTGCCCCAAGATATGGCTGTCTGCATAAAAATTACATCTAGCATAAAACCATTAATAGTCCATTTCTCCTGACTTATTCAAGCCCATAATCATCATCCATTTTATTGTACACCCCTCTCTTGCACACACAGACACTATTTTTGCTGCCTTGTTTACATGGTTCAGATTTTAGAAAAACCAGCCTGTATTTCCACAGTTTTGCAAGTTAAAGAAAGATGACTTGTATAAAAACATGTGGATATATAATTTGTCTCCCCTAAATGTGTAAGAAATGTTGATATTCAGTTGGAATTTGTTTCTTAGTTTGTAGAAACAAAGTTTTATAAACAATAGAGCATGCAAGAGAGAAAAAGAGCAAGGTTTGCCCTACTATTTAAGGGCAAAATGGACAGAATCTGTGAGAGACTGGTTTCTCCCTGGTTACTGAGGATGACTCCTGTCACAGGAATGCACAAATGCAAGAGAGTTTCAGCATTTTTCAGCTAACAACTTGAAGCCCTACATGTAATTTGCATAGAAATTACTGAATGTGGTAATTACCACCGCATTTTTTCTTAATGCAGTTCTGCCTGACAAAGGCAAATAGGGACCCTTCAGCAGGCTTTTACAGACTCCAGTGAAGTCTCTCAGTGTTATCTGTGACCTTAGGAAGGGAAAGGAGGTGATTGTTTTCAGGACTGTCACCCTGCATTCCCTGTATATTCTTTGTATTGCATAAATGCCCTGTATTTCCACGTCTCAAGATATGTCAGCTGAAGTGTGTAATCTTTGGATCAAAAAAGGATGAAAAATGGTATAAAGCTTGAATATCATTTTTCTTAGCAACCACAAACTCAAGAGCAAAAGTACCCTACATTTACTGTTAGCTGTTTCATGTTAGTTTCATAACAGCCAGTGTTGTTTAAGAGGGTGATGGCAGCAGCATCACCATTTGATGAGTGAAAGACACGAAGGTAGGCATGAAGTTTTACTAATTCCTGTGTGTGAACTTGGAGTGGGTGGATGCTGGCTGGATGCCAGGCACCCACCAAAGCCACTCTGTCACTTCTTCCCCCAGGTGGACAGGGGAGAGAAAATATAACAAAGGTGTCATGGGTTGAGATAAAGAGCAGGAGAGATTACTCACCAAAGGGAAGTGTTACCTTCCCTTTTCTCTTTACATATTTATAGTATTATGCATACACAGTGAGTAAAGGAGAAAATATATGTCAGAGAGGCATTTTCTTTAAGGATGACTCTTCGAAGCTGTCCAGAAATTGAAATAAAAATTGTCTTGTAAAACTTTGGCTTAAGGCCCAGGAGGTGAGAGGATAAAAGATTTACCAAAAAAAAAACCAAACCAAACCCTAAGAAAAAAAATTAAACATACCTGTCAGATGTATCCAAGAGGTATATTTCAAAGTTGTGAATATATGTGTAAGCAATGCACCATCTCAAAAAGCACAGTCTTTTTATAGCACTTACACAGTGCATGATATAGATGTGGAAGATGTTTCCATCATCAAAATAATACTTGTATTGGATTTAGGAGAATGCCAAATTTATATTAGCAGCAATATTATTCCAGATAAAATCAGGGAAATCAAAGTTCACATTTCAGGGCATAAACTGAGAATCTCACAAAAGGCTCAATGGCAATCTATAATGCTGGCTTGGTGAATAGTGTGGACAGGGAGAGTTATCTTCCTTCAGTATGAAGGACTTGCTGGACACAGTTAGCATGCTCACCAGTCTGATTGCCATGCAAGATCATATGGTGCAATTTTATACACTTTCCAATAGTGACTCTGATTTTCACCTCTCTGCTCTCCTTTTTAATTTTGAATTATTTGCACTTGAAGCCATACTTAGTTTATTGATCTTCATGTTTTGATCATTTCCCTATAAACAATATTGACCTTTTAAGGTTTCTGAAATCTGTGGAATGATTTTACACCAAGGATGTGAGTAACGTCTGTGCAATTTGTGTTCCTGTCATGCAGAACTGTCTTTTTATTGTATGGCTGCAAGCAAGAGAAACAAAAAAGAACGAAATGGAGCCAAAGAAAAATGAAGCAGAATAAAAAGCTGAGAAATATATGAAACAATTGTGGATTACTGAAAGTTTACAAAACCAAGAGGACATTACAACAATACAGCTTTCCTGGTGAGACTGCCCCATGTCTTCTCCTATTTTTCCTTCATTTCCATAATGCTGAATTAGTGACCCATTCCTAAATAAGCGAAGTCAAGCTCAATCAGTGTCTTGGTAAAGGACCTCTTAGGCACTTGCATGTATTACAGTAATGGAGTAGATTTATTCTCATCAGACCTTGAGCTAATATTAAAGTGAGTCCTACTGCTTATGTCAGGTATTTTTGATTTTAGATGCATTATTGGTGACTCACCATTGTCCAGTTCATTTTTTTTTTTTTTCCACTTCAAAACCGAGGTTAGTTCCACTGTTCTGACAAAGTTATGATTTGAAATTATACAGTTCTTAGCTTTATTTTTGAACTGATTTATTTGCATTGGTATCTATTTTCAGTCCTGAGCAGTTGTGGAATCTGTATGCATTATTTAAGCACCACTGTTTCCCTCCATTAATGGATGAGTGTATAGCAGAGACTATTTTAGTTCAGACACATGCAAACTTATGTTACTCATATCTTTGCTACAAATTCCTGCAGAGAAGCACACTGAATTTTAATGTGGCTTTTACCTTTCATTATGGCTGTGCGATTCACAACATTCTTCATTTGCCAGCAGCTCCTCCATTACAATGCAGATTCTTGAAATGAAGTATCTTTGAGAAGTGTGATATGAAAAATTAGGAGGGGAGAAGTTACTTGTAATCAAATCAAAAGCTGATCTTCAGAAATTTTCAGGGTTCCGGTATCTAGCCTATGCAAGCACAGTTTTTAATCGAGAGATTGGCTTCAGTGTTGTGATCTGGTTGGTCTTGGGTCTAAACTTGAAAAACATGAAGGGATTTAACTTGTATTAACTTCAGTTTAAAGGCTTGAAAAGGGCAAATGGTATAATGATTTAACTTAAATATTACTCCCTTGCATATTACAGCTGCAAAAAAAATTTTATTAATACATTAGCCTAGCAGAGGTGATAACAAGGAGTGATGTAAAAAAAAAGTAGGGAAAATGAATGACCTGTAAAATAATGAGAGTTAGAGCAGTTGCTTGTAACTATTTAAATTAGAGGTCATTCTAAATGCAAAAAGAGAAGACTTGTATAAACATAATCCTTTATAGCTCAAATCCCTCTGAAGAAATTATTTTATGTGTAGCTATAAATACTGCATTCATAATAAAAATAATTTAACTAAACCAAAACAATTCAAGAGACATATATATTGTACATGGTCTCCCTTTTTCCCAGTTCACTTTTGCCTGTGGCTGAGCTATGTTCTCCAAAAACATAGCTCTCTCTTTGTATTTGCATTAGACCTGGCTTACTGGCAGTGCTACTAGTGTGTGTTCTTAACAGTATGTGAAGGCACACCACTCACATTTTCAGTATCTTATAGATTAGGAGATAGATAGTGTATAATTTTGTTATCTGCTGAAGAATCTGCCAAGAGTTTGTTTCCATTGTGTGTAGTTTGTCCCCTCTTTCAAAAGCTATTGTGTGAGGGAGTAAGGATGACATTAAGATTAGGTTCATGGACATATTGTGGAATACGTATACTGCGTGCAGAGCACCAAGTAGAAGCTTGCTTCACCCTTGGTGTCATCAGTTACGTTTTACAATGTGGATGATTTAATATCGAGTTGTGGAAGAAATGTGGCTCCGCTCTGACTATGGTCTCCAAACAGTTTTGCCAAGCAACAGAAATTGTTTCATTTCAGGAATAATTTGGGTGTTCCATTTTAACCATAATTATTGCTACTGAAAATTTTTGTTGTTGCAGAGCACCAGTGTACAAAATCAGACATACTTGTGGGTGTTAATGAGGTGAATGGTAGAGTTTCCTTCTGTATTTGAAATGTAATGACTGAGTTCTTCATTTGTTTTCTATTGGTGAGAGAAGGCCAAGTGCATTAATTGCTTAAGAACAGAGAAACCAGTAGAGGGAAACTGTTGTATCACTGTTAAGGTTTTGAAAAAAGACTTCCTCTGTTTTCACGTATCTGTAGTTTTCTTCCTTAAGGCAGATCATCTTATACATACTCCTAGCATGTGCTTGCTTTCTCTGTGGTCATGCCTATATGTGTTTGCAAATGATGCTTTTTCAGTGTGAATGTAACCTTTTTCTTGTAGGGCAGCTATCATGTTGAGACTAGAGCTCTCTGAAGAGGAGGCAGATTTCTGTGTGCCGCTGTGGAGAATTTTAGTGTTTCATTCACTGTTTTGGTGTCCTTGGTGTAAAATGTAGCTTGCTTTGGATGTTCACGTTTCTACAAGTTGTAGAAATTTCAAGAAAAGGTAAAAATCAAACTCCTCAAATATCCACCTAAGTTTCACAATATTTAAAAAAACCTGTGTTCATAGCAAAGGACAAGACATACCATACAGGAGAGTTGGAACTCAGTGAT
Source organism: Corvus brachyrhynchos (assembly GCF_000691975.1). NCBI lineage: Eukaryota > Metazoa > Chordata > Aves > Passeriformes > Corvidae > Corvus > Corvus brachyrhynchos. The sequence goes on from NW_008240173.1 coordinate 156,270, forward strand.
CTTTAGGATCCCATCCAGTCCAAACCATGCTACGATTCTGTTATGTGATGCATATCTTTACATTGAAGATAAAAACATAATGTCATAAATTGGAAAATTCCTTGATATTATGTCTGAAATTATTTTTTTTCCTTTGGGCAGATGCTCATTGGCTTGCCTGGAAAGATAAAACCTTTCAGAAATGTTTGCCCTCTGGCATCATACAGCAACTTTTACTAAATTCTACTCTAGGCACTTCAGTTATAAGGACCTTTAGTAAATAATTGATATGGTGAATTATACATGTGTAAATCCAGTTTTGTAATTAATTTTGGCATACCTGCTTTGAAAGAAGCATGAATGGACTTTGTACAACTGTAAATGACTGCATGGAGTCCAAATTTTGAAGAATTTAATCATGTAACAAGAGCAGAGGTATGTGAAACTCAAATAAAGTATTTGAACTGTCAAGTTTGGAATATATTTTTTTCTCAGACCTGCCCTTTAGATTTTCTGAACCTCATTGAAAACGAAGAGAACAACCCTGAGGCAATAAAAACTGCAGGGAGAAATGTAATAAAAGTTACCGACAAGTATATTTACAACTGAATAATTGAGGAAAGTTCAAATATTATGCAGAGTCCTCCAAGAGTAGCGGGATTGCATTCAGAGCAGGCCAATAACATTTAAACCTTTTTACCAATGTGAAGGCTAAGAAACCTTCACAGGTGTAGTGGTTTGGTCCAAAATACTCATTACTGTTTATCTGCTGTGAGATAAGAATTAGGAGAAATGCAAAGCAGGCACCAAACTTGAAAGAATATAAAGAAGTTTATTAACAGACCTAAAAGAAGGAAAAAAAAATTATACCACCTTCAGAACTCTCCTCCTCCCCCCACCTTCCTCCCTTCTCCCACTGACAATGTGAAAAGACAACCCTTAAGATGTTCAGTCTGTTTACCACTTCCATAATAACCTTGTTCAGTCCATTTAGAAAGAGAAGTCTCGAAATGAAGGAATTCTGTAAGAAATAAAATAAAGAACATGAGAGAGATGAAAAGTTATTACTGTGCAAAAAGCAAGGCAATATAATTTAACTGCAGATGATGTTTTATTTCGGTAATATTTGTTTTTCCCATTTTATTATAAAATACAAATATAATTTCTAGAAGCTGTCTCTGGGAGACATGACTATGCTCTGGCTATACAAAAAAACCTAACAACCCAAGCCCCCAGACCAATCAACCAAATAAATTTAAAAAATAGCACCTCCCACCCCGCCACGCCGTCTGCAAAACTAAACCCAAAAAACCCCACGAAGAGCAAAAGCACCCAATGAAAAAAATTTCCTCTTTTTTGTTGAAATGTCTTCAAGTCCTCTCACATCCTCAAAGAGAATAAATTCTCAAATCTGGTAAGTTTGGCTTTGTTAAAAATATTTTGGATTTTTTCATCAATGTTAATAGCCCGACTCAGCCCTCATGATTGAACTATGCTGACTTGTTTATATTCTGTTGCTTCAGGTAAAGTGGCAGAGATCACAGTTATAGATATGATATGTATTGACAAATATAGCATCTGGTATAGTTATGATCTTGTTGATCAGACTATGCCTCCAGCTTCTTTCTAGCTGTCTTCTGTCCTGCCTTACTATTCAAAAGTTACAGCTAAGGAAAAATGTCATTTGGAGGCTGTATGCTCCACTTAAATTATGATAGTCATGCCTGGCAGACAATTATCTATCTATCTATCTACCTATCTATCTATCTCTGACAGACAAATGAAAAATCTCACAGCCAGGTAGAAATCCTTGTATTAGTGCCAGTTTCCTGTTCACTCTTCGTTCACTAAACAGGCCCCCTCAAGCATCAGCTGAAAGGATTTCTTTCAAAGACAAATGCAAGCACTCACAAACAATAAGTTTTGAAAACTTTTAGATGTGTTAATCTATACCCTACCAAATTAAGGAAGAATGTGATCTTCCACTGTTCATGCCCTGCCCCATCTCCTCCATCCCAGCAAACATTTTGAGCCTGGAAAGCTACATCGGAAGGGGATCTGCCATGGTTGCTGAGGTCAGTACGTGGAAGATGGATTATTGTAGGCTCTAGTTCTTCTACTGGTACTTCTACCCTGAACAGTCAAAGCAAAAAAAGCCCCAAACTGACTGTGCTCAGCTCCTTGAGAAGGAGACTTTCATGGTACAATAGTCTTACAATGAGAAAATATGATTATGGAAAATCATTTCCTCTGAGTAATCATTGTTTGTATTATTACAATGTCAGACATTCAAGTTTCTCTTAATAAAATTCTCTTTCACAGCTCAGCTTTTGCTTTTGCCTGCTCCCTCCATCACCATCCTGCATTTGTGAGAGCATCTATTCCTCTAGATGAATATGATGTGAAAAAATCCCTGGCTAGAGCAGTGGGCTATTCAGTTTACTGATTGCTTTGCAAGGGACAAAATGTATAGACACCTCCTATCCAACTATTTGTATAAGTAACTGTGCCTTCTCACATCAATGATTACATAGTGTTCCCTCCAAATTTCAACAACAATTTCAACAGTTGTCACATGGTTGTATGAAGATATATTACTAATAAGAAAATAGTTTTGCTTTATTAAGTGAATAGTAATTTAGTCACAGAGCACTAAAGACAAAGCATTTATCTGTGAGCCCTGGACCAATACTCTACAGACGAAGAATGAGCAGCATGAAATTCATGGTGTGAGTGAACTCCCTACTCATGAGGAGGTACTCCACTCTGGCCATGAGGTTCAGAGAAAATGAAGCAAATCCTGAACAAAGTTTATGCCTTTCCAGATATGGTGCTTCCATGGCAACCTAGCAGACCAGCTCTATCTGCTGAAAACATGTGAAGTGATGCCATGATATGCGTGGGCACCACAGTAACTGCGTCCTGAGCTGTGTGAGGTAAAAACATGAGGCACAGAAAGCATGTTAAAGCTTTTCATTCATTTTGTCTCACTTTCTAAAATTATTAGTTCAACCATTTTAATGTGCTAATTTACAGGTTGTTATTTCATCAAAGAAATACTAAAATGAGTGAGAATAATATTAAAATTCTTATGTCATGCAGTATTTGTAAGCACCGCATCTTCCCCCTGTAGTACCTTGATGGAGAAAAAGGTGTGTGGCTGTGATCAACTCTTACATGACAAGCAGAAAGTTGGTTGTTCTTTTGGACTTGTTTTGTGAACTCCTATGAAAATAAAGTACAAACTGGCCCTGAGGAAGGAGGCAATTACTGTGTTTATAGATTTCTGCTCTTACTAATTTTCTGTGAGAAATCAAACCAGTTTTCAAAGAATATACCTGTGTATAAAAAATAAGACGTTGTGGACATTTTTAAAATGTGATGTATTTTTGATTTGTGAGCAGAATGTATGACAACATTTTTTTTGGGATTATACTGGTAGGAAAGACAAAAAATGATACCAGAGGTAGAGTGGTGACCCTTCTGTATGATAAGATCCAGCAAATGGAAATGGAAACAAGAAAAAGCCAGGCAATATATTTAGCTGAGAAGTTAATTAACTGTTGGAACAACTCACTTATGTTTTTGCTGTATTCTGTCACTGGAAATTTAAAAAAAAAGGATCAAATCACAGCAATTAAATTTGACACCAGGATAAATTCAGGCAAAGTCCAAGTGTTCGATGGAAGACCAGAGTTTGTGATAAGGTTGTTTCCATCTGGCTTTTGAATCTATAAATCTTAATGAAGAATGCATGTGTAAGCTGTTTGTACTTGTCTGGTGAGCTCTGTTTACAGCTGCCTGAAGAGGACATGATATCTTTCTCTTTCTGGACTTCTGTGGGAACATGGAAGTTATACGTAACTGAGCCAGATCTTGTGACTGTCTAACTACCTGAAAAAAAAAAAAAGAAAAAAAAAAAAGAAAAAAGATAAAGCTCCCAAGTTTACAATGGCTAGAGTCATTCCCAAACCATTCTCTGGTTGAGTGCTCCAGCCCAATCTGTAGTTTCCACTGGAGTGGAAATAATTCTATTGTGTAAAAGGGACAGGGTCCCTGTTAGATCATCAGCAATAAGGCAAAAAAAAATTTGATTTGTGAAAGACTATGAATCAATGATCCTCTCTACCTATGTGGAAAATGGTTTAGAATTGGCAAAGGCCAGCTATGCAGAAGAACATATGAAATTTTGAAAGGTTACATATGCTTTCATATTTCAGCTTTTACAAAGTTTTTCTTTGCTACTGTTTCATTTAATCTGTAGATTTATTTCACTACATTACATTCAGTACAAGACTTCTAGCAGCTAAGAAATAACAAATGCATTGTTCTCAATTAGCTGATCTTTATTGGTTGTTACTATTTGTTAATGCTTCTTAGCAGACTAAGACTGTATGTCCTCCACAGATTAGGCCATTTAATAATTCACCTTTACTTCTTTCCCCTCTTCTTAGTTTTTTCAAATAATTTCATTTCATATAGCAAATTTTGTTCTTCGAGTGGTATTTATCAAGCTGTCTTGGGCAATGCCACATAAATGTTTACAATTAAAATTTCAGCTTCTAAGCTGAAAATATTTTGCCAGCTGTACATGCACAGATGTGTGCCTGCATACACACAGGCATACTGGTGCTGCTGAAAGGAAGGGTGGAGAAAATATCAATTCTTCTGCTAATAAAAGTAGTGAACAGTCAGTACAGCAGAGCCCTGTCTCTGCACAAGATCAGGGAACCTTTAAAAGCCCAGGGTTTAAACTCAAGGTAAATTACAGGTGCTAGGTTCAGCACAAGGTTCAGGACAGACACGTGAATCAATATAATGAGTGAATGAGACTTTGCGGATGGAAACAGATATCCTGTCAGGCCATCAGTGCAATCTCCTGAGGAAGCAGGTTTATTCTCTGATGTATATCTTCCAGCTTTTCTCCTAGCACAGGGAGCAGATAGCCCATTTTATAGTGACATGTAACTCTGAATCCTAACCCTAAAGTAATTTTTTTTTGTAGAAAATATTTTCTGAACACTTTGAATCTCCTGAGTGTTAGCAGTTTGGGCTTATGTGACAAAGGCACTACAGTCTGACAGATGTCAGCCATTATTCATATAATTTCTGGATGTACTGCAGTGTGTACTGCTATAGTACCAGAGATATGAACCAGAGCTGACAACAGAAATGAATGTGGCTAAAGGGTTTTCTGTTTTTGTTGCTCACTAAAAGTTACCATAAAGATGACTTTATGAATTCAGGTAGATGGTTTAAGTACATGTTGTATGCAACTCTTAAGGAAGACTTTGTATTTTATTTCCTCGTGTTTTGTATTCCTTCTAAGCAAAAGGGTTTAGTCAGACTGATGAAAAGCTTCATGCTTTCAAGTCTGCAGGCAAAAAAGAGTCATTGATCACCATTACCTCCAACAAAATTAATCACATACTTTCTGTAAGTATGCAAATATCCCCCTTGTATATAACCCTTAGACTTAAGCTCAGCACTCTTGTGAGTGCTTAATTGGGTAGCAGCCAGACTGCTCAGCAGCATGTAGGACCCATGAGAAGAAAAACAGGCAGTAGGCATTATATTCTTTTTTACTGGAACCTGGAGTTCTATGGACCGTACACCTATGGGCAAGTTTTACTTGTTTGCAAACAAGATCATACCCAAACTATAAGTGCACATAGTGGATTTTTTCTTGGCTAACACACAGGGTGAGGGATGGAAACAAAGACACTGTTGTGCAGACAACCCCAGCACAAACTCCTGCTGGGAAGGCAGTCATCAGCCATTGGAAGCGTCAGCCTTGGCTGCTTCTTAGCACAGCTTGAAGCTGATGTGCTGTCTTCTGACTTCCCTCTCTCTTTCTAAGGAATTTTTACATTGTCATGTTGGTTTACTACTTGAGTTTCCATTACCTATTCAGAAATTTTCCTACTGTGGAAGTAAGCAAATAGTTAATTCTCTGAATATATTAATCGCCATTCTTTCAGGATCCTAAATTCCTTCTGAAAGTTCCATAGGCATATGCTAGGGTTTCACATTTTTCATTATTTCTTTCCATCCTTTGCTGAATATGAGAAAAAACGTTTTAAAGCTGACTGAAAGACAAGTTAATTTCACAGCTTTGAACCAATTTTTAGAGCCTTTTCTCACTGAAATGCTTGTTTAGATTCATTCTGCATGGGTAGTCAGCAAAATTCACAGTGAGGTGATCATCCTTTGCAGGCTTCCATGAAATGAGTCTGATTTTTGTTGCTAGTCCTGTGGGTAATTATTCCTGACAAAACCCCTGCTGTGGCTGATGCAACTCAGATGTGTTGTCTGATATAGCCATGATGAACTACTTTCTTAATGCTGCAAACCACATCTTCCCATTATGGAATGAAAGTCACTGATTAATAGTTTTTAGCTACCTTCTTTGCAGATACTCTCAGTCAATATGCATTGGGTATAACCTCTGTTCCTTTCTCTTGCACCTCTTAGAACAGTGTGAAAGTCACAGTTAAATTTTTGAAAAAAAGTCCATGTAAAAGATAAAAGCTATAGGTAAGTCCTATTACCATCAAATATGTAAGGGTCAGAGCACACACACTGGCAAATGTATGTAAATAAAAGCACAAAAAAAATTGCTAGTGACAGATATTCTATGAATAATATAGTTCAGTTTTCCACTGTAGACTATCCTGTGGGTTAAATGATATTTTGCCCTTTCCAGTCCTTTTGGAATTCCTTTAATATATGTATTTTGACATACTAGACTGCAGTCTCAAGAGAGGAAGTGTTAAGTTCATATTTGACACTCCACTGTGTATATTCAAGGACCCCATTTATGATTCTGGCTGGCCATTTCACACTGTGTTTCTGACAGCTTGGCACTAGTGCAGGCTACGTGTCACAAACAGCTGAGGCAGCTGAAAGTGACAACCATCTGGAGTTTTCTGCTTTTTTTCAAAGTGGCAGCCTTGTTGTCCTCCTTCTTTGAGTACTTTATTCAGTTCTCCTTCTCTATTGCCAATTAAGATGAGAAACAATAGCAACATTTTGCTCCCCACCCTCCTTGCCATAATTTCTCTGGATAATCATCTGACATTTCTGTGCTTATGTGAGCTTTTGATGCCAAATGGGCAGAGAGCATTCAAGAGCAAAGCTGTTGTTCTTTCTGCCATTAACCAGCAGAGATAGGATAAATGATTAACTTGGCACAGTCATGTCAGAAGAGTGAAGTGGTGGCAGGCTTCTTGGGTCAGAATTTTAATCATCATGTATAACCGAAAAAATGCCATGCAAGCTTTGTGTCATGCTTGCCTTGTGCTGGCAATAGCAGCACTATGGGCCACAAAGCAGTTGAAAACCAGGCCCTGAAATCTCATCACTGAGGCAACACTACTGGTGCCCCATAAATGGCTTCAGCACCAGCCCTCTGACATAATTTAGTGGAGCATGATTCTCTTGATGCTGTGTATTATTTTTATTGTCACTCATTGTACCATTGGCTTCATTTGCTAGGCATTTCATGCCATGTTCACACACACATCTATTATTGAGCAGAAATATCCACTGGGAGCACCTCTAGGTGCCATTATTCTGCTATGACCGTATTTCGGTAACAGTAATAACCTTAGGCAAAAACTAGGCATCCTTTCTCTGTTTTGTCAAAGCTGGGGTTCAAAACTTTACCATAAATCCTTCTCTGCTTAAGAAAAGAAAAAAAGGGGGAATTAAAATAGTTAGCTTTTTTGTGGGGATTTAAATATTCTTTTGTTGCTCCATTGTGCTTTAGAACCAAATGGCAGAGACATTGTTTGTCAAGGTTCACCTTTGGTTAATAGGTTTGCTGTAGCACTGAGCAAAAGAAATTATGTCTGCACTGTCAGCTGGTAACAGCGAAGGTCTCTGTGCTGGAGCTGTTGATGTTATCAAGGACCTTATGCAGCACTCAAAAGTCTGAAATCTACTCAGTGAGTGTGAAATAATTTATTTTATTTTTGGCTCTGCTTGTCCTATTTCTGTTTTCAGAATGTATTTTAGAAGGCATTTCAGGCAGCTGTGCTGACATAGCTGAAGATCTTTGTCTGTTGGGAGTACTGGAAAGTGTTAGAGACATTAAAGGTGTGACAGCTCTGTGGGTTGGCTGCACATGAACCTCACACACTTGTAAGGCTGGCTTCCCTGGTAAGGCCTGAACTGAGACCTTGAGTTCAAAAGGAGTAAACCTTACTCACAGCATCAAAGAAATGATAGTTACATATTCACTGTTGTGCCTCTAGATAGTCTGGCAGGTTTTTGTGTGGTGATAGACATGAAGTGTTACTTCTAAGACGTTTTTCAGAAAATTAAGGTTAAGCATTGCTTCTAAAGAAAGATCAGTAGTCAAATTTGAGCAGATAACCTTCTCCTGGCTTCTGCCATCTCAGTGGATGTGTGATAGGTTGGTACACTGCTGAGGGAGGGAAGCGTGCTGAGAACTGAGGCTTCTTTTCATTTCTGCTGTCAAGGCTTTGCAGTCTGAGAGGAAAGTGCAGTCTGAGAAGAGACTGTTGTGTCATTCTCTTTTATGTCACAATGTAAAGCTGTTTCATTTGGTTATGAAGTCTTTCTTAAGTCCCAGCTTCCCATTCAGATGAGGTGCCTCTCAGCTGTTATAGCTGTTTCTGTTATCAAGCATCCCTCAAACAGCTATGTTAATATCTCCTGCAAAAAACATGTACTAAAAATGGTTTTTGTCAAGTTTTTGTGACATCAGCTATAGATATTTTTATTTGAAAGTCAGTTTAAAAGTGTGTTCTTTTTTTTTTAATATATATCCAGATCATGGATATATATTGGCCAGTGCAAGAGGGTTTGCAGATCTCTCACAGAAACTTGAAAAAGCACTGATATGCCCATAATTACTTATAGGGTGTTTGCAATTTAAGCTTTCTGGACAGAGGGACACATATCAGGGATTTTCCGCAAAGATGATAGTAAGTCCTTGTTTAGATGAAGAAAGGTACCCTAGGAGAGATATAGAGGGTGTGATTAGAGGCACAGCTAGGCAGGGCAGAATGAAGCTTGGCCAAACTGGTATTTGTGCTTTGGATACCACTACTTCAGAAAGAGGGATCTTGAGCTTCACCAGACATCACTGGAAGCAAGATTCCTAACTGTCTTTTAAATATGGAACTCAGACTTCCAAGTTACTCATTTAGCCTTGGCAGATCAACTTGTGTCTGTGGTTGCATTTATCTGTGGTAGGAATCTACCAGATGAATCTTCCTTTATACTTGCTTTTTATAATTTATTTTTGATTGAACAGACTTGGGAAAAGGATTTTTTTAGTGTCAGACCACTTATTCAATTAAAAGTCTTAAGGAAATTCAGAGAACTGGGGGAAGAGGCTGGCTGAAGAGAAACAAAATAAATGCTACTGTGCTACATTTATCAGAGACCTTTCTAGTACTTCTGTATTTCTTGGCTGTGTAGTCCCAAAGTATAAAGTTTGTGTAAAGAGGTTCAAGTGTAGAAACAACCACACTTTCTTTCCTTCTTCACCCTTTCATTTGAAAAAGAATGAAGCAAACAAGGGAGAACAAAACCCCAGAACCAAACCCAAACCCCCACTACATTTATTTGTGAAGTCATGGAAAAATGAATCAAAAAATAAATGTGGCATGCAGATCTCTTGAGAGATGCTTGCAGACAGTTTTTGATGGCCACGATAAACAAATAAGATAAAACCTATCTAAATCTCTGTAGCACATCAAGAGCAAAGACATGTGGGCTTTGCCGTTTAGGAGATTGCCATTTCTTGCTTTATCAGATAGCTCACGACACTTGTGTGTTGAACACTGGAAGGGTGATTTTGTGGGAATCAGAGTAATAATTTTTTTTCAAAAGATGTTTCTCATTATAGAAAGTAATGGGAAAGCTTGACTTCTAAGAGCTCAGAAGGAAAAAAAAGAGAGACCACAACTTTGCTGGTTTGGGGATGAGATACCAACATATATGGGCTCTTATATTTTGAAGAATATTTGACTCAAATTTTCTAAACCCAGTAGTCCCCCTTTCCTCTGTACCAAAGTGCATCTTCAAATATTTATAAGAACTCTTGGAAAGGCAGCTCTCCATGGAGAAATAGAGCATGGTACAGATAATGCCAAGGTTGTGGGTTCAATCCCCAGATGGGGTCATCTTGAGTTGGACTTGATGATCCCTATGGGTCCCTTTCAACTCAGAATATCCTGTGATCTGAAAATGGTTTGCTGAGGTTGGCTGGAGAGGGACACAGAGCCTAGCTTGAATGACTGCAATCATTTGGAACCACTGTTTCACTGTTCTGTGACTCTTTCCACTCTAGAAGGTTTGGCTGCTGCAACAACCTAAGTGACATGTTAGACAACATATCCCTCATTGTGATTCAATGATTTTTTCTTGAGATAGTGGATTTTTTTCACTTGATTAATATAAGTTATTGTTAGCAAAAACACTTCTTGGTTAGGATCAATTTCATCTATGCTGTATGGGTTTGCTCATGTGGCTGTGATGGTAGACCTTCACTAGAATACTCCAAAACCATGGTACTCAGAAACAGGCACAGCTAATACTGCAGCAGTGATCTCATGAGAAAACAGAGCCCTAGAATCCTGCTTTTCACTTGCAGACAGGTTTAAACTTGATCTATCATGAGTTCTCCTGCTGTTGTCAGAGAAGGGTCATCACACTTCCCCAGTTTCTACCAGTACCACTGTAGCACTGAGATTACTTGAGTGGGTACTGGTTTAGGTCTGCACTATAACTCCTACAGTCTATTTCATCTAGATCAAGTATTGTTGGGAAAAAGGGTTTGTTCCTTCTTTTCTTCTTTTTTTTTTCAAACCACTCTCTGAAGTTTCTGAATGTTGTTCATGTCCTTCCTGAAGTATGAGGTGGTACAATTTCTGTTTGCAGTAATAAGAGGCAATATAGTGATCCATAGTCAGAGGTACAATTTTTTTAAGTACTTCAGAGGCAGCTAAATTATTAACAGTGAAAAGTGAAAGGATACACATTTTATTTTCAGCTCTTTTGCATTTGTACCACTTCCATATCCTCCAAAATATCATCTTCTTTCTGGGGAAAGCTTAGGAGGGGTTTGGAAGCCATTATTTCAAGTTAAAATGCTTCTGAGTGAAAGCAAACGTGTTTTTTAATGCAAATGAATCTGTACTGGGGGAAATGAAACAGCATGCTCTCTTCCACCATCATGCATTCAAAAAAATTAAAACAGAAGGATGGGGCTACATTATTTAAGAATTTTCCCTTTTGAGGGTTCCTGTCAAGTTCTCCATCATGCTGAGAAGTTACAGATTTTCTCGGATATTTTTTCTTGTGTGACTACACTGCAATTTAAAATTGTAACATAACCAGTTATCTAATTTAGGCTATATTAGTGAATTTGTGCCCAATATGATGTTTGAAAAGCACCAGTAGAATGATGGTGTTGTTGCCATCAGTTTGAATCTGTTTTGCCATTCCTGC
>NW_008240173.1:167746-172550 GCF_000691975.1 Corvus brachyrhynchos
CCGGCTGGAAGTATCTCCCACGACCCATGGATGACTGGCGTTATAGGCAGTACCTGCTACATTCTTTTACATTGCAGCCTATTAAACTAGTGTTTGATCCACAGATTTTGCATATAGGATGTTGTTACAGCTCCACTGAGGCCCTTTGGGTGTATCTTGACAATGCCTGCTTAGGGAGACATTAGGCTGTTGAATATTGATGTGATACACTGCAATAGTTCCGTGGGTGCAGTTAGTGTGTGTTATGTTTATGTGAATTTAGGGATTCTTTATTGGCTGATGCAGGAGAATTATTACTTAGCATGGTAGATATCTAGATGCAGTTGTTGATTATGCACAGTGCCATCATCATTTATAGGGGGTTAAATCATTCTATTCATCCTGTTTTTTTCCCAGTATTCTGAAAGCAGTTTTGTGGAGTTTAAGATTTGTGGCTGTTTCCATTGTTTGCAGACTGCAGCTCAGCCGTACCTCTAGGTATGTTTTGATAGTACAATTGAACTGATGCAAAAGCTTTTTATTTTCAAAATGTGGCTATGCCTGCTTCCACATATCACCCCACCCACAGGATCCTGTGTGCTGACTGGCTCCTTTCTGACAGTGTCCTCACTGACATCTACAGCTCTGTTCACCCAGTTGTCTTGCGATAGTGCTACTCTGCACTACTTGTAGGACTTGCTGGGTATATTGCTTTTTCTATTCTTTGACTTAAGGTTGGTTTTTTTTTTCCCCTGCTAGAAACATCTCACATGCCTGGTCCATTTGCTTATTTTCCTGACTTAGTCTAATTTCTTTCTGTCCTCCTCTGACTTTGGTTTTCTTTAATTCCTCTCTGTTATCTTTCCAGCTGCTTTTTTGGGACCCCAGGGAGAGATATCCTCTGCTCTCCTGTGTTGCTGTACTTTCTGCTTTCTCAAAGTGTGTTGAAGTCCCTCCCCTGACGATCCAGATCCCTTAAGCACCTGGTTATGATTATGCATTTGTCCTGACCTACTCTATTTCATTCATTTCCTACACTGATGACTCTCTTTCCGGCCCTTGAAAAAACAGACTGCACAGCTGTAGGGGGACGGAAAAGACTTTTTCCTTTTCACACCTGTGTTAATAAGAATAAAAGAATTTTGTGCTGTGTCTTCACAACAAAACATGAAAATGAAACATATTTCTTATCAGTTTTATTTTTCCTGGTCCTCTATTCCCGTTTGAACCTCATCCTTCTTGAAAACCTTGCAATGAAAACGTTTTAAAAGAACATTTGTTATTGTTTGTAGTAACTGGGCCCCTTTCCTCCTTTTTTCCTTATTTCTTCATACATCTTACCCTCTTTCTTCTCCAGATTTGGCTGCTCTGCTTGATCCTTGCCACTAATCATGTTAGGTGGTGACTGCTGGAGCTCTGAGGGACTCTTTGGCAGATCCAGCTCGCAGACCCTGCCTGTAGAGAGAAAAAGATATGCCCTTTTTATTCTTTGAAAGCTGAACTTTTAATGTCTTCCCTGGCTTAGTATCTTCTGTTTAGTACCTTACCTAGCTCACATTCAGGGAAATTTCTGCAGCTTTCTTCAAGTTTTTGCTACTTTTGCTGGGACATTTTATCTAAGCCCCAGTGATAAATCTTTTCACAATATGTTCTTGATTATCCTTATGACACTTTCTCACCCTATTCTCAAGTACTCATGGTGAAAACTACTCTGTTTTGACCTTTGCCTTCCTGTCTGACTTATAGTTGATGTTCTACAAAACTGAGTCTGCTCTGGGTTGAAGCATTATCTTACAGTCCTCTGTTAATCCCAGATTAGTTAGGGTTGGAAGGGAACTCGGGAGATCATCCAGTTTAACCCCACTACCAAGGCAGGATCACCTCGAGCAGGTGACACACAGGAACATGTCCAAGTGGGTTTTGAATGTCTCCAGAGAGGGGACTCCACGAGCTCCCTGGGCAGCCTTTCAAGTACTCTGCCACCCTCAACATAAAGAAGTTCTCCCTCATGTTGAGTTGGAACTTCTTGTGTTTTAGTTTATGGTCATTGAAACTTTCTGTGGTTTAGTAAATTCTATTCTTTTTTTTATTAGCTTTCTTATTCTAAAATACAGAAATATCAAAACTACCTATTTTTCTGTTTCCCAAAGTGGTTATAGTTTTTGTGAATTCTTTCACAGTACTTTAGGGAATCAAGTGTTACTGTTAGAATTGTTGATATCTGAGGGTCACTGAGGCACAGTACATTTTTGCTATGCATCAGTGAAACTTAGGGACAGTTTCTAGTGTTCTGCATGGTCAAGGCAAATGGTTTAGCCAGCATCAGATGGCATTTCAGTCTAACAAGAATTGGCTGTTAATCTCTCACCAATGAGCTTTCCAATGGAAACCTTCCCTTTCTGTGCAGGATAGAAGGAAAAACTGACCTATCAGAGTTTATCTCAGGACTGAAATTTCATTTTAAACTTTGCTATAACTCAAAATTAGTCTCCTAGTCTAGTGATCTATCGGTGAGAATAATCCATAAAATACCCAGCTGGCTTCAAAATAAGTTGTTTATGGTTGTTGACCCTTGAACTAATCCCCTGGAAAATGAGAGTCAAAAGACCTTCACTTTTACTTGTGATCAAATACCTTCTCCCCTCTGCCTTCCTGCTCCTATTCCTTTTTACTCTAGCTTCTTATTTTCATATGAGATTCCAACTCAATTCCTAATAAAATCAAGGCAAAGATCACAGGTAATTGAAACCACTTTGTTTTCTCTGATAATACTATCTCAGTGAGAAATCCAGCATATGTTAAATAATTTATTAGTTTTCATCATTAAGTCTGTTCACTGTTTCTTGAGATTTTGTTTTATGCACTCAGTAAAGAAAATCTTGCTTCACTCATTATGTCAGTTTCAGAGCAACTAATTTAATTTGATTTCTGCTCTCTGTTTAGGTATCAGTTTGTGAAAATTAGTAGCTAAAAAGCTACTACAGAGTAGAGAGTTTTCAAAACAAGCATCCTGGTTCCTTTTACAAGCAAGAGCAATAAATTGTCAGTAGCTCTACTGATAAAAATTGAGATTCAGGAAAGGAAAAAAAAGTGAGGCTCAGGGCAGTGTTTGCCTTTTCCTTGAGGGTAGGAAAGGAGAATTAGTTCATGTCTCTAGAAGAGCATTAGTGTAGGAAACAGCTTGTGCAGGAGTTGCAAGTCACACTGCTCTTCCTCTTGCCTCTAATTGTGTGCCCTGGGGTTATGGCCACCTGGGGAATACTTACTGCAGCACAGAATCTTCCAGAAGAGCTAGCAGTCAAAAGGACTGCAATTTTCTCTCATTGAAAACAACCTCCTCTTCCAAAATCAAGTTCCTTTATGTTTTTTGGAAACAAATGAGAGTTAGTACGTTGGTCCTTAGCTGATGCGAGTTAGCAGCCAAGTGGTGATACGGGCACCTGGGACCTGTCTGTGTGTAATGGTGCAAATAAGGCATGGGAAGGCATGTTCTGGTATGAATAACTTGGCAGATCTGCAAATGAATCCATGCATACCAGAAGAAATGTGGATGAAAGAGCACAGAGAAGATTTGTACCAATCAGGTAATTCAAATAATTTAGAAAGGAAAGGATTTGTTGTGAGTCTGTGTATTAGAGTGCTGACTCCTTCATGTTCGATGGAGACATGCACACAAAAACCCCAAAGGCAAAGAGTTTTGGTACAAAAAAGATTTTTAGTGCTACTGAAAACATAACCTGAGTTATGTTTTAGGGTTTTTTAAAGTTTTTTTTTAGTTTTAGTTTAAGCTCTAAAATGCTTAAATACTTTTTATGGCTATCTTAAAACACAGAGTCATGAATTTGCCTTCAGTTTAATCTGAGTATGAATTTGCTATCCACCTTAAAGCTGTTCGATTTGCTGACAGCAACTAAAATATATGTCAATGGGAAAACTGTGCTTTAATCTTTTCTAAGGCTTTCAGTGCATTTTCTTTTCTTTAGTTCACTCTGCAGCAACATCTGATGTCAATTTTTGAGGGATCCTTAGCCCAAATTTGTTAGCTTGAATTAAATTGTAGTGAAGGTACAGAGTGCAAAAGGACTCTAAGACCAAGGCAAACATTTTTTAAATGCTTAGGATTGGCTAGTGTACAAGGACACACTACAAATAAATTATAGGGCTAAGGAAGAACACTTCACCTCTCTTTGTCTACCATTTTTTTTTTCAGTTTTATACACATGCACATGTATTCACACTCGAAAACATCTATGAATTTTTTGAGTAATTTTGATCAGAATGAAATCCATATGCAATTGAGACTTTCACATATTAAAACAATGGTAATGCACAAGAAAATCCCAAATAGATACTTCCTGGAAATATAAGCAAACACCTGAAACAAGAAAAATATTTCCCCTTCCAAGTGCTATTTAAAATTTGTTTGGAGTAACTAATTTTAAATTGCTGCTCTCTTCTTTACTGTATCAAAACACTGTGGGGTGGGGTTTTTTTGACTTTGAGAATTCATACAGGTAAATATAAACACAGCAGTGTTGGGGGTTTAAGAGGTCTAGGGTTTTTTTTCTGTTAAAGGAATTTTCCCCCATTCTGTTACTAAGACGATAAATTGCTGGGTGCTTAAGAGAAACAAAAGACCTGGCTGCTCCTTTTGTTTCACCTGGGTGTGTGGTCAGTTGGGTCTCGGCGTTTGGAGAGAGAGGAGCTGCTGGTTCTTTTTCGGCCGCTTTTCTTTCTGCTGGAAACAACACCGGGATCCCAAAGCCTCTTTCCCTGCCCTGCTGGAGGCCGGGCTGTGGCCGCCCTGCCCTGCCGTTGCCTCGAG
>NW_008240173.1:172629-177403 GCF_000691975.1 Corvus brachyrhynchos
GGGAGCCGCCAGCGCCCCTGCCGGCTGCGAGCGGAACTGCACCCAAGGGGAAATAGCCTGACAGCCGAGAAGGCTGGGACTGGGTTTGTGATTGTTTGCTGTTACTGTTGTAACTACTGCCATAGTTATTGTTGTTTGTTTGACTGGTTATATACATAATAGTAAAGAACTGTTATTCCTATCTCCCACATCCTTGCCTAAAAGCCCTTGATTTCAAAATTATAATAACTCGGAGGGAAAGGGGTTACATCTGCCACTTCAAGGGAGGCTTCTGCCTTCCTTAGCAGACACCTGTCTTTCAAACCAAGACAAGCAGTTTAAGAACTTTTAATAAATTTATACTTCCTAAGTGTCAGGATAAAACTGAGTCCTCTTAAGGCAGAGCTGTTTCAAAGACAGCCATGAAAGTTTTAGAAGTATGTGATGCTGCCAGTTGTGATAGGAAAGAAATCTCTACGAAGATAGACCAGAAATGAGTGATATCCCTGACATACATCTTAATTCCCGAAGAGAGGATAGTTAACTTTAAAAACTACATAGCTTTAAACAATGAAGAGAATCAGGGAGTAGTATTTACAATATAAAATAGAAAGTTAATAAAATGTGTGTTTCTCTTGGGTCCGGTAGAGTTTTTGTAGAATTAAAACTTTGATATTTCAGATTAAAAGAAAGAAGATTGTTTCTAAATTGTCTGGGGTTTTTTTTGTCTTGTTGGGGTTTTTTTGTGATAACATATTTTCTGTGACACTTCAAGTTTAACATTTACAATTGTTTCCCCTCTTTCCTCTTAGACACACAGAGAGGACACTGGATGTGGAAGAAGTTATTGGAAGCCATCCAGAGAGAGAAAAGAAATTAATTCATAGGGAAACCGAAGAAGGGACTAGAGCATTACTGAAGATAAATTATTGAATTTATTTTTTTATCATTTTCCTCAGAAACAGATTAGTGATCTCAGTTGAAAGTATTCAAAAATCTTAATCTAAAATAAAATATTCAGATTGAATACTAAAATGTGGCAAAGATAAACACCTGGAAGCCAAGTTTTACAATGGAAATTGTCAGGCAGTTGTAAGAATTGAGAATTACAAACACTAGAGTAACTAAACTGTGAATCCATAATTTCACTAAGAAAAAGTCACCTGGAAAAAGTATTCTATGTAATATTCTTAATCTCAAATTGAATAAACTGTATCAATAGTTCAATAAATCACAGATAAAAAATGAGGCCTTACTAACCCCATTGTCCTGATAGCACCACTTAGGAATATTTTGTATGCAGACATGTGCATGGTGTTGGACACATTTTCAATTGCAGCCATAAAGAGATTAATTTTCTACAGATAAGAATATTTTTGGAGAGCTGGAAAGAATCCCTCTATTTGCCTACAATACTGGTTTTTGCTAGGGGTGACAGCTAGGAAAGAAAAATTAAATTTTACTGTAACATTCTCTCATAATGGGTGAAAATACAGAGGGAAAGATGGTGTATTGAAGAGTGACTCACATTAAAAGGCAACAAAAAACCTTGTTCTACTATTGAAATCCATTGTCTCTGCTGCATGAAAAAGCTGAGTGTCTGCTTTATGCTGTGGGATTTAAAAGTTTTCAAGCTGCCTTATTCTACAGTGAGGGTCTCTCATCAAAGAGTAAAAACCTGGTGGTGCAGGTCTTCCAGTGTGCTCCTGCATTGGCAGTGTGAGGAGGGTGAACTACAGTGAAAAATATTCTCTGTTTTGGTCTAGCAGGATCTGAAAGGATCTGAGATACTCTGAGATTATGTGAAGGGACAGGATGGGAACTGACCTGCAGTAATCTCTACGCTATTCCCAGGAGATATGCTGGCAGCATCATTGCTGTACTTGGGCATCTAATCCAGTAATTATAACCCAAATACCACTTCAAAGCACTGTAAATCTTAACAGTAGAAACAGCAGGATGTACAGGGACTGAAAAGTTAAATGGATACCCAAACCACAGAGTTATACTGTGTCTGGGAGTATAGGCAGCGTTTCTTCCAGAAGGATGAGACAAAAGGGCAATCTTTTCACCAGCCAGTCTTGTGGCATACCAGAGGAACTCTTCAAGCCAGAACAATGGCTTACAGAGCCTGTAAAGAAATTAAATGCTGCTTCAGGAAAAATATTTCTTGAAAAACTGAAATTTAATACTCCAAAAGCATTTTTTTTTGCATTGGCTCAGGGATTTGATCCAGATGCATAAACATGGCTGACAATAAAGAAGGAACATTGAATATCTTCCTATCAGGTGTTATCTGGCTTTTTGAAAGCAAGAGCTTGATAATGAAAATAATATGGGGATTACTGTAGAAATGAAACAAAAGCAGAAATTCCCCTCAAATTAAGTAGTGAGTCCCAGTGGTACCTTGGATCTGCTGTGGTTCTGTGTTGTGAGGAAAGAGAATGAGCAAGCAACATACTGAGCAGCTTCTTCACATAGCTGCTCCAAGGTTTAATGTCAAGAAACATCCATACATCCAGTCTTCAGATTTACATGGAGAACCTGTTGCTGCAGGATTTTTGGCTCCTCAGTTCTCCTTCCCTAAGAGTAAAACTTTGGTTATTTTAAAGAAAGACAACGTTGTAGATGTCATAAATTATTTTTCAGCAGACAAACTGGGAGTATTGGATGCAAGTGCCATGCTGCCTGTGGGCAATAGAAAAAGGACGCCAGGAGTTCTCAGTTATTTTTGAGGGAATTACCTTCTTTCAGCATTTCTGTTTTCCTGCAGTTCTGAATCAGACAAAATTCAATTTGTCTGTAGGAAAGGAACGAGAACAAGCTGTAATTTGCAGTTGAGGCATAAATATTTATTCTTCAAGCTCTAAGCCAGTTACAGTGTTTTGACTTTTTTTTCATTAGAAATTGCATCTTTCATGTAAAATTTGATTGAAGTCAGCTCCCTTAAAAGATAAGGGTGGGGAAATAAGTTACATGACAGAGAAATGAAAGCAACCTTTTTCTTTCATGTCTAAATGAAATATTTCAAGTTAACCCAAAATACAGTTTTCTTGAGTTTTTTTCCCTGTGTTTCTTCCTCCCTACATAGTGTTGATTTTACTTGAAAAATTACCCTCTCATCAACCATTTAAAATTCTAGTTTAACTTCAAAACTAAAGCACATCATGTTATAACAACCTTAAAATAAAAGTTCCATTTTTCTTTCTTAGTCCACTGCCCAAGTTCATTACTTCTGCCATTGTGATGCTCTTCAAATACTGCAACACCAAACAGAGATGGATCCAGCTGCACAGACAGTTTCATATATACATTTGAATGAAGATGAGCTCTATTTCAAATAGCATACAAAATGTTCTTTGCATTTTACTGTTGAGTCAGAGGAGGACATCTGTTAGTCACACTGAAGGGTTTAGTTTAATCTCAACTACATTTTTCATCCTGACCCTTACAAATCCATTAAAATGACAAGAGGGTTACAAAAGGCTGAAATTCAGCGAGTTATTTTCAGCATGCTGAAACAAAATGTTTTGATGCTGTCAAAATGTCTTTCCCTCACTATTTTTCTCAGAAGCATTTGTGGAATTTGACCTTAACTGTAACAAGTCTTAATGTTCCCACATTCACATGTAAAGCTTCGTTATTCTGGTCACTAAACTGTTGCTGTAGTCTAGTTCAGCAATAACATAATAAGAATAGAAAGAAAGAACATCATATTTAAGGGAAAAAATGATTGATAATATGTCAGCTGGACAGAGCAAAGGCAGGAAGGTATACGTTCATGGATATCTCTGAGACGGAAGTTGTCCCCCAACTTCTTACTGCATGTTGGAGAGCTGGCAGGTGTTACCAACCACCTCTGCAGGATGTTTCTGAGCCTCCTGCCCCTGATAGTGCTTTCTGCCAGATCTGGGCAGTTCAGATGCATCACCTTCAGGGGATCTTGTTTGTGCTGGGAAGACCAGGCACAGTGTCCCATTATCTATTTGTAATTTTGCTACACCCCTGCGTGAGGAGTGCCTTGTTTTCATTCAGTTAACCTACATGTAGGTCAAGTTAAGGAAAACAGATGAAGCTTTGTTCAGAATATCTAGAACAGATAATGTGTCACAGTACATGTTTTGTTCCATGCTTTCGTTAAAGTTTTTTTGTGGATATCTATGACTGTCATACAGTAGATACTATGGATTACCAAAAATGTGTAAGATTAGATTTTTCTCTTTCTCATTAACTGTCATGCTGTCTTGCTCATGAATGGCCATGCTATTCAGTTGGGCCGTATTATTTGCTGGATTTCCTCTGTTTTAAGACTAGGTTGGTGAGGATCTTGTGAACCATAAGAAGAGTTTGAGACAATGCTACAAGCATCTTCTCTTTCCATCTTATGGCACATGACTAGCCAGTGAACGGCAGAAACTTTCTGCTCAGCTGCTAGACTTGGTCATAAGTTTCTTGTTTGCAAGGGACAGGTCTCCAGTGCATTTCTAATGACAGGTAGTGGCCCCTGGCCAAAGGTGGGAACTCTACTCTGTAAAGTTCTCCAGCCTGTTGCTTACCCCGTTATTCCTCCTTTGCTTCTTCACATCTCTCGCAAAGCACTTCTTTTTTGTGCCAGAAGTCTGTGCAATGCTTTCCTGTTTTGAACATGGCTGTCATGAGCTTAATAGGGCAGAAAGATAAGAGTGAATGCAGAATAAATCTTCAGAGCCTACTGAATAGGGAATTCTCCTGAGAGTGATGCTACAGGGAAACACAGAAGTCAATGGTGACAGCATATACTGAAGAAGTTGGATAA
>NW_008240173.1:177424-188140 GCF_000691975.1 Corvus brachyrhynchos
GGAAAGATGAACGTTTCTTTCTTTCCAGTAATAAATAAAGCAAGAAATCACCAAACCTCAATTAAAAAAAGTGCTAATGAATTTTCAAATCAAGTAGTCCATTTACATTGGCAAAGCTGTAACCCACCTTGGTACCACCTGCAACCAGCCTTTTATTGGATTTGATCAGGCCATTGTTGTATACCAATCAAATAATCACTGAAGAGAGTAAACTGACTTTAACTGCATGGGGTAAATCCTTTTGTCACTTTCTATGTCCTTAGCTTAAAATTTAAAAAAAAAGGCAAGAAATGCAGAAAGAAACTATATTCCTTCTACCTTGCTGCACAATCAGTGCAGGATGGATACAGTTCTAGTCATTAAAACTAGTAGTGAATTAGATGGTATCTTCTCAAACTAGAAACTAGCGATTAAAAATCTATCTTAAAGTCTTTCTTGTTCTTTTTTTTTTTTTAAGTAGCAGCTTAAATGTGTTGAAGTGTCATTTTTACTCATAATAAGGACAAAGATACAGTATGGGAGCTGTAAAACAGCAGATTTTGTTAATAGCGAAAGCCTAATAAGGCACTGGACTACTTCTTGACTTTTCTTCATTGTCTGCTTTCAAGCAGTAACTTCCTCTTCAGCTAATGATTTTATAGAAAGAAGTCTCCAGGTGTAAAAATAAACTCTGGTTCATTTTACCTGAGAAGGATGATTAATTGGAAGGAGATTATTAGGAAATCTTCCAGAGAGATATGAAATCCTCTTTTGTTTAATGCAAGGGTTTGTATCACGATGTCATTTTTTGATCACATCTGTTTTTGCTGTCTCTCCTTTATAGGGCCATCAAGAATCCTGTAGTGCCCCTGGACTCTGCTATCTAGTGTGTAGAGAAAGATGCAGTTGAGCTGTGCATATTCATATCAGCCATCTTTTTGCTGGCTAAGTAGTCCAGCTTATCAGCATTGGATAGATGGTCAACAGAAAGGGTAAATCTACTGAAAGTCAGCCTAAGCAGGAGATGATTTTATGTCCTTGTAATTGCTCTCTGGAGATCTTTTTTTTTTTTTTTTCTTTTTTCTTTTTCCTACAAACTAAATAGAGATATAAGCAAAAAAATTTAACACAGAAAATCAGTGATCAAAAGATGGTGGTGTTAAATGCACAATGCTACTTTGTGTGCATGTGTGGATAAATTCTTGCTTCCGCTGAAGACTCAGCATGAAATTCTACTTTTACTGTTTCCCCCCAAAAAAGTTCATTCAGCCGTGCTTGTTATGTCTGTGTCACACATGTTGACAAGAAGTCCTTTGTGATCTACTAAGTGCTCTTCCACCTAGACAGGAGATAACACCTAATAAACAGCTTGCCAGGGATTTTCAGACTATTCAGAGCCCAACTGCAGCTGAGGAAAGGACTTTACCAGAAAAAAGACATTTACGGTGCTTATAAAGCTCACAGTGTGTGTCTGTGACGTTCTACATGGTTAACTTTCACATGAACCTATTAAGCTATAGCTTTCACCCTAATTGAGCATTGTAGGAAGCAACTCATCCCCAGGCCATCATGCTGTGACACAACAGATACAGAAGGAACAGTTTTGTTAGCAATGGTGTACTCTCTGGAGACTTGGTTTTTGTTTTGTTTTTTCTTTTTCCTTCTGTAGAAGAATGTAGCAGTGCTCAATGGAGCTTTTGTGAAGAACACTTCAAGGTATGTTAACTGAGAACTGAAATTAAGGAGAGTGCACCCTGAGTTCAAGTGAAAGAGATTCTGAGGCCAAGGCTGAGCCATGAAAAAAAGGCTTCTCCTGGGTCAGTAAGGAGACAGTTCTGCATTCTGGAGACCTGTGCTTTTTTTACATGCAGCAGCTGAAACAGATGTTTGGTAGAACACTAAAGGAAAAAAGTGAAGATCTTTCACCTGGAAAGTTCTTTATGGCTGTGTAATGATTTTGTAAATGTCCCTATTAAGCTACTGTTCTCCATATCTACAAGGTTCTGTCAACCTGTAACTTAATAATCCATACTATTGCATAATTTATTTACTGCCTTTTGGGTTAAGTGGGCTCAGTTGCAGACTAATAACGTCTTCTAATTTAGAGGGGTTAAAGTTAACAAGCATAGCCACACTTGGTAATGTAAAAAACCTTTATTTTTCCTTTAGAAAATGCTGATGAAATGCTGCCCATTTAGAAATGCTGATGTTTATTGCACTTTAAAAAATTTTGTATTGCCATTTGTGTGGATATGAAAATTTTGGAGACAAAATCTTGCAGGTATAGTTTTGGCCTTATATTCATTACAACAAAAGGATTTCATGTATAGCTTCTGAAAAAAAATTGTGTTGGGCAGAGAATAAAGCAGCTTGTATGGAATTAATGAACCAGAAATACTAATAGAAGGGATGTTTACCTTATACTTTGTAAAACTGAACAAAAATACCCCTTTGCTAGGAAAATGGTCTGTTCAAAAATTTATTTAATATTATTTACTCTTAATAACTCGGTATCATTGTAGTCCTCTTTCATGACTATGTGGGACATGGAACTCATTCTGAAAATTACTTCAGAATTTAGAAATATTTTCTAGCATATTAATTTCAATGTCACCCACTTTGCTCTTGAGTTTTACTTATCATCTGGCAATAGACAGAAAGCTCATTTTTTGGAGCTGACTAAAGCTTCAACTTCCTTTCAGGCTAATCATGACAGCTGTTTATTACATAGCTTACCTTAAACCCATCATGATTAGCACTTAATTCCAAAGTGATATGGCTGTGATATGGCACACTCCTTTTGAAATATGGAAGTATTGAAACCAGGACAGCCTTGGTGTATTTAAATTTTTGGCTATCCTTTCTCTTTTTTTTCCCTTTAAATATGATTTCATTCATATGATTAGAATGGCAGCATCTGGTCACGGTAAATGAAGCACAGCATATAAAATGAGAAAGAATTATGCCTTAATTTCATAGACTTGAGGTTCTTTAATAGTTTCTTAGCCTCCTTGGAGAAATGTGGACTATTTCTCTTCACACTGAATCTTTCAGCTTACTGACGGCTTTGTTGAAGAGATTCTACAACATATGCTTCTGAAGAAGCAGTCAAAGTGTGTCACTAGATTTTTGAAGGGTAACATGCTGACTATGTGAGTACAAAGCTGGAGTGAAGAAAACTCCAGAGATTAACTTTCCAGAGTTAACAGAAAGCAGTGATGGTAATTTTGGTAGGGCTGTCTTGTAAAAGGTAGCCAATTCATTGAATGCTTTTCTCATGTATAAAAATGTGAGGGAGAGACCATCTCATTTTTCATAAGCATTTTTATGGTTGAATGAAAGTAATCCCTGGTGCTACAGGAGCTCTCAAAACATTTCCTTAGCCAGCCTTATTTTTACAAAATAAGCCCCCTTAAAGATGGTCTAAGTCTTCTGCTTCAGCTTTCTACATCTTAAATGCAAATTAATTCCCTGCAAGCTGGTGCTGATGAGCTCTTGCTTACTTTTCTGACAAGCACAGTGTGATCGCTATCCAGTGACTCGATTGTGGCCAGGTAAGGGGCTGCTCTTCTGAAACCTGTGGTCTGTTACTGCCTAATTAATGCAGGTCTTTGAACTGCTTTCTTATACTTTCGTTTTTCCTCTTACGGAACACTGCAAACCACAAAGATAAGAGTTAATCCATTCAGCTTCAATGAGAAATCCATTGGTCCATCTATTACCACCTCAGTCAGTCTCTTGTTCCTGAAGTAAAGAGAAATTTGTTTAGCCTATAGCCCTGAAACTCTGTGTAGGCATTGCCTGTGTCTCCTTTTGCAAGCAGGAGCAGATTAGAAAGGTGATACCTTTGGTAGTGAGCTTTTAATGTCCACAATATCTGTGTTTCAAGGATTCTACTTTTGAGTAACACTGGATAAAGTATGCATTAACAGATACTTTTTATTAAGTGCATCTTCCAGTGTAGCTTAAGCCAAAAGGGATCCAGTTCATGAGAAGGGTTAGTGTGAATAATCAGGAGACTCACTTCAGAAGTGCACTTCTAGGTCCAACTAACCCACTCTGTCCTAGGCCAGGATGAGCATCTGAGACTGGCAGATACAAAATCTGTGTCAGTGAATTTTCCAGAAAGAGGGAAAAAGGAAGAAGGCTGCAGAAATGGTCTGGGAGAGGAAAGGCATGCTAGGCAAAGCAAGGGCTGAAGTGGCAGTGAGGGGAGGGATTTGAAACTGAAGGGAGGGATGGCAGTTTGCATTTACCTTACCCATGCTACCTAGAGAAGGTCTGAATTAAAAAATGGAAGAGTTTAATTGGCACCTGTTGGAGGAAGATATAAACGGAATCTATATAAAAGTGTCAACGCAAAGATTCCAGGGTGAATTCAGGAAAGAAATAACACTGTGGGATCTGGACCACTAGCAGAAACTTTTGTCCCTGCTCTGCTGATGTGGTGTTTCTCTGAAGTAGCTGTGATTAGCTCGTCATTGTCCTCATGCTGCAACTGAGCAAGCAACACTTCTGTTTCCCTGAGCCTTCCCAGTTTCTCCATGTTTTCTCTCTCAGCTATTACCCTGTAACTGTGTCAGAATTTGGATTTTATCAAAATCCAGATGGGAGAATTTCCACTCCCTATCCCCCTTAGGATATTCTATGTTGTATTTTCAACATTTGGTGATTCAGTAAAATATTAACCAAGAAATCACAGCTTATGCATCACAGGAGAACAAACTACTGTTTGCAGTCCTGCTTTCAACCTGATGCCTCTCAGCCATGTGGTCAGTGGAATTTAGACTCACTGCAGAGAAAACACAGAAGAAAATACTGAGGGCAGCGCATCAAACCCCTGTGATACAGAACAATATGAGTTTACTAGAATAATTGCCTAATTTCCACTATTTATGTCAGAGAAAAAAAAAAAAAAATGAACAAAAGAATCTTCCTTGTGGGAGATAAAGAGCACATTATTTTCAATAAAGATTTCATTGTATTCTTGAAAAAAGAGATGTTTAATGAGGCAAAAAAGAGAGGACATTCACCAGATAACTGGTTAGTGGGGAAAAGGAGTGAAAAAGATCATCATCTAGTAGCACTAAGTTTACAGACTGGCAGTACTGGCAGTACTGGAAAGTGGGTGCTTTTACCATCTACATTATTCTTTTACAGAATGAAGCAAAGCCAGTATATCAGTGAAAATGCATTTATAACATGAGTAACTATCTGCTTAATTGCTTTTCCTTACACATATAATTTAGCCCTCATGAGCCATGCCTGATAAATTAAAAAGAAAATAAAAATTTGAAGATCGGCTGTAATTACATCTCATAGCATTAAACATGAGAACAAATTTTACATATTTAGAAGAAATACTTCTCAACTGTCACAACATAAAGAGTTCCAGATTTTTTTGAACTAGAATGGAAGAAGATTAAAATTACTTTTTTCTTACAGAGAAATTACTCCATATTTCTTCAGGATAGCAGCTCCCTCATTTTCTCCTCAAACATCTATTTTTGTTTCTGATGGGTGGATCACCAGGAATGCTTAATGCTCAGCCAATAAAATATTCCTGCAGTCCTAAAGATACAGAAGACAGACAGTAAATGAGGTGTTATGGTTTTCCTTGTGGCTTTCTGATTTGTTTTCATTAACATTCAACCACCCAGGTGATGTTTCCTTTTCACTATCCTCTCTTAAAGGCATTGTACTTAAGCCATTTTCAGGCATGTACATCAAGTGGCTTACAATTCTTCTAGGATTCTGAGCTGAGATTTTAAACACTACAAAATGAAAATCATTTGTCAAATCAATGACTTCAATATTAGATCAAGAAATGCTTTGTACTAATCTATTCTTAACATAATGTGAGATGATTTATGAGGTTCCTTGCTTAATCTATATTTTTCAACTTTTAAGAATAAATAATATTTGCAGATAATTTGCACCAGAGCAAAAAAAACCCTGTGAAATATTATAGCATGTATTTTTTTCTTTACCTTGCTTTTATAATTCTTTTTATGTGAAAAAATGCTTTTCACTGTTTCTGGTAATTTATAGGTTTTTCTTTATCTCAGTTTATATGTGGAATATTTAATGAGTTTTCCTGCATAAAAAATTCAGATTAATATAAGAAGATAAAGTCAGACAGTTGGAGAGAGACCTCTGTTGAATCAACCTGCTGTTTTGCTTTTCTTATTATACACATGAATGCCAGAAACTGACAAGATGAACTAGTTGCTCTTTCCAATCTTGATTCTTACACAGAGAGAGGTGTGAAAATACCCACCCAAATTTGGCCAATTAGTTTTGTTCATGAATCTGAGTAACTGAAAATTTATCATCTTATCTGGTAATCGTGGTTTTTTTCCTCTCTACACTCATGCCTGCAAAACTCTTGTCTGAAGAGCTGTTCAGACATTACTCATCTGAAAATATGTTGCTCCTCACAACAAAGACAACAGGCTATATCCTGCCAAATAATCTAAGAAGCAACATCAGAATACAGAAAATACAGCCCAGCTGACTGACTTTGAGACGGACTCAATGCCTTTTCAGGTCAATAGAAGCTCACTGTTTCATTTTCAAAGGACTTCTTATATCCTTTATCATTTACTGGTAAGCACAGAGAAGATGCTTTTAAGCACTTGGAAGCAGCTCTTCCCACTGAAGTCCATTAAGATAAGAGACATGGTGGAATTCAGTTGCTTAAACACTGTGCTTGATGCCACTGCAGTGGTTTTAAAGCATCCTGCTTGTTATCCAGCCTCCAATCTGGCAGGCCATGTGCCTCTCCCAAATCCTGTGGCAGGCCTGTGCTTTAGCTAAATGGTTCCAGTTATTTCCAAACAGATCTTATGCTTTAGGGATTAGGTAATGCTCTCATTGTCTGAACTATTACTATTGCCTCTATAGAAGGATGCTTTTTTACTTATTAAGAAAAAAACAAACAAGATAATAAGGACTGCTCTAGCTTTGTGTATGTAGCTTAAATTCAATTTATCCTCCCATGGAAATACTTTTTTATAACCTGAAGACGTTTGAAATAATTTGCAATTATAGCAGAACATATGGTTCTGCAAATATACGCTGCATAGCAGTTTACTGGACTTAGATAGCTCTTATTCTGATTTTTCCCAGACTTCATTTAAATCAAAACCCATGAATAATAATTATTTTCAAAGAGAATGTCAAAAGTTGTATCCTAATAACTTTGCACCCTGCTTGGCTTTAATTAAGAAGATTACCACAGAGCAATAAAATTTAAATATTCTTTCTGATATAAGTAGGTGGAAGAATCACAGTTTGAATGTAAAAAATTGTGTGATGATTTGTGGCTGGTTCTTTGACATGCTGATGGCTGCCAATCCTTGCACTCAATGCAAGTGGAAGGCTTTAGACCCTGGCAGAAAATGGTCTGTGCCTTTCAGCACTGAGCCCTGGGTTGCCTGTGTATCCTGCATGCCTGTGACCTTTTTGTAGGGAGGCAGACTCACAGTTGTTCCTGTCGTATCAAGACAACCCAAATTTCCAAATAAATTTTGAACTCTCAGGTATGAAATAAGCAACTTAAAATTGCCTACATATATTTTGGTATCTCTTTATCCTCGCTCTGCTGTCAGCTGGGCGGACTTCCCTCAATTCAGTGCAGCAATGGAGGTTTAAAATTGGTGTCTGTAGTGAAGAAGTCCAATGAACAGAAATGAGGGACAGGATTGAAGCTAGACAAGAGTTTATTTTTGTTTTAATGATGAGTTTGGAACTAGTCTGCCTCCTTTCTAGTCTGTCTGGTCTAGTCCCGGGTTATGAGCTTGTTGAAGTGCATTTGAAAATGGAGGTCTGAGAGTATAGTTTATAAAATGTGGTGCATCAGGCATAATGGTGGGGACAAGCAGGCCTAACTTGTTGAGCTGTAGCTCTTTCTTTTCTTCCCCAATGGTATCTCCTCATTTTATCTCTGTACTTTGTAAACAGAGGTGAAGTAACACAAGGGAAGATTTTTGTTTTGTGCCTTTGGTCTTTAATCCCTTTTGCCTTACAGGCAAGGAGAGAGCTGTCTTTATTTTCTGAAAGAAAATAAGGCTTCCTCATGAACCCAAGAGACAAGATGCAGCTGGGTTACAGAACAAAAACTGTACTGGATAAAATAGCTGTAAAAACAGTGTGGAATAGTCTTGTTTTTATTTTCCTACCATATTTGAGCAGAAATGTAAGGTTTGATAGTGTTGGTTTTTTGGATTTAGCCTTTTTTTGAAGCCCAAAGTTAATGGAACAAAATCACATGTCCTCTTTCACAGTTCTTTCTTGGTCATTATCTGGACAAATTGCAATGGAAATCTGGAAGGAAGTGAATAAGATTTCTTGTAATAAGGTACTGTGGATTCTGCCTTTAGTTATACATAACTCTTGCTATTGGCTGTGACCAGGGAGAGAAATTCACCTGGTTTCAGAGCTTTGACTGAATTTAACAGCTATGATTGCCTGATCTCATTTAGGAGAACAGTATAAATGTATGCTTTAATTTTAATTTACTTTACTTCTACTTTTTTATTATTATTATTTTGTAAAGGTCCTGCTTTCATGGTAATGAGGCTCTACCTTCCGAGTTTCCAGTTCTCCTACTCCTATTGTCCCTTGTAAGACCCTACTCTGTTATTGAAGTAGCAAAACCACTAGGAGCAATAGGGCACAAGGAGCTGAGAAATGCTCTTATTCTGATCCCTTAGCTGCCACCTATGTTTTCTTGATGGCACAGAGAAGCCAGAGAATGGTTAACTGCTATACCACAGGAGTTTCCCTCTCATCTAAGGGCACTCCCCAAGGCCTATAAATCTCTTAAGAGTCAGCACCTTCCTGGAACTGAAACAGGTAAGTTTAGCTTTGAGCATTATTGGCTGCTGAAAAGCCTCAGGGCAGGGGAGACAGGCAGAGGGCAGAGGGCAGAAGGCAGAAGGCTGCTTTATCCACAGGAGCACAGAACTTTGCCTTAAGGCAGATGTTCGATGTTCAGGCCAGTACAGGCTTTAAAGGCCTTATTGGGATGGTGGCCAGAAATCCACAGGGAGCAGAAATATTCCATAAAGCTGTTCTCTTTTCCTTTCTGGCCAAAAGAAGCAGTGGTGCACAATAAAGATATGTTGCACTTCAACAAACACACCCTGAGGCCTGGGAGAATGGCTGGCGGCTTTGCTATAATTTTCTAACTGTTTTGCACATCCTTAATTTGCAACAAGATAAATTTATGGAAAATACAAATCTCTAATATAAATATTTATGTGACCGAATTGCAGTGGCTGGTATTTTGGAAAAAAGTATAATTCAAAATTCTAAGCACTCCTACCTCAATGTTGACTGATATTTGAATTCCATGAAAGAAAAAAAATATTCCATCTCTATATTTTTAATTTTCTTTATTATCCAACAGGCAGCAGAGAGTGATTGATACTATTCAAATTTCAGTATTGACAATATTTTCAAACTCTCTCTTGGGTCATATTCATGTAGACTTCAAAGCAATCAAAGAGAACTGTGAGAAGCTATGAAGCAATCACTCAACAAGTTCTTATTCTATGTGTGTAACCTCAAAGCTGTCCTGCCTTGAGGAGAAATCACTCCACAGACAATAAATATGATTAAGTACATGCCAGAGCAACTCAGCAGCTGCAGAACTGAATGCATCCAATGAAATCTTAAATTCATTCCAACATGTAGTAAACTAACATAAGAGGCTTTTTTGGGGAGGGCAGGAAATGAGATTGTAGAGGAGTTGGCTATACAAAGAAATGGCACACAGCTCTCTCTTAACACTAGGCCTAAATTCATATGTAGTTAACAACTGTAAAATATGGCAGCCCACTGAAGGACTTCAACCACTTCCAGGGGAAAGGGCAGTGCAGCAGGACACAAATAATCCTGGAGGTTTCTGCAGTGCACTGAGGAAAATTTATGAATATACATGGAGAATCTGACAAAGGAAGATGCTCTGATGGACCTCACACTTTCAGAAGAACTGGTTGGGAATCCAAAGCTTGGCATTCAGGATCTTGGCACAAAGATAGCTTACTCTTGGTGGAAGAGGAGCTGGTTAAGTAACATTTTTTAAAAAATGGACATGCACAAGTGTGTGCAACATTAAAGAAGACTGATGAAGCATGGGCTAGGGAAATGGACAGTGAGGTGGATTGAAAACTGGGTGGATGAATGGTGAAGCTCAAAGTTGTGTGATTCAGCAGCACAAAGATGAGTTGGAGGCCCGTTCCTAGCTGTGCTACCCAGGTGTCAATGCTGGAACAGCATCAGTTCAACATCTTCATTAATGATGTGGACAATAGGACAAAATGTACTCTCAGCAAGTTCACAAGTGATGCAAAAGAAGGACAGGCGACTTATACACCAGATGGTTGTGCTGCCATTCAGAGAGATCTCAGCAGACTGCAGAACTGTACTAAAGCAACCTCATGCAGGTTGTTATAAATAAAGTATGTAATTCGTGCTATTATATATAAAACTGGAATATAATCAGACCCCACAGAAACCGAGTTTCAAAATCTCTGCACCAGCCTGGCTGAGAGAAAAATTTCACAACACTAAAAGTATTTCTTTCACAATAAGTGAGGATTCCACCTAGGTGGGGTTGGATCTTATCACCGGGACATTTACACCATGAGGACTTGATCACCACACTCTGATATCTACATCGCATCTGATAAGGAATCGGACATTCCGGGAACTAAAAATAACTGTTCC
>NW_008240173.1:188197-213829 GCF_000691975.1 Corvus brachyrhynchos
TTCCAGGAACCAGAGATGGCCCATCCATCAGCAGAAATGGCCCACTCATCACCCAGGATGGACAATTCATCAGACCCAGGAAAGGCTTTGTGCGGCCCAACTCCGGGACAAGGAAGCTTCATGAATATGAGAAGAACAGAATTAATCTGGACTCTACCCAAAAACTGTATAAGAAGGGACCAGCCAAAGCAGCAGTCATGAACCTGGGAGGTCTCCTGCGATAGAGATCAGATCTATGCGTGTTCACCCAGCTCCGACCCCGGGCTCGGTGCTGCTTTTCTCGATCGTGGCATTTGAAACCGATATTTCGGTCGCATAATAAGTGTCATTTCTTTATTAATTTTGATTGGGCAATTCTGTTTATAATACAGGTCGACAGAGTTTTGTATCTGGGGAGGCATAATCCCTATGCAACATACACTAATTTAATGGAAAAATATCTCTGCAGAAAAAAATTACAGGGGTCTGACCTAGTGGACAGCAAGGTGAACGCGAACAGCGATGTGCCCTTGCAGCAAAGGTGGCCAACTGCATCAGGGGCTGCATTAATGCATGGTGTTGCTAACAGGTTGAGGGAGGTGGTCCTGTACCTTTACTCAGCACTGAGTGCTGGGTCCAGTTATGGGCTCCTCAGTACAAGACAAATAGGCACTTTAGAGGATTGAGTCCAGTGAAAGATCATGAAGCATCCTGACACAGGAAGAGTCTCACAGAGCTGGGTCTAAAACTTGTGTGTCTTTGCTCTTCCACCCCTCAGGAAGCTGCAGCCTGCTGCATGCTGCACCACCATGCTTGTTACCGCCTCCATTTGTGTCAGAGAGTGAAAGCTAAGTCATTGACCTTGTTAGTCCTTTCATTGTCATTTGATCTGTTCTCTTCCTTACTGCTCACCTTGACCTAAGGCTCCCTGCAGAATTTACAGAAGTCTGGCTTTGGCAATCAGGAGAGTTGGAACTTTGTTTATGCCTCTTTGCACCTGTGGCCAAAAAAGGAGCTAGAAGTAAACAACTAAGCCATCTGAGAACCAGTATGGCCCAGGGAGGTCAGGTCGTGTCTTGGAGACTGGTAAAATTGTGCTGTGTCAATATTTCTCAAAAAACTGTGCTGAAAATATCATGGTTTAAGAGGAAGAAATTGCCTTGTCATCTTTGTAATTGTTTTCTTTAGACTTTGTGTGTCTCTCTGTGTTTTTCCTAAACGAAACATGATTTGACATTAGTAACAATATTAAGTGGAGTACTACAGCAGATATCACACTTTTCCCTCCTCCGATTATCATCCATAGCACCATTGGAAGAAGAGAAGGAAAGTCCTGTTCTCCTATCCTTCTGTCAGCTCTCAGCTTCTACATTCATAGAGAATCACAATGTACAGTTAAAATTCAAAGCAGATTTAGTGCTTTAATGAAATGTTTAATTTTCCTTTCATTGAAGCTTAGTATAAGAATAATAGACACTGTTGTCTGTTTTCCCGCTGATAACAGAGATCAGGAGTTTGTATTCACAATCTTAACCAAAATTTAAATGCCTGGACCTGTTGCATGAGAACACTAAGAATATAAGAATAGCCACAATTTGATACTTAACAGAGGTTAAGAGTAAGCTAGGTGTATTTCTCTCATGATACCTTGCCTAAAGTTCTTGAGATGGATGATGTTTCTATGTATTTCTATATATCACACTCTTCCATTGAATTGTTTAGTGCAGCTATCAGGCTGTAGTATCCTTTGTTATCCTTGACAGATTTGACAAGAAGTTTAACATTTGTGCCTATTTTTTCCATCAGAAATAATATAGTAGCACCAGGCAAAGGGATGCAGGAGTTAAGGCAGAGAGAGCAGCATAAGGGACAGATCACCGTGCCTGTGGCAATGTAGAGATGTAGTGATGCTGAATAAAAACCAGTTTTCTTGTCTTTTCACAACAATTTTCACTGAAATTTATTAATAATTTATTTAGTATTACCTTTTTCTGTTTTGGGAGACTGCACCTTTTTGAAAAGAAGTGTTTTTGTTTTGTTATTAAATTATTGTCTTAAGTAAGATTTCTACAGGCTGCAAATGACTGAGGCAGGTGTAGGTTCCCAGGCAGGTGAGTACCAGTTGATGCTTCTCTGTTGTGTCAGAGTTGGACTGATTCCTGGCCAGGGAATATCTAATTTGAAATGCACTGACTCAAATATCTACCTCAATGTTGTGGGTAGGGGGAAAGGGAGGAAATCTACTGAGCAGACTATGTAGGGATTGCTCTCCTTTTAACATGTTAGCTCAGAACAAGAGTGTCCTTTCAATGTTGATTTTGGATGAGGATGTTGCTTGAGAGATCATTCCTTTTTTTTTAAAAGAGTTTGAAAGTAATTGAAGAAGTTATTCACTAGAGTGTTATAGCTTAAGGACTTGAGGCACTTGAAGCTGTCATCCTTAATTTCTGGTAAGAGTTATCAAACATGTTCATCAAGAACCTTCAAAGTGAGGTTTATATCTCTAGAAGGCCGATGCAAAGGCAAGAAAAGGTTATTTACTGTGTGAGGAATAAAATCTACATAGGAAGCATTACCAGGTGCTTCCTGGTTTAGACCAGGTCATGGTCTAAACATCACAAAATACACTTGACCTCACTGCTAAGCTGTTAGTCAAGTTCTTTATTTGGCATTTACAGTGAAACAGCTACATTCTCAACATTTATATAACTTCAAGAGTAATATTTTTGATTTGTTATTAAGCCTTTAGTTTTTTATTGATTTGAGAGTAAAATTGTGTAGCATTTATCTGAATATTATATCTGTATAAAAAGCTGAGAGTAGCTTAACTTTTAAATAAAAGCAAAATAAAAAAGTTGGTCAGGGAAGAGCTCTGGGTTTGAAAAATATCAATAGAGCAATAACAGCAAAAAATTATTTTTAAGCTGGATCAGTTCCCTTGTGGCTCTCAGTGTAGTACCACAATTAGTGATTGTTGGAATTGAAAAAAAGTGATGAAATAAAGGAAGGAAGATGAAGGAAAGGGGGAAGGCTTTAAAATCTGCTTCAAATCATGGCTGAATGAACAGAGGTCTTCTTGCCATACATAGCATATTAGAGTTAGGGGTGTGCTTTTAACGAGAGGTGGATATAATTTCTAAAGGGTGTTGTGACCCAAAGGGAACATTGCATTTGATCTTTGCAAATGTTGATGCATTGCATCTTTGTTGCATTTGATTCCTGCCCCACAAAAGGTGACTAAGAACAACACCTATCTCAGGAAAATTCCTTGGGATTCTCAGTGAAGTGAATGATGGTAGCCTGAGTCTATGTTAGAATTACAATGAAGATGCCATCGTAGGACTTTGCAAACTACATAGCAAAGCTGAAAGGACTTCATCATTACCTTGGCTAGAGATATTCCCTGCTAAAAGCATATAATGCACTTTGGGCAATTTTTCTTTCACTTCTATCAAAGCACTACAGAAACTATACTGGGATGAGGATCTGGACCCCAAATTGAAATTTCTCCAATGTTATGATTTGCCATACATTACACTGTCATCTGTTGGCCAAATGCATTCATGACACTTTAGAGATTTATTTAAACCATTTCTCCTAAGCCTGTCTTTCCTATTCCATTGTATTAAAGCAAGCAGCAGCAGCTTGGCAGCTTGGCTGCCAGTCCTTGCTGGAGAGTGAATCACTCATGGTGACATCAGGGAGATGCCAACTATCATCTCTGAGATTTACTGATGTCATTAACAGAGGTGATACATGGCCACTGGGGAGAAGCAGTTTGTGTATGCACAGGTAGGTAGATGGAGAGATTAGAGGAGGATTAGAATTAATTTCAAAGTTGATCTACATTTATTCTGTATGATTTTGTGTTTGATGAATTGATCCTTTGTCGGGGGCTGGTTGGAGCTCTGTGCTGCTTGAAATTCTTCTACTTTTGATTTCCGTGTCTTGTATCTATAAACATCTAAAAATGTACCTGCTTGCAATAATGATAACCATATCTTTTCCTCTTAGCATCCTGTCAAAGGCTTGCTGACTTTGGGGCTTGGGTGTAGAGTCCACCTAAAGATAAGGTCATTCATTTAATTACCACTCCATTAGGTGAAAAATATGGTACAGACAGAGTTCCAACAAATCCATGTATCTGCTGTGACTTCTTCTGAAGGCAGTCTATATCCTGAAAACACAGTGAAAATATGGTTCTCATAGCCATACAACTGTCTTCATATGATAATATGGATCACATTCATGAATTTTCTTGAACAAACCAGAAAAGAATCTTATTTCTTTCTTTCACACAAGTCTTTTCCTTAGAATTTCTGAATATTTCACTGCCTTTTTAATATGCCATTCATTGTAGTAGCTATAATGAATATTAATACAAATAGCAGCAAGGGTTATATACTTGCTATAAAAATATATTTTTTACAGTGGAAGTTAAGATAATGTATTTAAATGGTCTTCCAAAAGCTGGATGTCCCTATTATTTAGTTCCTGATTTGGTAAAAATACAAAATTCATTGAAAAAAGTCTTTCATCAGCCATAAGAGCAACTTCTTTGAAATGAAAAAAAAAAAAGTCTCAAATCCCAGGGTTTTTTAATAAACAGACTTTTCCTTTTTAGAAATAGGCTTTTCAGCCACTGCATTTTCTCCTATTTTGAACAGACTCCATGCTGGAAAGCCTCATATCTTATTCCCCAAATACTTGCAACAATTCCAATGTTTATTGATCACAGCAGGGTTCCATATTTGGACTCATTTATTTGGGCTGCAGAAAAAGGCCAATAACTGCATATGCAAATTGAGAAAAAACCTCCCACAGAAGCAGATTGTGTCAAACTCCTGACCTCCCAAAGTTAGGATCTGCAGATGCTCTGTAGCTCACACAGAGAAAACACAGGATTCCATGGAGAGAAAAGAAATCACACTGCTTGGTACTAAAAAACAAAAACTGTCATCATAAAATAATACTACTTAGCATTTTTTGTCTCCAGAGCAGAGAAATGGTTTTCTGAATAAGGTAATCATCAGCCACTGGAGTAGTAACCTTGTGCTGAGATTAGATTAAATTTTCTCCTAAGTCTCTTTGTAGGTGATCATGTATATTTACATAAAGAACTTCTTTCTTTATGCTAGGTAAATGAACAGGGAGGTGCCCCTGGATAATTATGATGTGATATTAGGTTTCTAGCATATGAAAAATAACTTCATTTCAGTATATTTATCTTCATTAGCATACAAATTCAAGAATTCTTTTCATGTATTAGTGAAGGGGCTGCATATTTTCTGTAATAATCTATGGCATTTTAATGGATTTTCTTAGATCTGGATGTGATTTTACTTATCATGGGAAATTGTATGCTGATCCTTTATTTTCTCTCTGCAGGTTTCCTAAACTGAGCACTCACTAAGATTTCTAAATTAGGGTTCCTAACAGTAAGCCCGATGAGTTCTTGCATTTGCATTGATACAATTACCATAGCAAGTTTGACATGTCCAGTTTGGACTCAATTGTGCATTACTAAAAGAACTGCATTCACTTTCTGTCTTGTCCCATGGCTTGATAGGCATGCCCTGCCACAGGAAAGACTTCAG
Organism: Corvus brachyrhynchos; assembly: GCF_000691975.1. NCBI lineage: Eukaryota > Metazoa > Chordata > Aves > Passeriformes > Corvidae > Corvus > Corvus brachyrhynchos. The sequence goes on from NW_008240173.1 coordinate 193,774, forward strand.
ATGTATCCTGGAGATGTTTTTCTCCTGTCCAAAGATGACAGACTTCAGGAGTGCAGGATATTGACAGAGGAAAGCACCAGAAGTCTTGACAAGCAGAAGGGCAAGTTGTCTTACTTTGCTTTCAGGGTTGCAAAATAAAAGAGGAAATTATTTGATAGACAACTCTGCCTTCCTTTTTCTTCCTCTCCCTCTCTGTCTTCTCCAGGGAATCTGAGAACTGTTGTTCCTGCCAATATGAAAATCAAACTTCAAGTAAGCCCTGTTCAGCTTGCCTCATGCTCAAAGATACTGCAGTGGTAGTACATGAATGCTCTGCCCAGTGCTCTCTTTGTCATTCATGTCACAAAGTGAGGTCAAATGTATGTGATGAGGAGCAATTCTTTTTATTTGGAGACTCACTGTTAAGGCAGTGAAGTTAGAACACACGCTCTGCCACCTATTTAAGGCTTTATAAGAAAACCACAGTCCATGTTGACCTTTTTTTCCTGCTCAGCCTGCAGGGCCTTTTTGCCTTACCTCAGCAAAACTCACTGAGAAATACCAATCTAACAAAACCCAAAGTGCTTCATGATAATTTATTGATTCTATCCAAACCTTCAAATGAAATTATTTGGGAAGATGGGCCAACTGGCCCTGTCCCCTGCCTCGTGTTTTTCCAATTTTCCCTGGTTTCCTGGAGGTTCTCCTCTCCCTTACCTAGCCAGGGAAGTTTTGGTGCTCCCTGGCCCACTGCTCCCAGCCAGGTGAGCTGATGTAGAGGTAGGAGGAACCACCCTGGCCTCTGCCTGAGCCCCTGTGCCCTGCCGACCCCCAGAATGAGTGTCCAGAGAGCAGCTGCATATGTGGTCTGGCTCAGCTGTCCCCTGGGCTCCTGGGCTTTCTGGTCTTTTCTCCCAGTGATCTGGATAAAAAAAAAAAGGAAAATTGTTGGCTTACTATGCTGGATGCCTTCTTGCTGACCCTGAAACAACACAATGCAGTGAAATTCTGTAATCTTTTTGGCTGTGTTTTCTTTTCAAATTTTGATGCAAGATGACATTGCTCTTTAAGATTGGGTGTTCCTTGAATAATTTTGTTTTAATTCCACATCAGCTGGGAATAGGTCAAGAAAATTGCATTTAAATTCTTTCTAGATAAAGAAGGATGCCTATTAAGCTATCTCCACACTGCTTCAAGAAGATCAAAAGAAGTAATGAGTTGCTTTTGCAGGAATAATTAGCTGTGGGAAAATTAGTTGTGAAAATTGGAGACGATCTTTGTCTTTGATGTGCATCTTCTCATTGAAATTGAGAAAGGATTAAGCAAGTAACCTTTTTGGTTTTTGCTTCACAAGGTTCAGAAAAGACCTTTAGATTGTGTTGAATTGAAAGAATTGTAATTTTTTTTTTATTACTCAATTTACTTTCATTAATTGACAGTTTCTCAACTTACTTCTTCCTTCCTGGTGAAGGATTTAGAGGGTAAGTCCTATGAGGAGTGGCTGAGGGAACTGGGGATGTTTAGCCAGGAGAAGAGGAGAGACCTTATTGCTCTCTACAACTCCCTGAAATGAGGGTGTAGCCAGGTGAGGGTTGGCCTTGTCTTCCAGGCAACCAGTGACAAGACAAAAGGACATAGCCTCATGCTCTGGCAGGGGAGATTCAGACTGAACATTAGGAGGAATTTCTTGATGGAAAAGGTTGTCAGGCATTGGAATGGCCTGCCCAAGAAGGTCATGGAGTCACTAAGTAGGAGAAGGGTTTAACTCAGAATTCTAGGCAGCAATTTTTCAGAATTTTGATATTTAACTTCCACCATGAGCATTTCCCCTGAATTCAAGGCGGGAGAATCAGGAGGTGAACTGTAAATTCCCACAAGCCGGGAGGGTGATCCTTGTCTTTCCACGAAGCTGTACGACCAGAGGAGTGCCACCACCTTTGGCTTCTCTGCGGTCAAGGGACTGGTAAAGGCAATCAGGTGTTTCCAAAGGGCAGGCCTGTGGGGTGTACTGTAGTGGGATTTTCTACACCTCTGTCTCCATGCTCATTTCTCTTAATCCCACTGGAAGGGCTCAGTAGGCATTTTCTTGATGTTCAACTTTTATGTTCTTCCTTTTGTTAACTTCTTACCAATGCCCACTGTGATTAGAGAATATAACCCAACAGTTTAACAATTTGCACAATCACTTATCTTATGCCAAATCCTGATAAAAGGTAATTCCCAGAAGAAAAAGGAAAGAAATGCTATACTGCCTTCTCCTCTGTGTTCAGTTTGCCTCATTAACATTGCCACTGCTTTTGGATAATTAATATGTTGTCACTTTTGCACATCATTAATTTGGTAATTCACAGTAGGAGATGTGTTCTAAAATGGCTTAAAGTCTAATTCATTAATTGAGGTCAATTCGTCCTTATAAGCATGGAGATGGCTCCATCACTATCTTAGCTAGCTGCCTAAATAGCGATATGTTACTCATTTCTAAGCTTGTCATAAAACATGAGTTATAGCAGGTAAGAAATGCCTTCTATTTGTCTTACAGTCCATTGCGGAGTATTTCCCAACACAGAAGATCCCTAATCCTTAAGTGCTCATGTGAAATTCAAAGCCAAGCCTGTACCATGCTCAGTGTAGTGCATCTGGAAAACCAGGCCCTTCAGAGAGGTGACCTAAAGTAATATGCTGAGTAAGGAGCTTGTTTAATGCTATGAACTACCAGGGTCATCATGCAAACAGATATGACAAATCTGATCCCTCCTCTGAAGGTGTTTTTATCCCCTTGGGATGTGCATGGGGAGACCTAGGAGTCCAGTGATGATGTGAAAACTGTACATGCTAATCATCAAGTTTCTTGAATTTTTCATCTGGAAATAAGCAGGCCATTGTAATGGCTGGACAGCCCTTAGCACAGGGATAGCAGTGGTTCAAATACCCCAGCCCTGAGAGGCTGAAACTTCTTAGAATTCCCCAACCTTTGGGCAATAAAGTGAGAGATGACGCAGCAGGGGGGGTGCTTTCATGCTGTCTAGTTGAAGCTAGAACATAGTCCATCCAAAATTGCTAAATAGTGAAACTACTTGGAGAATGAACAAAATGGAGTTTGATTCTGTTGCCAAATGAACATCTTAGTTTTTGGAAACCTTGTGTTTTGGCCTCTGTTCTGAAGGGAAAAATCTGTAAACTGCCTGGCATCCCAGAGTTAAAAAGAAAAATTAAATATGAATGGAAGAGGAAAAAAAACCCAGCATGACGCACTGATTATTATCATCTATGGTATCCCTTATACTTACCTTCCTACATGCAGGGAAATATATAAAGGGTTTGTTCTTGCTGTAATAGAGCTCTTTGCTTTTCAAGGGTGAAAAAAAAAACATACAGATAATGACTCAGCCCTTTTCTTGGAAGGATTTCATGTCTATGATATGTCTTTTTAGATACCATTGTCAGTAATGTTGTATAATTTGATGGTACTCTTGATGGGGAGTAGTGTTTTGTCTGTAATGAAGTGTATTATTCATTAGTATTTTATTCCTGATAGCTTGTTTGGTTCTGAGAAGCAAGTTCCCACTGTGTATCATTTTCCTTTATTGCTGGTATTATCACTAGATAATCCAGTGTGATTCATGGATTAAATTTGACTTTATTGTTGTAGGTATTAGAGTGATAATTAACTGCAAAAGACATGGAGATCAAACTAATTTAAACTTTAATTAGTTGAACTAGTGTTACCAGTTCTACTTGGCTGTTTTCACAGCTCTAGTGACTATAACTGCGAAGAAAAACTAGCAATTAAAAATACTACAGAAGTATTGCAGTGATCAATAATATTCCCCTTAAGTATTATCTGTAATAGGCTCCGTGCCTTAGTGAAGCATGTGTTAGATTAATGATTAAAGACTGAGTCTCCTGAGCATAAGACTCCACATCATTAATCCCTTCAATTACTTACAGCAAGAACTTCTTATGAGGATGGGTATGGGCACAGGCTGACTCCTGCAAGTGCTGCCACAAGTGCACTTGCAGGGCTCCTCTGCATCCCAGGGCCTTATCTGACTGATCCACAGCACAAAGAGACAAAGGGGCAGAGGAAGGAGAGGACTTCAGGCTGATTTACAAAGATGTGGAACTGAGTTATTGCCACCCACTTTACACGTGCTTTGGGAGGCATGGGAGGTGGGTAGGGAAATCTGTTGATGTACAACTTCATGACTACAAACTTTAGTCATCCAGACCAAACTACCTGAATCCGAGCTAAGAACCTTTCTTCTGTAAATTGGTCAATATCATATTTAAAAAAAGATTATTATTATTTTGGTTTTGTTTTCACAAATTCCATTGAAAGGCTATTCCAAAACATAAGTGATTGGGAAATACTTCAGTATTTTCAGTGCGATTTTAAAGCCACTATCCATCTATCCATTTTACAGCACTACTTGTTTTCTGCTTGAGGTTCCTCTTTCCTGTACATGTTTGAAATGGGTTCTGGAACTGATCTTTCCAAGCATGTATCACACCAAAGATTTATGATTTTTGTTGTGTCTGACAACTACAGACAGAGATACTTTTCTTTTTTCATGGCTTCCAATTGCTAAGGCTGAAGCTCACAGCAGAAGTTCTCAGTCTGTGTTTCTAGTGCTTAGACATTTGGTTCTTACACAGTTTATGTCAGCCCTCAGGACTTGTTAGTTCTTTCTGTACACAGCGATGCTCTTCTGAACTTTTAATACTGGTGCACTGCAATTTTGCTGCACCATTTTAAGCGCTCTGGTTCTTGCAAGAAGAAATGGCTTATGCCCTTCTTTTCACCTGTCTGAGAAAGAACAGAGGAGGTGAAGGGGATTTAGTTCACTGTTGCGTTTACTACATCTCAAATTTACCTACCCTATTATGTTTAACTCTGTAATTGCTGATCCCTTTTTGCTTCTTTTGACAATGTTGCATTTCTTATAAAGCAGAATTTTACCCTTTGCTGGTGGGAGTGATTTGTTGATCCATAAGGTTTCACTGTTGCAATGGGATTGCATTCACAGTTTCAGCTTTGAGCTGAGAATGATAAACATTCACACTAGCAAAAGGATAGTGTGTGTGAGAAATAACATGTTCTCTCCTTGCAAAGCGGGAAGCAGACATCGTGCTGCAAGAAAGAGCAGTCGACCCCTGCCACGGGCCAAATGCAGCCTGTATAAATAGTTCAGTGGTCTGATGGCTGGTTCCTTTTCACTCTCTTTCCTCAGTGGCCCATGGCAACATGATGTGATGCACTAGCCTCCCCATGATCACACTGCAGATGAACCATTTAGAGATGAACATCCAGCTCATTAGATAACTGCACATCATGAATGGCTGTCAGGAGTGCCTGTTGGCTCTGGGACAAGCATGCATCTGGTCACAAGTTGAAAATTTCCAGTGCTGTGTTCTTCTTGAATGCTCCTATGACAGGGTGTGAGGCATAACCCGGACAAAAGTTTGAGCACGTCTGTGCTGCTACCCAAGAATTTTGAAGAAAAGATGACTGAAAGGGGGAAAAGAAAGATCTCATCAGTCTTACTCTTTCAAATTTCTTAAATTAAAAGGGCAAACATCCATCCCATGTGGGATTATAACAACCTGGGTTTTCTGTTCTATGGATTGCTATTAGGACAAGTAAGATTTATGGCAAATCTTTTCGAATAGTGTTTCTTTAATGGCTGGATTTGTAATGAAAGAACTGGAATGGCAGAAGGCTGACAAACAAGGCAAATATTGATTGCAAATGCCAAAAGGCACAAGAATAGAGTGGGGATAGGTGTCAAGTTCTGCTGGGAATGCTATGAAAAGTACTAAGTCCTTGTGTTCAGATCAATGCTATCCTAATGAAAATACAATGATAGAGGTAGTACCTTTTAAGTACTGAAAGGCCTCAATAAGGCTTCCCTGGAGCCTCTCCTTCTCTAGGCTGAACAACCCCAACTCTTTCAGACTTCAATCATAGAAAAGGTGCTCTATCCAGCTGTTAATTTTTGTGCCTCTCCTCTGGGCCTTCTCCAACAGGTCCATGCCTTCCTTCTGCTGTAGACCCCATAGCTGGACACAGTTCTCCAGGTAGGGAGTATCTATGCAAAAGACTGTCAGTTACAGACATGACCATGATATGCAGGTGACGGCTTTCAAATACAGTGACAAAGCAGCTCTTTCTAGCAGAGACTGAGACTTTTTAAGTCTGGTCCTCTCTGGGCACTTGGGAAGCCATTACTCAGAACTTGGGGGGACGCCAGACTCACAGGACTTGTACAACATAGACAAAGCAGACAACACAGGCTGCATTTGTGGTTTATTGTCCCTGCAGTCCTGGAGATGCAGATTCAGATTCTCTGAAAGTAAAATATTGCACAACAAAGGAAAACAATCTTTTTAACAATAAATTCATGTACAATCATCATTAGGACCTTTATGGGTCCTAATCAACAGAGAGATATTCTTATCTCTGCTGACACAAACGGAACAATTTTTACTGGTGCAAATGAAATCAGAATCCAGTAGAGCATCCCTACAAGAGATCTTGAGAGTTCATTACTTTGGGATATGAATTATTTTTCCCTTTTATGGACCAAATTGCCAAGCCCTCTTCATGCAAGTAATTTACCTGCCTATACCGAGTGCACAGGAATTGCCTGTTCCCCTCTTGCGGGCTGTTAATGTTTGTACAGCTGCCTACATTGCTGGCAATTTTCTTCCAAAATGTACTGCCAGGGAGACAGCCCAGTCATTTATTAGCAATATAGGTTAATTACCACGCATAACAGGTCAAAGGATGTTTGATCGTCTTTGATTACTTAACGTCTTTGTTCTGTAATGTGCATTCTGTCTTGTTATTTCACCTTCTGGGTAGGGAAGTAGTGGAATTCATACACAGAAGCACAGATGGCACCGATCAAGATTAGTGCAATCTGCAAAATCTCCTGCTAAAAGCCAGTTCCTCTTATTCATGTAAGGTTTTGTAGCCATTATTACAGATGCCTGCTGGTACACCACTTAGTTTTCTCTTGGGAAAGGTACATCTCTATTCCTTCCCATCGGATTTAATCATGAAGACCTGAGGTTCTGGGAACTTCACATGCCTTATAGATGGGTACTGCTAGCAAAAGCACTCGGTCTGTGGTGGTATTGTGGTAGTTTTTTTACTATAAAATGGCGAAAGTGCTGCCACAATTCGAGTCTGCTGGAAGACCCAACAGTAATCCTGTAGTCTTCTTCTCTGTATCTTTTTGTGGGCCTACTCCTGGGGCACTTAATACATGAACATTTTATTGTGTGTAGCATAGTTTAGTTGCCAACAAATCTCAAACAAAACAACTGTAAACAGAGACTAGTTTTGTGCTGGCATTTTTCAGGGCGCATCATATTTTGATAGCAGCTCTTAGTATTCTGCAAAAGGGATGCGATAAATTGACTCTTCCTAGATCTATGAAATAATTCCCCACTGGATTGCCACTCATCTGTAACAGGAATTATATAAATGTTTAATGTTATTCAATACTACTCTGGGAAATAGGTGGACTCCTTGGACAACATCCTCAGGCATTGTTGGACAAGCTTCTTATCTGGCCTTAGTTCAGTGAAGCAATGTCAGTTTAGAGTTGCTCTATCTCCTACCTGCTTAAGGCCTTTAAAAATTAAAAGTTTTGTAGGACAGTGATTAAAGTATTACTAAGAAATAGCCACCAGGTTGAAAGAGGGCTAATCAGGTACTATTATCCTGCTGACACCATTATAGTTTGGAAAGATTCTTTACCAGCAAAGTAGGAAAGGGTTGAAGTTTGACAATTATTTTCTGTCATAAGGCAAGATAACAGCGCTGATGTAAGAAGAAACTGAAGCTGATTTGATATTAGGGAATTCACAATCATTTTCACAATCATTTAGCAGCAGAACTCAGAAAATTTTCAGTGGTTCTCCATAAGCATTTTAGTTTGAACCAAAAATGCATTTTGGACAAAATTCTACATTTCCCCCACTTGTGGTATTTTGTATCAAATCAAAAAATGGTTTCACAGTCTCCAAATTACTTTTCTTTTTATTAAACTAAACTAGAAGTGTCCCAATAATGAGCTTTCAATAGAAACAGATTAAAACTAATCAGAGCTCAAAGAAGGCTCATTAAAGCTGTCATATTTTTGGGATTAAGTGCTTGGCTAATAATTAAATTGCATGAGAAGGGTATGCATTACACTCCTTTTAGTGACAATTTTCTTTGTGAGTCTTAGGAATAGCATCTGCTATTCATGTACTGGTCACACAGTGTTCCAAGCTCATATGCACTGATGCTCGCTGGGTCAATTTGTGGGATTTCTGGAGGAGTTCTTGGCCTGCCTACGCCTCAGGCCTTTGCCTCCTTTGGAGTCAGTACCAAACTATGGCTGTTTTGGTTAAGGGGATCGAGCACATCCACCACACTCACTTAGTTGTTTGAATCATAATAATTCTGTTGTTCACATTATTCTCTCAGAATCTGTCCTACAGTTTTTAACGATAAATGTAAAGCAGAGTCAACTATTTTCCCCTACTTTTAAGCTCCTCCAAGCATGATGGATTTGTATATTCAAATCAGCCCAGGACTTCTCAATATTGCCTCCTTTTTTCTTGACAGGCTGAATGAGGAAAAAACCCGTGTGCAGAAACTTGGCTGGCAGGTAATGCTGAAGTTGATCTAAAAGTTCTACTAATAAGGCTCAAGAGACGGAGAGGCAGGGAACCAGGAGGTTTGAATTAAAGCAGGCATATGATACACAGACACCTCTGTGTATGTGGGGGAAGATTCTCAGCTGCTCAGCCCACACTGCGGAGCTCAGCATTCAGTAACTCCTTATATAATGTCTAAAACTAGATTTTCAAGGAATTTGGCAGTGGCACTGAGTGAAGGTGTCACTTTCCTGATAAAGAAACACAAACTTGCATTTGGTGAGCTGGGGTTCATTTCATCAAGTTTTTAGGGTAGGCAGAGAGAACGAAAGCTAGCTGTAATGTTCCAATTTTGAAGTTAATAAGGTTTCAAATGTCTGATTTGAAATGAAAATTTTACCCTTGGGAATTAGTTTAATTATTTTTAAAGGTTAAAACAAACCAAAAAGATTTGGGTTTTTTTACAGGTAGCTGAAAAATGTTAAAATTCTTGTTGATTAAAAACATAATTATGCTCACAATGCTCTTTGATATCCAGCACTGTGCTCTTTGGAAAGCCTGATACGAGCAACACAACTTGTCCTTAACTGCCTATTTCAGAATATTCTTCCATCTTTCATAGAGTGTAGAGAAACCTTTTTATAAGCCAAAAAAAAAACCATGTTAAGAAAAATAGAATAGCATTGCAAAGAAAGCCTGGGATGTAGAGCGACCTCATGCGGAATGCCACTGTCCTGTACGACTTGTGCAGCTTGAGAGATAGGGATATGGCAGTGATGGGTGCTGAATGTGGGTCTATATTCCAAAAGTAGAGTGCATTTTCTGGTAAACCCTGTTCTGTTTGGAGTTGAAACCTTTACTTTCCTTCCCAGTACATTGTGGGGCTAATCTAGGATCTCTGCTGATTCCTGTCAGAGGCATAGGTCCTTTTAAACCTGTGTGTCTGGGAACAGTCTTGTGCCAGATTCTGTGGTCTCTGAAATAGCCACCAGTATGTTTCTATGTTGGTGAGCATTATGTTCACATTGTATAATGCCCAAGGCTTACTTGGAAACCAGAAATAGGTTAATTAAGATGCCTGTTTTGTTTAAATAACACAAATACTGAGTGAATGCCAGAATTGCAAAGTACTGATCATAACTGGCATATGTGGATGCGGCATTTGTATTTCCCTATTTTTGAAACTTTGTATGTTGGGGAAAATCTCTTTTATTTAAACTTGTGATCTTATTTATAGATAATCTGTCATTAGCAAGTTTCTGCTCAGAAAATTAATTCTAGCTAGACCAGAGATGGCAATCTGGAAATCCTTACAGTGTTTGGGTTAATTAACACATCATTTGATTTGTTCACATGTTAATAAGCGCTTGAGGATCAATAAATTCTCATTCAGTATAAATAAATCGGATTGGGGAAGCAGTTAATGCTGTAAAAATCGTGGTGCCCATATGGGCTGGTTTGTGTACATATTTCACTAGTTAATCACCAGTCAATTTGAAATGAAATGTGATGCAGGGTCTGAATTAGTTTATGTTCTTTCCACTGGCTGAGAAACAGAGTGATCTGGTGTGGAAGACTTGGGACACTGGCTAGAAAAAAAGTCAGTCTGGCTTACCACAGAACTTTTTAGTTTTACCTTAACATGCAGACTACCGATCAGGTAATTTTCATCTTTCAATCCTCAAATCATTTAAATGTCTGTCATTTAAGCTTCTGAAATTAATTCCAGTGGTTTGGCTTAAGAATATTTAATCCTCATCATGGATGCCCTGTGCACATTTTCTTTCTCATCAAGATTTTTAAGGCATGTGCATTGTTAATGAAGACTAGTGGAACACAGAAGACATCTTCACAAGGTGTTACAAATCCTTGAGGACAAATGTCTCCTGTTAATTTCATTTTTATCTTAAAAATATTCACTTATTATTTGAGTGCACTTGAAAGCTGCTGTAATGATCATTTTATAGAGCAAGGCGTTATCAAACAACATCCTGTGTTTGTGACATCTCTCACATGAACAGAATCCCCACCTATAAGAAATGTCTCAGAAATTTATCACAGGATAAAGATAACATAGGATTGTTTGTATTGTAATGATCCTAGAGATAAGAAGGAAAATGAATCCTAAAATTATAAAAAGAATGACAAAACCAATATACAATAAACCCTGTTTCCCAGTATTTTCTAAATATTTTAAGATGTGGATTATGAAATTAATGGTATGGAGATAATTAAAAAGTACTGAAAATCATCTGAAGTCACATGTCTGAGTCAGGTGTGAAGATGCTTAGCTGTCTTTGTAAATCTTAATAGTGTCCAGTGATCACTTATCTTTCTATTTATAACTTTATTTGCATTCCTTTCTTTTTATGTACTTCACACAGCTCCCTCATTCTACAGTCCTTGTGCTCTAACAATGCTGCTGCTTCTATGGCATTTCTCTTCAAAAGCCTATGTACAATGACATTGACACCAAATCACCATTAATGAAGACTAGTGGAACACAGAAGACATCTTCACAAGGTGTTACAAATCCTTGAGGACAAATGTCTCCTGTTAATTTCATTTTTATCTTAAAAATATTCACTTATTATTTGAGTGCACTTGAAAGCTGCTGTAATGATCATTTTATAGAGCAAGGCGTTATCAAACAACATCCTGTGTTTGTGACATCTCTCACATGAACAGAATCCCCACCTATAAGAAATGTCTCAGAAATTTATCACAGGATAAAGATAACATAGGATTGTTTGTATTGTAATGATCCTAGAGATAAGAAGGAAAATGAATCCTAAAATTATAAAAAGAATGACAAAACCAATATACAATAAACCCTGTTTCCCAGTATTTTCTAAATATTTTAAGATGTGGATTATGAAATTAATGGTATGGAGATAATTAAAAAGTACTGAAAATCATCTGAAGTCACATGTCTGAGTCAGGTGTGAAGATGCTTAGCTGTCTTTGTAAATCTTAATAGTGTCCAGTGATCACTTATCTTTCTATTTATAACTTTATTTGCATTCCTTTCTTTTTATGTACTTCACACAGCTCCCTCATTCTACAGTCCTTGTGCTCTAACAATGCTGCTGCTTCTATGGCATTTCTCTTCAAAAGCCTATGTACAATGACATTGACACCAAATCACCAGTGTGCCTATAATTAGTACTTTTTTATCATATACTATTTGACTGCTAACATCTCTGGTGTTAGGATTGGCAGATTTTAGAGGGATGCGTTGCACACTGATCTTTGATTCATTAAGTCCTGAAAACAGATCTAAGGTCAGATGCCACAATGAGCACCTTGGCTTCTGCAGTTCTCTGTACTTGCAAATTGCATGAAAATCAATCAACCTTCAAGAAATTAAGAGGTGTTAATGATATTGACAGCTTATGAAGCTGATGTAAAAGGCTGTAGCTAAACAAAAGAGATTATAGAGATCAATGCAACTGTGCTCTTGCTAGTGAAGAATCTGAGGCACTGGGGTTTTTTCCTTGTGTTTCATCACCACGTGTTCCCTCTTACAGGGATGTCTTTTCACAGTGTAATTGCTACTTTTTCAAGATTTGCACTCTTGAAAATTCAAGCAGATAAACCTCAAGCTCATAACTGGAGGTCACAGCTAAACAGGCTTCACAGACTGAACATTTTGCCCTTATGTTCAAACAAAAGTGCCTTCAGTGGAGTTCATACCATTACACTTAATAATTAACTTTGTGCCTGTCTAATGGTTATCTTAGTGACATTAAAATAGCTGCAGATCAGGACATTACTATAAAACCCCTAATATGCTGCCAAATATTTTTTTTATTCCATTGTAGCATGACAAGGACAGAGGAATTGTCCTCTACTGATTTTACTGCCAGGCAGACAGGATAATTTTTTTACTTCCTATTCGCCTTTATTGCTTGTCATCCCCAGAGTTTCCACCTCTATGCTTGATTCCCTGTTTTTGGAACTGGAAGATGATCAGTGTTGGTTGTGGGATCTCTGTAGTCGCCCTTAGAGTAAAGGATACGATGCAGCTGCAGCAAAGGGTGAAAAGGGTCCCTCACTGTGCCTGTGAGGGAGCAGATGTGCAGATGTGGGTGGCAGACATCTACAAGGTCTCTGGAGCGGTGTGGGGCATGCAGCCCTTAGCCAAGGGTTGCTGGCAGGTAAAATCATCAAGTGTGATGTGCTACACAGCTGGCAGGTGCCATGATTCATGTTACATGTTTTGGAAACTGGAGGGTGTAACAAAGAAGAATGTCAAGGGTATCCAGGAGGGAATTTCTGAGGTTTGATTTTGAGCCAGGCTGGTTTTTCTAATGCCACATTGTCTGGTTTAAGCTCAAGCCGATAGGACAAATCCTGGCTGTCATTGTTTGAATGGTGGGTGAGTGTGACCTCTGCTGGAAGAGGAGACCTTGAGGTTTTCCTTTGCTATAAGTGGATTTGTATTTTAAGGCTTCCCTGCTGAAAGTTTTGTTTTCATAAAGATTATTGTTAAGGAAGAGTGCAACTGCATCCTGCTTGCTATTTTACTAACCAATTTCTGTGGGAATCTTTTCTTGCTAATCTCTCTTGCAAATTACAGCGAGAGGAAGAAGAAAGCTTGTATTGATCTCAAGTGCAGCTTGTTGGTCAATGAGTTTGTGTAAGGAGTCATGTCATGTAGCAGATAAACTAACACTAATCTTTGTAATTGATTGCTCCTTGATTGTTCCCAGGAGATATATGTTTTGATACAAAAAAGGGACTTGTCTTCAATTCAATTATGGTAGGCAAACAAAATGCAGGGTTTATCGGAAGGACATTGAAAAGGTGATGGGGAAAGCTCATGGTTTATATTCACTTCAGAGAGAGTTGATTTTATTTGAAATTACCTACTCCCTACCAACGTAAATACTTTCCAATATGCTGTAATATTAAGAGCATTGTGCTTTTTCATGCAAGCACACTGCCTATCAATAAAAATAATAATTTTAACAATTAGCTAAGTGATTCAGCCTAGCCATACTTGCTCTCCTTTGTGTGGATAGCCAGAAGCTCATAAATGATGGCTTTAAGTACCTGGAGTGAAGGTTTAAGCTGTGAAGTTTGGGGCTGGCTGAGTCACACTGTATAACCACATTTCTTTGAACCATTTGTTTGTATCCTTATTTTAGTTTGAGATTTCTGTAACACCATATTGGAATTAGCTGGAAATAAGTTTCTGGTTCCAGCTGATCACTGTGTTGAAAGCGGTTGTTTAATGCAATCCTACTTTACAGATCTCAGCAGGTTACCCAAGCCAACAGATGTAACAAAGTGCATTTCAGTTAGTGTCTATTTGAGTTGGAAAGCCTCCTGTGCCTGCTTTTACGTTCAAAGAAGTAAAAAAATTCTTATATATAAAGCTAAGAATTTATATAACTGGAACCTAAACATTCTAATGAAATAACTATTGTTAATGCAGATCTCAACAGAAAAAAAAAAAAAAGAAGCAAATTCTACTGCACAGAAAAGGTCTCAACAATAAAATGTAAGTTAAAATAGTTATGCATGTTTTGTGGTATATAACCCTTTTCCAGATGTTATGTTCCTCATAGCATTGCCCTTTGTGTTCTAAGGTTGATGGTCTCTTGGGAGGAGTACAGTGGGAAATCAGCATCCTGAGCCCTTTGCCAAGAGAAAGATGGTGTTAAAGTAAATGTTGTCCTTGTCTTCATTCTAGCATCTGCTGGGGGTAATTTTTGTATGTTTTTCTAACAGGTTTTTACATCCTGTTCTTTCTTTATTGCTCTGAAAGTCCTGGTCACTCTGATTGTACTCTGTTTGGTGAGTTTGGTAGGTGCTATTCTCATACAAAGAATGGCTTTTACAGCTAAGCAAAGCAGCAGCAAAGCCACAGGCAGAACTTGGCAGGCACAGAGTGGGACAAGCAGAGCCCCAGAAAACCCTGAGCAGAGCCTGAGGCACGAGCTGCATTATATGGTTTGGCGACATAGTGACATTTAGGGACAATAAGGACATGGTTTTGACTTGACACTGCTGGTTTAATGGTTGGACTAGATGATCTTGAAGGCCTTTCAACCTTAACAATTCCATGATTCTATGATTACTAAGCTGAAAGGCTGCTGTGCCTCCTGTGGGAGATGGACCAGCTAGAAAAAGCAATAGCACCTACATTTATGAAGGTAGTCAATCCAGGATGAATATCCCAAATTTGACTTCATCTTTCTGTTTTCAACTGTGAAATAGAAGTTTTTTCTTGAATAATTCTGGCGTTGATGCTGTAAATGTTTCATATAAATAATAGTGTATTTTGTCCTCAAAGAGTAGGACACACTGGCATCAACAGAATGGTACATCTTGCCTTTGTAAATTGTTGCAAATATAGGGAATTCCTTAAGGACGCCTTGTACAATATTTCTGCTATAGTACCTAAATTTAACTATTAGCCATAATATTTTCAAATTAGTACATCTGCTTATTATCAAGAAATAATTTACCAAAGGTTAAAAATTAAGTCAAATGTACTGTACAGATGAATGAATTTAAAGAGTTATGGGGTCTGTGAGAATAATGCAGGTAATTTAAACACTTGGAATGGTAGAACATTCTATTTTAAACTCAGCTAATTTTCACAGAATTAGGTGGGATCAGAAAGAAACGTGCTTATGTTGGTGTACCCAAGATGATGGTGACAGGGAAGTAACCCCTGGATTATTTCACATGGTGCTGAACCATAATTTCCACTGAAGCATTTAGGAGCAGCCCTTGAGCTAGAGCAGCTGCTCAATGGAGCAGCTCATCTAAACTGGAAGCTATGGAAAACTTGTGAAGAGTAGGCTGATATATTGCTTAGATGGTACTGATACTTCAACTGCTGCAAGCTCTAGCAATATTCTGTTTAGCTCCTTTGCTTTGCTTTTGTGCTGTACTTTTGTCCATTCCCCTTGAAGAAGCCGGCATGTGTTCTGTTCTCTCTATTGATAAATGTATGCACATATCACAAAATTCCTTACCATTCTTGTTTAATGAATTCTGGTCATTTTATAGATGCTTTACATATTGCATCACAGCTGGTTGGTTTTCAAGGGATATTACAAAGAGGCATCTTTGACGTTGGCCAGATGTGGCAAGTAACAGTGACATTGCAAATATAAACATACGCTAGCAAGAAATTTTCTGTTATTTGTGCAGTCTGGCAGCTGTTAAATTCTAGACAATCCTTGGGGCGAATGGCAGGTGTCCCTTATTTCCTAAAAGACCTCAAATAGAAAAGTGCAAACACTGTTTTTGGCATTGTTACAAAGGTAAGTGTTCCTATTTTGGAACCAAACCCCGTTTGGTTTCTGTTGCCCAAATAGCCTTCTTTATTTAAAAAACAATTAAAATTTCCTGCATGAACATCTGGAGATACAAATTCTATTACTATATGTTTCTCTAAACAAACAAAGTATTGTTTGGTAAAGGATGCTGGCAACTGGGCTTCTTTTTAAATTTCTGATAGATAGAATATGTCTTTTTTTTCCTGCAGGAAGCTCTCATTTCCAATGTCTTCTTTGACCCTTTTCTTTTTCCTTAGGTTTTTGATGATGTATAATTTCTTTTTTCATATTCCACATGTTTCCTGAAGGAAAAGGAAGAGGATGTTATGGACATAGAATAATTTGGCATGCTAATAAAAAACAAGAGTAGGCACTGAGGTCAAATGCCACAGACTTGGAAAAGCAGTAGAGAGTTTGCCAGAGGAATGAGACTTTTTAATATATGATAAGGACTTCTTTGTTTAGGAAAGAACTGCTCATGCAGTACTGCCTCTGTTGCTTACAGCATCACTTATGGAGTTGTACAATACCAGATACTTATTGCATAGATATTGTTAACTACATGGGTTAATTGTGGCTATAATGGTTGGGATTTCCAACGGAAAAAAAAAACCAAAACAGGTGGTAACACTTTTCAAAACTTTCATCAGCGTGAAAGAGGACTGAATGAGAAGAAAGAATAGGTTATCTGGGAAACATGGTTGACTAGATACATCATACAAATTTTTTTTGACTGAAATCCAGAAAGAATTCCTTTTGTATGCAAGCCTGAATTCCTTCTTTACTCAGTAATGTTTGCTGTGTTTGATGTGAAATGGTCAAGCAAATTGTGTAAAAGTTACTAGTACTTGTTAGCAGAAAGATTTTTCTTTACATACTGCACAGTCCAAATTTGTTAATTTTCTATTTTCACTTAAAATAATAATCCTTGTATTCCATTAAACTCTCTCCTATAAAGATATTATCTTGTAATTAGGTTTTCCTACAAAAATCTCACTACATTAAGTAAATACAGGCCAGTTGTATCTTATTTAAACTTTTGAAGTATGTCAAGTAAATATGAATCTATCAACCTGAACAAGATACGTGAATATTTTATTTTTCTGCCTTCATTTAAATTAGCTAACTTAGTTTAGAATCTACTGTACTAAGCAAAAGAATAGTTATTTGAAGGGCAATATTAACTTAAGCAAAAATACTACCACTGAATATATTTATGATTAAGTAGTTGTCAAAAAACCTGTTTCAGCTCAATTTAGAGGTATACTACATGCCATGTGAATAAAAATATTAAATAAAACCAAAAGATCTCTGGACTTCAGAAAATCTTCAGAGGACACGAAGAAAAGAGCGCATGATATATGAGAGGAAAAGCATGGGACTGTGAAAAGTAAGAGCAAAGTTAAAATTCTTTCTCCCTCTCTTTTTGAGCCTTGTTCCTATGCCAGGAAAAATAAAATGTTATTTCCAAAATAGCAAAAATAAACCCAAAAATTTAACATAATAAAGGAGATTACTTGTAACTAATGTGAGGTTTGAGTGCAGTGGTGAAGAATAGAAAGAAAACAAAATATTTATGTTCTTTTCAGTTTTCTAACTAGATTTATTAGCATTGACAGCATCCTGCTGTCAGGTTTTGACTGTGCTGAAATAAGTAAAGCTACACTGATCTCACTACTGGGAGATTCTGAGCACTGTTCTCTTTGACTTGGAAAGGCACAGCCATATATTTCATAAAATGTATGCTCCGTTCTGAGCATTTTTTACAGTGTAAGATAAAATTACTTTTAAAGTATGAGTTTCTCATCAAAATGTGTGTACTTTTGATTTGAAGATACTGCAGATAATTTAAACCCTTATACAAAAAGATATAAATAGATTTTCCAGATGTCTTTCATTTTCAATGCTGGCAGTTACACTGCCTCTCTTTTCTTTTTGCACATCTTTCCTTCCTCTCTTCTTTCTGCTTTCTTTTTAAAGGCAATATTTCTTCTGCCATCTTTTATCTTGCATGGTGTGCACCATGCAAAATAGGAAAAAATCTAATTAACCAGATATTGAAATACATTGCTCAAGGGAGGAAAAAAAAACCCATTACCTCTAAGAAGAAATCATCAAGTCCCAAAAGTTTTGTAAAGAAAAAGAAAATATTGCAAGGAAGGCATTCAAAACAAGGCAACACTCTTCCTCAGTGTTCACCTAATGCCAATCACCTGCCTTGCCTGTAAATGCCTTTGTCAGCAGCACTTTGTCACTGTCTGCCAGCTCCTGCACTGCCAGACCTCTGCCCTTTCTCATCCCCTACTTCCAGTCACTGCAGCCCTCTGTCAATACTGGGACACATGTTCTGGGCTTGCTATGGTCTAATTCACCAAGATATGTTGAGCATGGAGTCAATCTGATATATTTTGTACAAATCCATCTATATATGTTCCTCCACCTGTGATGATCTTCAGCACACAAACCACCTATTTCCCACCACATTTCTCTTTATAGTAGTATTTCTTTTTATTTTTCATAAATAATAATTTTCTTTGATAAATACTATTGCTTTAGATCATCTTATATCTTCTATAAAAGTTACATTTTTATATATATTTGGTCTTATAGCTTCATTTTTACAGATTTGAAGAACATAGAAAGTCTGGCCTAGTGATTAGATCACTTGGGACCTGAATTATATCTTACTTTCTTATTTCTTGTGATATACATGTCATCTTGGTGGGTGAAGGCTTAGTGTAACATTTTGCCATAACAATGCAAGAAAGGCAGTTGTTTTTGACTTTCAGATCTATAGCACCAGCAAATATGGCAGAACTGTCACATTTCATTCTAATTTCTTGCAAACAAAGTTTTGTAAGTTGGATCTGTGAGAGATTTTTTTTTTTAATTTTAGGTCTTAATTCAGATCTTAATTAAAAACAGCAGCCAGAATAGGCTTTTTGGGGAAAAAAGCAGCTCTGCAATTTTCCAACTTACTTTCTTTTTTGTTTGTTGTCATACAGATTTTTTATAACAAGTTAGAAGCAATGTTATTTGCATAAAACCAAACGTTTTATGAAACGTCACTGGTAAGGGAGAGAGATCTGTATAGTGATGCATCCTGTTACCTGTCATTGACATAAGCAGAGATCACAAGGACCAGTGCTGAAGTTTCTCCCAGTCCAAAATCAGCTCAAGAATCTGAAATAAACATTCTAAGATGGGTCCAAAGTGTACAAACTTCTTTCTTTCATAATTCTTCACCTGTCAAGGATTCATTGTATAACATGGTGTTTAAGGTTTTTGGACAGTCAAGGTCATAGCAAAGTCTGCAGAAAGTGCAAGGGTATATCATGGTGCTGGTATTATGGTATGTCTTTGCAAAGTGAGGCATTTGCAAGGGCTGAGTCATCAAATAAGTCTAAATATGGGTAAAATAGGTCAAGAAGTAGAAAAAAAAGCCTCCAATTACTTCTACAGAATTTATATGTGTGTCTTTTCTAGGTGTGTATGCTTAAGACTAAACTGACTTAGTGGCAAAAGTCCTTGGGAAGTGTATCATAAAATCCATGGTTGGAAGAATTCTACCAAGTGTTACAGGCTTTAGATGTATATATTTTGAAAGCTGGGAATGAAAATGATAATTAAGCTTTACTTAGCCTCATTGCTAGCACTGCCTTCTATCCTTATCCCAGTTTTATGTGAATTGTTGCATGGGAGGAAGAAGGGAAAATTGGTTATTTGGGAATGATTCGGCTCTTTTTACCTGTTTGGTTGTCTGCTGGTGGCAGAGGTACTGTCAGACGCCTACTGAGAGCAACTGAATTGTCAGTGCAGACACAGGCTTACCTGGGCTGGGGCAGGCAGAGCAAATCCAGTGCTCTCTGGGAAGCTGGCATTTACTAGCAGTACTTTTCCATGGTGTACATGCTCATATTTCTGCTCAGGAGATCGCACTAAAATGGGAGCCTGGGTACAGTTTATCACTTAGTCCAAATAGAAGAGTCATATCCCCTGGTTCTGTGTGCTTTCTGCTTTATCTTGCTTTGGATCTGTCCCTGAAGCATCCCCAATTTCAGCCCTTAGGAAGGCCTGGTGAAAACAGATCCCCTTGGCTTCGCCTCAGGACAGAAAGAGTG